>NC_133649.1:72818465-73170370 GCF_009905375.1 Apium graveolens
AAAACTATCCCAAAAACGACAAAACGTGAAATTATATATGTATTTGGTTTTATTAAAACATTGACATTTATTTAAAAAATACATGCAATTTTATTAAAAATAATATTTGATTATTTTGTCAAAAATATCAAATAAACAATCTATCCTTAAACTCTATTATTTCTAGCGTGTTATTAAATTTTAAGTATTATTCACAGTTCCACAAATCAGCACACTATTTCCATATTTCACCAGTAAAAGCATATGTTGAAAAATAAAAACAAGGAAAAGCAGCATTGACATATAGCAGTAGCATTGATACTTTTTACTACTTTTGACAGCCCTAGGTAGCAGTAGCAGTAGCAGTATCAGACTATCAGTGCGAAATTGAGATTTTAAACATAGACGAAATTTTATAACAGTGGTATTATTATATAAATTTACACATTTAGTACTCCGTATAATATGTGTTATCTAATAAAAAATATATATAAGTTTTCATACAAGTAAAAAATTGAACAAAATAAAATTAATATATGAAAAATAAAATTAATAAAATATAATAACATATGATTAGTAATTCAAATAATCATTTCAAGTACTTTCTAAATTCCGGTACTCGTTCTGCAGAATAAAATTGCGTCGACCAAATTTCAATTTTTACGATCTTGATTTCAAGTAAATTTGCTTGATAGTAGAAGTGTTTGATGGAGATATAAGTTATAACTCTACCGCATCTCTCCGAACCTCTTTCTTCAAAAATTCTAAATTATGTTTTCATGAAAATTTTAATTTATTTTTTCTTAACTTTGTTTTACTTTTTAATAAATCTCTCCTTTATTGAGAGCTAGGGTGCACCATCTGCGGTTTTTAAAAATCCGTATTGGATTTTATTCGCTCTCTCGTGAGAGTTGTTTTTTTTTTAATATTATATTGATTCATTGATTTGAATAATTTTAAATTACATTTAGCAATATGTATTTTTTATATAAGAATTAACTTCAAATTTCATAAAATCGAGGTATTATTTAAATTATTATATATGTCAAATCTAACCCTAAAAATTAAATCTCATATCGCCCACTTTAGTTAAATTGTTTAATTAATTAATTAATTATTATTTTTATAATAATCATGTCTCGGTATTTTTCATATCCATCTCTTGGATTCACATAGAAATAAGCGGATTATCCCAACTGAATATAGAATTTAAAATGAAAATACAAGTTCCCAACCTTCTATGAAGCTAAAGATAATCTTTAACTTACATGTTACTATCACTTTAAAATCTTTATTAGTTCTGCACAACTTACAAAATACATACAGTTAACAAAAAGTGACGTGAGTTACATTTATTAAGGATAATAAATATTTGTATGAAATCAAATTTCATAAAACGAAAATAAGCACATACAGTAGCAGAAGGTGCTGAACAAAAGAAGAGATTTAAAATATTGTACGGTGTTTTTATTTTACAAGTTATATCATCAAATTTTTTATGTTGAATTTTTATATATCATTATATATCATTTTTTATCCAGAACACACATTTCTGTACACATAAAAATTGGGGTCTTTTGAGGGTAAAACTGAGTACATTATACCCTGCCGAGACTTTACTTTATGTGGTATTATTGGATACGTCTCATTGATTGATTATATATTTTTATATTAGAATTTCAATTAAATTCAAATTAACTAATTATCCAAACATGATTATCCCAACTGAATATAGAATTTAAAATGAAAATAAAAGTTCCCCAACCTTCCATTAGGCTAAAGATGATCTTTAACTTACATGTTACTATCACTTTAAAATTACTTCATTAGTTCTGCACAACTTACAAATACATAAAGCTAACAAAAAGTGACGTGAGTTACATTTATTAAGGATAATATTTATTTGTGTGAAATCAAATTTCATAAAACGAAAATAAGCACATACAGTAGCAGAAGGTGCTGAACAGAAGAAGAGATTAAAAATATCTACGGTGATTTAGGTTCACCATTTTCTTTGAAAGTTGACTTGTTTTTATCTGTTTCCTACTTAAACTAAGATCCTCATTCTTCTCGGCATAAGCCTTAAACAGGTACACATATCAACTTCTATCTTAAACTGTTGCAATTATGCAGTAGACTCTGTTACCTAAACATGGGTCAGTTATATGAGCAAATATCAATTCTGAAGCTAGGAACACACTCAGGACTCAGCAAGGCCGCAAAGGTGCAGACAATTGTTGTTAATTAACCCAATAATAATCATTTAAGTAATTAACAACCTACATCCAGCTCGATTAGGCACAACGGATATTTCAATTTTTTAATATCGACCTGATACTCTATTTTTTACTTTTCTATTTAAATTAAAATTTTACCACAAATATTTTCCCACCAAACTAAAATAATAGGACACTTGTATTGTGTAAACAAGCCAATTGGATTATTTATATATGAAAAGGAACCTGAAGAATGTACCAACAAGAAGCATGTGCTTCATTACATTCAGGAATCAGGAAGTCCTAATAAGCTGTGTTAATTGATCCATGGGGCTTAAAAAACCAGTGCGTGATATTTGTGCTAATGTTTAAGTTGGATGTAAAAAATATCTAGCCTGACCTGTTTGATTTTCACTTTCTACATGAAATGTCTCATATACATACTTATAACAGCTAATATATATAGAGAAAATGGAAACAGGATGAGAAGCAGAGAAAAAGCGAGAGGGAAAACTTCACCAATATCAGCAGCTACAAAAAAGTTATCCAGAAACAAAACACCGGCAACGATAGGAAGTGAACTTCAATCCAAGGTCGGTGATGTACATTATAGTTTTGCACTGCTTCCGCCCCTTTTACTAACAGCTTCACACAGCCTACATGGTAACGTATCTAAGCTAGCTGCACGAGTCTTCTGGTAATTACCTAGAACACCACACCTTCTCCATGCATGATATTCTGCATAGGCGACTGGATCATTTGCAAGAGTCTTTACATATGTAGCCAGTTCTTCCATGGACCCAAATTTACTCCCATCTATTATGGAATGAGGAGGTACAAAGTCCCAAACATTCGGCGCTCCAAAATATATTGGAACTGCTCCAGAGTCTAATGCATAAAACAATTTTTCTGTTACATAACTCTCCGTTTCTGTGTTTTCAATCGCAAGGACAAACTTGTAGTGAGACATGGCACAATGTAAATGATCCCACCATATAGGGGGTGCATTGGGATTCTTTGCACATTCAGGATAGAGAGAGAGTGCCATGTCTCGTCCGCCAACATTGTTCAAGCACTTGCCAAATGAATGATAAGGCAGCAACCTGAGTAAACTTTTCGCAAGCTGGTTTCGTTTAGGAAGACAGCGTGATGAAGACCAATAGACAAGAACCTCCTGGATATTTTTAAAAATTAAGAAAAGATCAGTTTACACACACCTTGCAATAGTTTTAAATAAATTTTCTCAATTGTTATTTTCCAAATTACAACCCTGTCTATAACTTCCTTTAAACCAGACTACCCATAAAAAATTTACTTGGTGGCCCTTATGAGAAATCTAAACTTTCAACTCCGTGTTAATGCATCAGTTTGGCATTTTGTATCCACAAAAAATGAGCAATATGAAAGAAAATAAATGTCCGTGTGTAAACAGAGAGATATAAATGCGTCAGTTCAAACATACATTGTTCTTGGAAGAAGACAATTGATAATTTCTATTGTTATGAAAAAGGCCACCAGCATAAGTTGCCTGAACATCATCTTTGGCATGATAGCTAATAAAAATGTCCTCTGCACCTGACCGTTTTCTTCCAGCTTCAAGATCCATGTATACACGTAGTGGATCTCCAGTTTTTCTCTAATGCACATTAAAGAGATAAATATAAGTACTCGTAGATAATGGATTCAGCAAATGCGAGATAAATAAGTTTCGATGGTATCCAGCCAACAATATTTCATTTCAGCGGATTGTAGTACAAGAAGTTTAGGTTGAATTTGAAAGGCAAATCAAAAGGTGGAAACAAAATTAGAGATAAAGGCTTAATAGTTAACCAGTGCAATTGTGTTTATGTTACTCGGACTCGTCTAGAAGTGTCCGACATGGACACGTGTCCAAGTATCGGACTCGGCAACATTTTGGAAAATATGCATGTTTTTGGCTTAAAATAAGTGTCTGAGTCCGAGTGTCCATGTCCAAGTGTCGAGTGTCCGACACGGGTACTCGAAGGTAAAATGAAGAGTCCGAGTAACATACTTTCCCTAGATAAGAACGATACATCACAAGTTCTACTCATGACATTCTACAGTCAATATAATGATATGATAAAACTCATAAATAGATGAAAAAACTCATAAAAACCATTACCAGTTGTGTCCTTGGAGCCAGCTTAGATTAGGAAGCCACCAAGGTGATTGATATTAGCAGAAAAGTAGAGCTTTTACATAGATCTCATCTATTTACAGTATCAGAAAGTTCAATCAATGGTAAACTACATTTTAAGTATTAGGTAGATGTACTAGCAGTTTGCCAGTAAATTGAATCAATATTAATCCTTGATTTGCCTAGATTGTGGGTAAAACCAAAGAACTGACTGGTTTTGTTTATGAGTGTTATTGAAATGACTAGTAGCCTACCACTATACTCACATACAGGAAGCAAGAATCAACGATTCAACAGGAAGTAGAAAAGAAGGGCAGCCACAGGGCAAGAGCCATAAAGTGTAAAAAAAGTGCACATTTTTATGCTTCCTCTCCTTCTCAGGTTCATATATTATTTTCTGATAATGGTCAATTACAGAAATTTGAATACACACGCACACAGGATAGAGCTGTAAACGAACCGAACTCGGACGAACTCGGACGAATTTTTAACGAACTCGGACAAAATCTTAACGAACCGAACACTGTTCGATAAGCTTATCAGACAAAATTTCTTGTTCGAACTCGAGTTCGGTAATATTCGAACCGAACACGAACTGTTCGCAAACATATCGAACCGAACCTAACACGAACGAACACGAATTGTTCGCTAACATCATTTGAATTTTTTTTTTAAAATAATTTTAAATATTATTTTAAGTAAAAAATTATATCAAACTATTAATTATGTATTTTTTCATATATAAAATATTTATTTGAAATAGTTATTAAATATATTTAATATATATTATTAATAATACATATATTATTTATACATATAATATTATAAATATACTATTTTTTTCAAACCGAACTCGAGCTTAACGAACGAACCGAACGCGAACCGAACTCTAGTCGAACACCTTAAAAGTTCGGTTCGTATCGTTAAGATTATAGGACAAGAAATGTTGTTCGAACTCGAGTTCGATAAGTTTATCGGACAAGCTTATGAGCTTGACGAACAACTCGGTTCGTTTACAGCCCTACACACACAGACACACTCTCACATATTTAAGCCTATACTGATGCTCAAACCCTCAACCATTTGCTACCAAGAGAAGAGGGGTGTCCACTATACTACAAGACTAGGGATTATTAGTATTATGCCATTTAATAAATAGTATAATAACACTATACTAAACTTATGAAATAGTAATTTTAAGAAGTAAGGGTTCTGCAATAAGATTAACAACATAAATTTGTGCCAATATTCATGTACAAATCAATTCACATGAAACCTAAAAAACTTACCAACAGTAACTCTAGTGACAAGATCTCATTTCAATGATCTTTTCCGCATATTTTAGTTTGTTAAGCTAGTGCTTTTAGTTGATTGGCCAATGGATTTGGAATCTTCTGGCAAACAGTTTTTCGCTAGTCGGAGGAACTTTCTACATGCAGAGCTATCTGGCAGGCAGAAAAGGCTTAACCAAGGTAATGTAGGGAAGACTAAACCTTAACTTGCCTAGCATAATTTCTATAATAAATCAAAATGCCACATCCAACAACAAAAGACAAAACGGAAACGTGCTTCTTAAAAAAGCAAACTTGTCTTTATAATTACTCTTTGATGGGAGAAAATGGTATTACTAGTTTAACTTTTTTTAATATAAGGTGCAATTCCCGAGTTGTAATTTTCTATTAACTTAAAACCCTACAAAGCTTCCTCTACAAAACATCGCCAAAATATTCACGAGCACAAAGAATTCAGGGAGACTCGTTATATTAAATGTGCCAAGATGCCATGCAGAATATAATTTATTAGAAATCTTCTGGTTCCATTTAGTGCAACACCTCTTTACGAACCTGATGGTTTTGAGGATATAGCAGATCATTGAGACCTCTATGTAAAACCCGAAATTTTTGACCTCTCTAAGACATCTTATGAATATCTAAAACAGAATGCTCAATATAGATGTTAAAAGTGAATACTATTTCCTTTATCTGCTTCAATTCTAAACAATTAAAAAGTGAATAAGTTAGATTTATGGCGCTATAAATGTTGTATCATTCATCCAACTTTCACGTACTTGAGGTGGAACAAATAGAGCCTAATGAAAGTGCAAATTTCTAATTTCTAAGATAGTTTATTACATATAAGTTATACCTAAAAAAGGTGCAGAAGAGTTTATTTATTTGGTAGTCAGATGTGAAGAAATGCTGACAAGTGACAACCAACTTGTGAAAAACCAATAGTAATATTACCAACAGGCAAACCTGATAACTGCCAAAAGAAATGCTCATATCAGCAGCATTGACATTTTATACCCTTTACAACTTAAACATATAAAACCACTGGTGTAAGTTCCTATTTATAGAATTACCTCTTCCATACAAACTGATAACAGTTACATAGTAAATACACTCTTCAACTGAAAACTTAAACGGTTACACTTTCAGAAGCACATTTCAACTTGAGCTAGTAAATCCAAACCACACAAAAGTTCCTGTATCTCACTGGTAGAGGCACACAAAATTTCTATTCTCTTTTCCTAACAACAAACCAAAAAATTAGATTCCGAAGGAGCTGGGAAGGCAATGTATGCAATTTCTACCTCTACTCCTAGAAGTAGAAATGTCATTTCCATAAAGACCCTGATTTTATAATTTAAATAATAGAATGCAAGCATAAGAACAGAAAATAAAAGGCAACACGCAGTAAATAGCAAGAAGATCGGGCACTAAAATAAAACATAACAAAAACCAACAAAACGCAACTAAAACAGTAAAATCACACATACCAAAAGCGGCGGCGTGGTAGTTTCAAACAACACAGCATCAGGCTTATCAAGAAGAACACCAGACTTAGTCCACAAACAACTCAACCCGCAACGACACGAATACAAGTTATCCAAATTATCAGGCAACCAAGTCCACCCTTTTACCAAAACACCCACATGATTCAACTTCAACACACCACACTTCAATTCACCAAACACATCTTGTTGCAAAGAAACAGACCCATTTTTCAATTCTTGATTTTTAAGCCTAAAATTGTTACAGCTCACTAAAGAATCCCATTTTCTATAAGCACCGAACAAGTCCTTAAAAGGGTCAGGAGCAGAAGCAGATTTGGGTAATAAAGATTTATTATAAGCAGATGGTATTGAAGAATGTGCAACTGGGAAATCAAGAAAACCAGAAAAGAAGAGAATTATAAGTGCAAAAAGTAACATCATTGTGATTGCTAAAGAATTGATGGATTTTAGTTTAAATTGCATAATTATGAAGGGAATTACCTTCTCTATGAGAAAGCAATTACCTTTGAGCAGAGAGATCAGAGAGAGATCATTCGGTGCCGCCGGCGAGAATTGAGTGTGATTTGGAGAGAGGGAGACATAGTTGTTGTTTGGTCAAGTTTAGTGTTTGTGTCAATGTTTTGTTTCATTTTATTTTTATGCGGCTGACTATTTTTTTTGATACGGCTGATTGTAAATTTTGAAAATTAAAATTATTTGAAATTGTCGATTTATATTTTTTTGAACAATTTTTAAAATATTAAGAAAATTATTGATTAATTAAAGATTTATAAGTAATTTTTGAAAAACATACTAATTTTTTATAATTGGGGCTAATCATTAATGACTGAAATAATAATACTCCCATTAGGCATTTAGGCATTTGAATAGTAAAAAGGAATATAGATTGAACCAATACGATTCATAAGAAGTGGACCATAGAAGATTGTTTAATTTGTAAAAAAAATGTACAATTTTCATGAATTTTTTATTGAATTGGAGAGACACCCGAATCTATCGGCTCTCAGACAAACTGAAAATAGTGGTTTGGAGGTGTCATTGTTTCATTAGTTGAGTTTTTTTTTATTTTATTATAGATATAGAAGAGAGTTGAAAAGATTGATAAATTAGTAGCTACATACATTTATTAAAAATGAATATAAATTTAAATATAGAATATGGAGCATTGTTGTCTGTTGACTAGTTGAACTATTGTAATAAGGACTATCCTATAATTTTATTATTTTGTAAAACTAAATTATAAAAATAATGATTATATATTATTGATATTAATTAATTTTAAATATTTATTTATTATTGTGTATGTATTATATTATCAAAGGATCCAAATTTTAGATAATTAAAATCTTAAAATTTTTTCTTATTTTAGGTCTACATAGTGAGTACGTGGATGATTAATTATTATTTTTTTAATTTTTGCTTAATTTAATTAATATTTTGTTATATAATAGTTTGAATTAATAAAATTAATTTTAGAAGTGTTTGGTTATCTACTAAAAAAAAGTTGATTGCGATTAAAATTTAAGTTGGAGTTTTTAATTATATTAGATACATGATTTTATTTATTTTAATTAAATAATATTTGTTCAAACCTTTTTTGAAAGGTGTTAGCATATTTTTTAAAAAGATGTTATTATCAAATAAAACAGGTTTAGCTTATAATAGTATAGTATAGGTATATGAAACTGTCTTTCATGGCGTGTACGCAGAACCTCACACACCTAGCATGTAGCATCAAGTTGTTTATGACTTTGATGGCGTGATCCTTCATCTAACATTTACACGCCGGAACATCAACTCACAATGCCCTTTGGTCGGCCTTACATTACATAAACATTCTAACAAGCACAAGTAAAAGGCATATTTGCACAAACTTCAAGTCACGACTGTTTGCACAAGTAACCCCATTTTCTCAACTTGGTAGAATATACAAATGCCAGATCAGGAGCATTTTCTAGGGCCGAGGTGGGGCAGAGTTAAAGTAATATAGAATCTAACTAGATGGCTGATTTTCATTTTTCAACTTGCAGAGATTTGCTGGATTAGATCAAACCCTCTGAGGGCGGGTACTAGAGAGCAGCTCAACATGGTCCAACGCACTCAACTACATTCATCTGCCCTCGTGTGGACAAGGAATTTTTTTTAAAAAAAGGTAGTTTTGTTAGATACTTAGATGTGTACTCTTTGATCTGATGAAGCTACATAGTTAAAGCAGGCGCTTTAGATTACATGTACTAAATCATTTAATACCCTAAGAACTGTAAGTAGTTCACATTTTGTTATGACAGCCAGTTGTAACCTGTGTGAATATGAAGCACCAGTTGTTCTAGAAACACCGTGCGGTACTGCTAATTGTTGTTGACATATTTTTTCAATTCAGGAAGATCTTCAATTTCAGTTCATTCTGAGAATGCAAGTGTCCTCATCCACGAGTTCGGGGCCAGTCATGAAGTAACTAGCAATACCCTTCATATGATAAGTATGACAAGTAGAGGGGGATTGAGTTCCTGTGACTGACTCCGGGCCTTTCGTGTGCAGCTTAGATGGAAGACCAAAGAAGGCCTGGGATAAATGTCAATTCAATGTACGGTTCTGAAACAGAGATTCTTTAAATGCGTTTTGCAAACATTTTCTTGTGCAGAAACCAAGTCATGGGACTATGTAGAAATGGTTAACAGGATACTGAGAGATAATTATTTGAGATAAAATGAATTGAGTTATCTCAGTACAGAGACATCTACATCTGGATGGCAAATCGAGCTACTAATACGGTAATACTCAAAACTCTTAGGTTGATACAACTACATAACAAGATTCTTTCATCAACTATATCTACCATAATACTTTTTGAAACCGTGCCATTTTTTTTTGGGACGGTACACATAAATTTTATAAATCAAATAAGGGTTCGAATCCACAAATATTATTGTTACAACATATCATATCGTTGAGTATGAAGTTTAACCCTGAGACATATCAAAACAAAATTATTTAACCACGCAATATATGTTGTAACATACGTTTGTCAGGGACCGGGACCCTTTACATAAGATATATATACAAGGGAGACCACAATCTTTATGATATATATACAAGGGAGACCACAATCTTAGAGGGAAGGCTTCACATTCCCCGTAACATGCCATCCCCACCGTCTTTCAAATGCCTAAGTAAAGGCTTCACATTCCCCTTACCACGCCGTCCTCACCGTCTTTCAGATGCCTAAGTTGAGACTTGAATCACCTGGATGCGACAGAAAGTAGAAGGATAACTGGTATGCCACAAGTCAATGGTTTATTGACTACTTAACTTGCATTATAATCATAGTTCTCTTCCTCAGGAACTCAAATGATTGTATTAGTCTTTGTAAAGAGAAAAGGAATCTGAGAAGATGTAAGCTTCAATTCCTTCCATCTCCAGTTAAACAATGAAGATAATTCCATGTCCGCCCTTTGCTTGTGACCAACTGATACATAAATAAATCTAGTAAACCATAAATTAAAATAACGAAATTATTATGATAAAATTATTATTAGCTTTTGTCAACGCTCATAAACAAAGCAAGTGCATTACGTATAGTATTGTACATAAATCATACTAACACCTATCTAACATCAAACACACCAATGGCAGCCATGAAGAAGTAAGTGCAGGTTCATCTTATAGATTTACATGCTCTTCTGTGAGCATAAACAAATGTTGAACTATCTTATCATTTTCATATTTCTATATGTAGGCCTGAAGATGTTGTGACCGTAGATGTACATGTTGCTAAAGATCTCCTTGCCTCCGGTAGCAGTTATTTAGATGTCAGGTAAAACTTCAAGATTAGCCTGTGTTAATTTGATTCATCATCTTCCTTAGACTGTGATGTAAATCATTTGTCTTGCTATAAAACTCAGGACGAGCGAGGACTATAACAATGGTCACGTTGATAATGCCGTGAATGTCCCTTACATGTTCATGACACAAGAAGGTAAAATCCTTCATGATTATAAAATTTTGTGTTTGCTAATTCACACATTCTGAAAGCTTTATCACCCTCTGTTATGTATTGCGATGATTTAACAGGGAGGGTAAAAAATCCTGATTTTGTAGCACAAGTTTCTGCTGTTTTGAAGAAAGAAGAGCGCCTAGTTGTTGTAAGTATTATAATTAACCCCCCCCCCCCCCCGGGCTTTCATGACCTCGTTCCTTAGTTTTCAGTTCCACTGCAATTAGTATATGATAGTACATTCAATTTATACAAATTAAAATCCTATTTACAACTTCAATCACATGTCTAACCACAGGGCTGCAACATTGGAGGTAGGGCGATGAAAGCTTGCGTTGACCTTCATAACGATGTAAGTCAACGTCTCTAATTTACGATCCAAGTTTGATCTTTATCCCTATCATTGTAACACGCAGGAGATACCTCTCGTATTCTTGGTAACATGAGGTCAAAACTTCAAGCTTTGGTATAGGAGTGTGTGTGTGTGTGTGTGTCAAAAAATTACTTAACAACATAAAAGTTACACCGGATGCTAGCGCACACAACCATCGCGTCCTGAAGAACAAAGGGGCAAAAAAATTACCTAGAGAGATCTCTTGTTCTTAGTATACCTTCGTGTAATGTAAACACATGTTTTCTCTTGAATGGTGCAGGGATATGAGCAAGTAACAAGGATGGGAGGAGGTTACACGGCATGGAAAGAGAGTCAAAAATAGACCAAGCAGTAAATCAAATCAACTTCTTCTTCTTCTTTTTAATCACAGATGACCCCCACAGGGTTGATTTTATTTTTGTAAAATAATTGTACCAACTGCTTCTTTGGCCATAAATACGTACTTTGATGTTAAGTTTATGTGTTTGTGTACGTAGCATTTTTCTAAAAATACAACTCTGAATACAAGATAGTGGAATCTACAACAATCTTAAGCTTAAGCTTATGGTGAAAAATACCGTAATTCATTAAAAATATTTATTCAAAAATACATGTCTGAAAATATCCATTCAATTACGTATTTATTTATTAATTGGTTAACGATAATACACATTTTTAATTGGTTAAAAATACACATTTCTTAACGGAATCTTTAAAGAATCACCAAGAGTAACTTCCCCTGTAACGGACTCGTCAATCTTCATAAATAAATCTTTGTGACCGGACATGTGATTGCTTGCACCGGAATCAAGATTCCAAACACTCTTCATGCCTTCCTCATCCCCTTTGAAAGTGGGAACATAACCGACCCCACATCTTTATCTTCTTTTACTGCTGCAAAATGACTTCTTTCTTCCATTTTCGAAGATCTACACTCGTAACTAAAGTGAGCAAATTTATTACAGTTATAACACAGAAATTTAGAATTGTCACCTTGTTGAAATCCACCTCTTTCACGGCCTCTTAAACTTTGAACAGGCCAGATGGTTGATAACCTTCAGTATTCTAGCCTCTGGTGAAGGACTACCTTCCACGTCCTCGTCCACCTTGTTAGCCGCCTCTTCCGCGAATAAAAATGCTACTACTAGAATTGTCACTGGTGGACACCTTACTTTACAACGCCTTTTTCCAAATGACTTGCACCATCATACTAATTCATCTGATGTCCATGCGCTTGAAGTGAACCAACCAGCTCGTCTATAGAAATTGTTGACAAATCTTTTGACTCCTCAATAGAAATAATCACATAATCAAATTTTCTGATCAGCGAGCGGAAGCAACTTTTCCATGACTCGAACATCATCGAGACACTAGGCTGAAGCCAATTTATGTGCTGTTTATTTGTTAAATCGTTGCCCAACAGAAAGTGTCAGAATAAAACTCCAAATGAAGTGTGGAGAGGAAAACAAGCCATCAGCTGGACATCTCAGAATTTTTGGGTGTATTGCCTATGCACATGTTCCTGACCAGAAAAGAAAGAAGCTGGATGATAAAGGCGAGAAGTCTATCTTTTCCGGATGTGAAAAAAGAAGCAAGACGTACAAACTCTACAATCCACTAACGAAAAATTTAATCATTTCTCGTGATGTTGAGTTTGATGAATCAGATTACTGGAAATGAAGCGATGAAGAAAGAAAAGTTGCTGGTTTATTCTTTAATAATGATGATGACGGTGATGACGACTCCAACAATGAAGATGACGGAGATGATGATCCAACTCCTCCACAAAGTCCGAATTAACAAACTCCACCGTCGCCACCATCGACGAGAGGAAACAGCAGTCCATGGGGAGCACTGAGAATAATACGGAGTCTGGATAATATGTATGAAGCAACTAGTATAGTACAAACATCATTTAATTATTCTTTATTTTGTTTAATGGTTGAATTTGATCTAGTGAAATTTGAGGAAGCTTTTGAAGAAAGCAAATGGAATAAAGCCATGGACGAAGAAATTGACGTAATTAAGAAGAATGATACATTGGAGCTCACAAATCTTCCAGAAGGACACAAAGGAATTGGTGTCAAATGGGTCTGCAAAACCAAGACGAATCAGGACGGTGAAGTGAAAATGTACAAGGCAAGGTTGGTGGCTAAAGGCTACAGGGAGAAGATATGGCATTGACTATGACAAGATATTGCTCCAGTTGTAGGAGTTGATATCATAAGACTTCTTACAGCAATCGCAACACAGAATCAATGAAAGATTTATGAGATGGATGTCAAGTGTAGCGAATGGGAATTTCGCGACGTGATTAAATGAATAAAGTATAATTATGTGGTGTAATTATAAATTATGTGATTAAATAAAGGGATAAATGATTTTGTTGGTTAATTGTCTTTATTGTATATTAGTATCTGGGAACGTAAAATGACGCGTTCCAGTTTGATGAGTCAGCTTAGGGGATAAGCTGTGTTGTCGGACCGTCAGGTAGAACGGGACCCGTTTTAAAAGAGATTAAAAATATTTAAATGTGAACTATATGTTTATATGTGAAATGGAAATGTTTAAGTAAGTGTTATATTCCAGTGACGTGTCAGTTGATATAAAGGATTGATTGTGAAGCGCAATAGAAACGCTCAGTGTCGGGCCGTTAGACGGACGTGACCCGTTACGTGAAAAGTGAATATGAATAATATAGGGAATTCTTATGATTGAATGTGTTATGATATGGGTCGTGTTATGTGAATAAATGTTATTTCTTGAAAATATGCTTAATTATGTGCCTTGATGATTTTTAAATGATTTAAGGGATTTATTTGATTTAAAATAAGGTTTACCGAACCTTTAAATGTTTTTATAAAATTATCCGAGAATGTTCAAGGTGTAAAAATTATTTTGTTATCTTAAAAATAGTCCAAAGGACTTTACAAAAATGATAGATGGATTTATTTGGTGGACGATGTATTTTAAAATGATTTTATCGAGTTATAATTCTATTTTGAGCGCAATCTTGTAACATCCGTAATAAATCAACCGTTCGCTCAAAAAGTATTTTGAAAATATGGCTGAAAAGCTAATTTCGAGATCTATGTTCTAAAATTATCATTCTTTGCATTCCCATCTTTTTTGAGAGAGCTATTCATTATTTAAATTTATTTTTGAGTTTTGAATAAAAGAGAAAGGAGAATAAAAGGAAAGAAGGATTTGTAAATTACTAAAGTACCCCTGCCCTTTCATTATAAAAACCCATCCCCCCTCTTCTTTTCTTCTTTCACCCGGTTCTTCTTTCTCTCTCTTTTGTTTTCCCACTTTCTCTCATCTCCCTCTCACTCTCGAAGCTCTCTCTTTCTCTCTCTCTCTCTCTCTCCTCTCGGTATATTGTCTCTCTCTCTCTTTAATTATTTGAAATCCTTCATGAATCTTCATCTTTGTTCTATATACGAGCTTCAATTCATGTGCATGTGTGTGTTTATGCTTGCATGCAAAGTGTGTGTGTGTGTGTGTGTGTTTGGGTTCGGTTTTGAGCCGAGGCCCGAGTTTTGCTTGATCAATTCTTGTTTCTGTGATTTTTATGATGAAATCATATTGCAAGTAGTGTTGCTACATTTTTTAAAGTGAATTGGAGGTTTTAAGGTTGGAAACCCCCGACTGGGGGCACCACCGTGAAACCACCGCCACCAGTGATGAACTCCGGTGAACCGGTGGTGAGTGATGATATTAACACTGAGCTCTAGTATCAATAAACTAATTTTGGTATTTGCATGTGGTGTTTTACTTAAAAACCGAATGGTTTTTGATTTTTGAAAAGATTAAGTTGAATTTTTGTTGATGTAAATGGTTTGTTGTGGATTATTTTTAGGAATTAAATTGAGATGTGGTTTAAAGATCTAAAGTGATGCAAGCATGTGGTATTTTGATGATTGTAATTAGTTATTAATAGAAATTTTGACATAGATAGATAAATGGATGGATTAAAGATCAAATTGGTGTTGCATGTTATGTTTTTGGGGAAATTTGAGTGATATAATTCGAATTATAGGAAATTGAGATGAATTATGTGATCAAGGTGTTGATTCTGTGCTCCCATGTGTTGTAATGATGAATTGAGGTTAAATTTGGATAAATAATGGTTGCATGATTAAGGAATGGTGTTATATTTAGCAAGATTGGGATTTAAAAGAATCGTTTGATTTCTCGCTCATGTTTGTGTTATAGCCGAATGGTTTATAGGTATAAAAGTAATTGATTTGATTCCAATATCTTACCAAGTGAATGCATGTGAGATTTATAAGAATTATGTGTTTTATTTGTTTGTTTTGGTTCGAATTAAATGATATAAAAGGAAGGATTGAGTCCGTCTTGATATAAGACTATATAATTGTTATCATAACAAAGTTTGGATATAAAGATTATATGCTATGTGTTGTAATAGCGCCGCGATATGTGATGCAATGACTATTTGGTTAAAGTATACGAGTATATGGTATAAACGTGCTTTGTGTTTATAATTGAGTATATGTACTCTTAGGGTATTACGATAAAGGAAAATTGTTAAGCGTTCCGTGAACGTCGAATGGGAATCTAATTAGGTTTTTGATTTTTAAGTTATAGATTCGGAGCGTGAGGGCATTCAGGCTAGGAAAGGGAAAGGTGTACTAGGTGGCAGTAGTTCAACCCTTGTAAAACAGGAAAGCGAATTCAGGAAAGTAACTCTGCCTACTTATATATGTTTGTATTGAAAGGATATTGATGATGCCATGATAGAGTATTGATCATTTATAAACATGTGATAACCTGTTATTGATTCTTGAACCCTGATATTGATTCTTGCACCATATCTGTTATTGATTCCTTGAAACACCCTGGTAGTGTTCTTGTAATGACCTGATTTGATTATTATTTCTATCCTGACTGTAAATCTATTGATTCATACCCTTATTGCCTATTGATTCCTTGGATACTTTGAATTCTTGTTAACCTTGTAAGAACCTTTGTGAACACCCTTGCGTATTGTTTTGAACAACCTATATATTTCCTTTGTATACCTTATTCCGTAATGATTTCTAAGACCGATTTAATTCCTTAACTTACGATCCTTATTATCATTTGATCTTAACAATAGCATTGGTATTTGGTTGTCTTGATTCTGTTGACTCTGAATCCCTGAAATTGATTTTAAGAATGATTTTCGACTTGAAAGAGTCTGAATGATTTCATATTCTTGGTAATGATAAAATTGAATTTAGTAAAACTTTTCTTTTCCAACACAAGGTTTTCCAAATGAATTCCTGATGGATTGGATTGAGACGTAAGAGACTAGTGGGACTAGTCCATTCATATAAGAGACTAGTGGGGCTAGTCCAATTTAAGGTTGAAATTATGGCATAGGTACCTTAACGACCAGATGGGGTCCGGTACGGGATGATCACCCGTATTATTATTAATTGAAAGTTAAAGTAGTTCAATCAAGGGTTCCTTATCATTTGATAAAAGATATTGAATACGTTGCTTTAGAAAATTGATTCTTTGAGAATGAAATGATTTATAATGATTCGAAATAAGTTGATTGTGATATTATTTAGCGTACAGCTTGTGAACCCTGATTCATATCCTGGTATTGCTATCAATCATATAATTGATTCCCAGAGTTAAATAGATTCTCGCTTTCTATTTGAAAGATCCTTGAGATCATATTGATGATTTGTGATAAATGTCGGCTTTCGCCTTATCTTGAACCTTGATTCTTGAAAGCCCAACTATTCCTTCATAGACCTTCCCTAGCCCAAAGATAGAAATCTTCCACCTAGAGTTTTTTCAATAGAATGCCCTAAAAGTAATTATGAATAGATATTGTTCATTGCATCATAGAACTATCATTTAGTTACTTGCTGAGTTTTATACTCATATATTATGCTTTGTTCTAACCATAACAGTTAAGCAAGAGGATGGCCAGACTTAAGCGCACTGCTCGTAAGAGCGTACCTGGTGGCCCCTACCGTGTTGTAGGCTTCCAGATGCTAGAGCAGGTAGTACATGATTATGTGTGAACAAGCGCTTAGTCAGAAAGTTTGTAAAGATACAATGGGTTATCTGTCGGTTTAAGTCGGAATCGATTGTGTAAATTAAATATTATTTTGGGTTGTAATATATATTATCTGGTTGGTAGTTGTAATCTTGTCTCAAACTTAATCATGTTTGATCCTGTCTTTATTTAATCGGGGTTTATGCTTATTAATTGTTAATATAGTTGGTGTGTGGGTCCTCATTTCCTAACCCCGAGATTGAGGGCGTCACATCAAGTCAGCATTTCTGAATGGTTATCTCGAAGAAGAAGTCCATATTGAGCAGTGTCCCAGATATATTTAGGAAGGTCGGGAAAATAAAATAGATAGACTAAGGAGAGCCTTATACGGTTTGAAGCAAGCTCCACGTGCGTGGAACACAAGGGTTGATGAATATTTTCAGAATAATAATTTTGTGAAGAATCCATACGAGCATGCTCTCTACGCAAAAAAAATCAGGGGAGATATTATGGGGACGACATGATATTTACCGAGAATAACCCTTGTATGTTAGATGATTCTAAGAAAATTATGACTAACAAACAATACACCATAAAATGTCTACTGTAACACCAAAAAAATGTTGCATTAGGGGGTAAATATATTGCTCTTGCCCCACTTTTAAGCTAAGGTAACATTTTCTTAAAGTTAAGTTTTTCCATGTTGCCTTAGGGGTCTAAGGTAACATCTTTGGTGCCTAAGGCAACATCGTGTTTTAACTTGTTTATATGTTATCTTAGCTTCATAATGCAACATAAATAGAGATCAATTGTAACTTATTTTTTATGTTACCTTAGAGTTCTAAAATGTTTTTAAAAAAGTGGGACCCACATTGGGGCCCACAGGGGCCCCACTGTGGGACCCATGTGGCCTGATTACATGGCATGCTGACGTGGAATGTGGGCCCACAATGGTGACATGGCATGTAGGTCCCACTTTTTGCTTGTACCAATTATGTACTTAGGGTAACACTTTAGTAGTTTTTGTAACATATGTACCTTGGCTATTGAAACATTTTAACAAACTATTGTAACACTTTAATAAGCTACTGTAACGTTTTACAAGAAACAAAATGAAAAACTACTATTTAAAAGTATACCATTTCATTACCACAAACGGATATATTTCATCATAATTCACGTTCTTTACATTACATTAGCATAATATTATAAACTTAAAAGATAATACTAGAAACTACAAAAGTATAATATTTCTCCAACTTCGAAAAATTTATCAGCACACTATGTAATAGTTCATTACTGAGCGATTGAGTTGGAAAAAGCAAGCAACAGAAAATGCAACATCTTCTACAGGCCTGTGATGAACACTCTGACCCCAATTCTCAAACCTATATAAACACAGTCCATTCAAATCATAATCTGTTAATATAATTGAGATAATAATATATAATGAAACAAAATAACATTATAGATAAGTAGTTAAATCAAACATGTTAACTTATCTATACTAACCAGTCAACACAATTTTCAGTCCAGATCTTAGGGATGGATGACTTGTTCGGAGTGAAAGTATCACAGTACGGACCATTGAATGCTACAAGCTATTCAATCAAGATATGGAACACATTACAAGCTATATATTTAACATATAAATAGAATCGTACAAAAAATGGTAATTTTTCATTCAGATTCTATAAATTGAATTTGTTATTCCCAGTGGACTAACAATGAGATTTACAGAAGGGGGGTTGAATGTAAATCTCAAAACTTTTTCAAGTTTTGAGTAGTTTCTAAGGCTAAGTATTTTAGTGAGCAAATGTGTGTGAATGGCTTGAAGCTAATACAGACAGATATATATTCAAACACAAATGTAAAGAACACAAAGAACTTAAAAACTTTTCTGGTAGATTTGTTGTTCCACCAGAGATGTGTTATTTCAGAAAATCTGTGATTCAAAGAATTAAATCACAGCTGCTTCCTAGTACAAACTAGATGATTTTCTCTCTGGATTTTTCTAAACAGCTCTGGAAAAATTCACATCTAATTACTAGCTGCTACTTGGTTTATATATCACCAAGTTTACAAGTGAAGAAAAAACTGTAAAATACAATTAAAAAGGCTCTTCACATGTTTCTTCTTCATTTCTCTATCCAATGCAATTTAGGCTTAGTTGTTAATCTTTGAATACTTCCTTGTTTGCACCAGAATGGAAATGCTGCATTTTCTTAATTCCTCCTAGAGGCTTCCACATTCCAGTTTGTCTCTGTCAACCCATGTGTCTCTGTCAGCTTATGAATTGTCACTATCAACTGCTAATGAACTAAGCATCCGTTGAAGCTTTCATCCGTTGATGCCTTATCCGTTGAGGCTTTATCCGTTGAAGCTTTATCCGTTGATGCATTAGCAGTTGAAGTCTTTATCCGTTGAAGCACTTATCCGTTGATGGATATTATCCGTTGAAGCTTTAGAGACATCCGTTGAAGCTTTGTTTCTTATCCGTTGAAGGTCTTCAATATAAGTTGATACTTCTTCAATTATACAAAATTACAAGGCATGAAATATTTACAATTAGCCCTCCTATTTGCATATCCACTAGTAGTCAACATGACTGATAATTTCCTACAACATCTAAGAATTACAACTTGAATCCAGAGAATGAAATGTGCTACAATACTAAACTTATTGCTAAGTAAAGCTACTCCTTCAACGGATAGCCAAGATGGTCTTATCCGTTGAGGCTACAAACACTAGATTTCTACTTAAGTGTTTTATTTAACTTATCATCAAACTAATACACATATTCCTAACAATCTCCCCCTATTTATGTCTACTAGAACTGTAGGCATAAATTTGGGTTTAGCTTGATGATAACAAAACACTTGACAAATATATTAACTGTAATAAAACAGAAATTCAAAAGTGCTGCAAAAATCTGTATGCTGAGATGGAATTGAAGAATTACATTGTTTCCAAGGGTGCTCCTTTAGCCTGAGCAGATTAATTTTTTTCCTTTGATCCCTTGTTTTCTTTCCCAGCCTGCTGTCATTCTCCTCTATTTGAAGTTGAAGTTGTCTGTAGAACTCAGCTTTATCTTCTTCATTGATGTCCAACTTAGATTGCATATCCTTGAGAGTTTCATTACTGGCAATCTTGAGCTGATCTTCAAGTCTGAAAAATCTTCTGACTCCTTTGTTGTCTCTGAACTCCATCAACCAATGAGGTGATTTGTGAACTGTAATTCCTCTTTCTTGAATGAGTAATGTTCTAGGCAAGGCATTGGGCTCCCACCAAGTTTTTCTTATGTTGGCAATCTTGTTGAGAATCTCAGTCTTGGCAGTCCTGGTAAAGCCAGAATCCCTTTGTATGGCTTAGTAGACTCTAACCAAGGTAGAGTAGCCTTCATTCAGAATCCTGTAGAGAGGCCAAGTTCTTTCCCCACTTCCTTTGTATTTGAACACTAGTCTTTCTAGTAGCTGTCTGTAGGCAGCTATTCCCCTTACTTCCTCCAGCTCATCCAGATAGAGTTTAATGTCTGAAAATTCTTTTATGTCACAAATGTAAACATAATCATCCTTAGAGGCTTGTGGCTTAGGTTTAGGCTTCTGAGTGAATTTGATTGAGGTTTTAGGAGGTGTTGATTTGATTCTTCTTTTCTCCTTCTTTGATGGTGGAGAAGAGGTTAAGAAGGTGGGCAATTTGATGGTGTCCCAATCAATTGGTTCCTCCTTAGGAATGATTGTTTCACCATGAATGTTTATGAAGGGGTCAGGCACAATGGGTTCAGGAATAGAAGGTAGTGGTTTGGATTTTGATTGGGTTTCTTCAGTCTCATCTACCATCTTTCTCTTTGTATTGGTCTTCTTTCTGTTCCCTTTCTGCCATTCCTCTCTTTCCTTACTTCTTTCTTCCATATCATTATCAACCATGTCCCCCATACCTTCATCTTCACTTTTATCTTCAATTTCTTTCTTTTCTTCAGCTTGACTTGACTTTAGCTGTTTTTCAAGCTTTTCTTGTGCTCTTTTGTCAGCCTTTAGCTTTTTGGCTTCTTCCTTCAACCTTCTGGTTTTTTCCCTCTTGGCTATTGAGAATTTGGGATGTCCTTGCATCACACAGATGCTCTTTCCCTCTCTAAAGATAATAGCCATGTTCATCCTTTCAACCACATCCATGGTCTCTTTGTGCTTTATGATACTCCCACCCAAAACCTTGTCTTCATCAAGCTTTGGAAGAGGAAAGTCCACTTCTTTCAACTGAGCAAGGCTTAGAGGGTTCTTTGTAGAGTCCTTGTTGGATCTGTTGTTGGGCTTGAGAACCATAGGTTTCAGATTCTTGGAAGAAGTCTCTCCAACCTTATTCCTCCTTACTGGCTTGAGCTCCATAATAATTGCTTCCACCTTTGTGCTATGCTTCACATATTGTGATTTAGAAGTTGTAGAACTAAAAATTTGTTGCATCTTTTCATCAATTTTCCTTCTTTGCTCTTTAACTTGCAATTCAGCTGCTGCTATCTGGATTAGATCAATTCCATCAAGCTTTCCTTTGATTTGAATAGTTGGAGAAGTGGTGATGGCAGGAACTAGCACTTGAGATATTTGAACTGTTGTTGATGGCTATCCTTCCCCTTCCCTTTTATTCTCCCCCTTTTTGTTATCATCAAGGGTAGGGGTCAAGCCTTGTACTTTTGCCAGCTGTATTAGTAGATTTGTCTGAGTTTGTTGATTCTGAAGAATGGTGACCATAGAGTCTTCAATGATCTGAACTCTGTCTTCCAACCTGGCCAGCCTCTTGTCAGCATCAGATGCTTTCCTCAGTCTCCCCAACAAATCTTGCATAGTACCATAAGGCATGACTGAATCCATCTTCTCAGCATTGTAGGATTTCAGATCAACAATGTCCTGCTTGAGTTCATCCACACTTAGATTCTGTTTGAAATGCTGCAACTGCAAGAGATGCAGAGAGTCCAGATGAGCTTGAAGAATTTCCTTGGTACCATCATCTGTAGTCTCCTGAAGGGCCTTCTGAATAGTCATTACTTGCCTGACCAAAGTTACACCAAACTCTCCTGGTGTAGATGCCTTTGCCCATGCCCAATCAGGTAGATCTGGAACAGAACTTGGGCCTGCTTCTCCCCCTAAGTTCATGCTCTCATCCAAAGAATTAGAGTCATCATCATTAGAATTTACTCCAAATTCTTCAGATGGTTCACCAGCTTGAGAAGGCAGCCTGTTCACAGCAGCTTTGTCTCTGAGAAGAGATTCTGAAGTGTGTACAATGTTTAAAGTCTGTTCTGCCTCCACATTGCCCTGAGCAACCAATAATTGATAGGCTGGAACAGGGTGAGTAAAAGTGTCAGCATCCAAGGAAATGTTATCAATTACAGCTTTGTAATGTTGCTGAAATTGTCTTCCCTTGTCTGCATCATCCACAATCATTGACTCACTAGCAATGGCTGGATCCACCCTTATAGCTTCTGTACCTGCCTTTCTCTCATTTTCTCTATTTTCTTGCATCAGGGGCTCCCCCTGGCTCACACACACCCTCACACCCTCACCCCCACCTTCTAAGGTGGCACTCCCCTCACTCACTTTTGCCATGCTGGAAGAAATAGCATGCATATGGTGACTCTCAACCTCTCCTTTTGCCTGGGAGCAACCCAGCCTCTCACTCAAATTATCACTCCCTTCCCTCAAACCTAAAAGTGATTGTACAGTAACCATGTCCTCTACAGTTGGAATTGTTTCTGTTATATGTGTAGAGACCATCAACGGATAGGGAGTATCCGTTGAAGTGGAAACTGATGGTATCAACGGATAACTGCTGTTAAGCTTATCCGTCGAAGAACAACCACTTGTCAACGAATGAGAGATATCCGTTGAAGAAGGAAAATATGTAGATATTGAAAGTGACATAATTATTGAATCTGTGTGAATTGATTTTAAGTGAGGTGACACAGATTCTTCAACTATATCTGAAAGAATTGGCTAACCATCTAAAAGATGATGATCCAACAAATCATCTAAAAGATGATGATCATCAGGTTTTGAGTGGGGCTCCTCCCTGAGTTTTAATGAGGGAGAATCAGGAAGTGATGTGAATATCATATCCACATCCAGAGAGGGTGATGGAGAGTTTGATGATGGATGTGTTTCTATTATGAGAGAATGGGGTTGTGACTCCACATTTGTTGGAGTCACATCAAGCTGAATTTGAGAAGGCAAAGATACAGGTGGATGTATCTGTGCTGTGTGTGCCCCTTGTGTGGAAACTAGGGTCTTGGCCTTCTTCTTCCTTGAAAAGGCTTTGATTGGTGAATGTGTGGCTTCAGTGTCCCTCCCTCTTTTGTTCTGTGTCCCTGGTTGGGGATTATTTTCAATAGTTGCACCCTTTTGGGAGGATGCAACTAGGGATGTGTTTGACTCCTTTTGAACCCCCACAGTCTTTTGAGAGACTGTGGCTTGGCTAGCTGGGGTACCACTCACCTCTCCCACCTTATCCTGGGGGGTTTCTTGATGTTCACCCCTCCCCTCACCACTCACACTCTGTTCACTCTCTTCAGGGTTTATGGTAGTTGTTACAATTGTTGTCTTTTGAGAGAAAACAAAGGTGGTTTTCTTTGGCTTGTGTTTTGAAATTTTAGTTTTGGTGGCTTTGGTAGGAACCTGTTTGGACAAAGACACAGATTCCACTGCCATACTGGAAGGCAAAGAAACAATGGGGTTGGAAACAGTAGGAGTTATAGAAGTGTTTACCTCACTTACCTGTGGTGCATTCATGATTGGCAAATATACCAATGGCACCTGGCTGTTGAGGTTCATTCTCAAAAGGTCTGCAAGGACACTTTTCTCTTGTGCCCAGCATTTGAGTTTATTGTTCTCATTAGATATAACCAATCCTTCAGCAACATGGTTAGCCAATAACATAAGGAATCTAACATAGTAGATGTTATGTGGTCTATTAGCTTTGTTACCTAATCTGGAACCTAATTCTAGCATGACATAGTTGCTAAAATTAAAGTACCTATCAGAAACTAGAATATAGAGCATATTAACAAGAGATGAAGTTATGGCATCAAAATTGTTGATCTTCCCAGAGAAAACCTTGATAAAGGCATCTCCAAGAAAACTCCATTCTTTCGTAAGGCCCTTCCTTCTAATACTACCTAAACTAGCAGAATCAAAAGCATAGCCTATGGAATCTAACATAGCAGATACATCTTTATCACTGTGTGGTGTCATGACATTATTCTCAGGCAACTTAAAACAAGACTGTATATCATCACAGTTAATGCAGTAATCCGTACCTTTGAGAGAGAAGGCAATAGTCATATCTGTGGAGTTGAACTCTGCAGTTGTCCAAATCTCCTCAATCACCTCACAGTAGATGGTTGGGGCTTCCAGCATTGCATAGCTTAGTTTGCAGTTTTTGATGAAGTCCATCATCTTGTGATAATCAGAATGGGCTTCATTCTTTTCAACCAAGGCTACGAAATTATTCTTTTCATAAACAAATCCAGATTGAGACATAATTTTGACTACTGGTGCCATTGTTGTGAGTAGAGGTTACATAGAAAAACTTGAGAATTTTGGGAGAGAAGGAGAATAAAAATTGCAAGAAAGCGTAAAGTGAAAATAAGAACTCAATGGGCTTTTATACTTTCTTGAATTAAAACGTAAATAAAATGATTAAATGATACTTTTAAATAAATTACAGCCGTTTAAGAATAAAGAAAACTGTAGAAATTCTGAAAACTGCCTTTAATACAAATACATAAATCAGTGTATATCTGTATCAACGGTTAGGTAAAAGAATCAACGGCTGTGACTCACTTAAAGTAACTGATGTGACACTTCAACGGATAAGGTAAATAGTTATCCGTTGATGATCAACACTATTTTATCCGTTGAGGGATAAAATTACCAGAAATGTATTTGTCTTTCAACGGATAATGAACATCCGTTGATAGAACAATTTTGGCTTTCAACGGATAGGGAATATCTGTTGATAGAATAAGTCTTACTCAAAGCCAACTTTGTTCTTGCAGCAAATTCATTTCAGGCTTCAAGGCAGATTTCAAAGAGGACATAAATTTATGAATAATTAAGCATACCTAGCTCACTTACTAATCTTGTGAATGTTGATTCATCAAGTGGTTTGGTAAATATGTCTGCAATCTGCTTTTCACTTGAAACAAAATGAAGTTCCACTATACCTTTCATCACATGTTCCCTAATGAAGTGATACTTGATGTCAATGTACTTGGTTCTTGAGTGCTGCACTGGATTTTCAGTAATGGCAATGGCACTTGTGTTGTCACAGAATATAGGAATTTTGTCAACAGTTAGTCCATAGTCAACTAGTTGATTCCTCATCCATAGTATCTGTGCACAGCAACTACCAGCAGTAATGTACTCAGCTTCAGCTGTTGATGTAGAAACAGAATTTTACTTCTTGCTAAACCATGACACAAGCTTGTTCTCTAGAAATTGACAGGTGCCAGTTGTGCTTTTCCTGTCTATTTTACAGTCTGCATAATCTGCATCTGAGTAGCCAATTAGATCAAAACCAGACTCTCTAGGGTACCAAATTCCTAGATTTGGAGTCCCTTTGAGATATCTGAAGATTCTTTTAATAGCCACTAAGTGAGATTCTTTAGGGTCAGCTTGAAATCTAGCACAGAGACATGTAGAAAACATTATATCAGGTCTACTAGCAGTTAAATATAAAAGTGAACCAACCATGCCTCTATAGCTTGAAATGTCCACAGACTTTTCAGCCTTGTTTAATTCAAGTTTGGTGGCAGTAGCCATGGGAGTTTTTGCAGATGAACAGTCCATTAAGTCAAACTTCTTTAAAAGATCATAAATATATTTAGTTTGACTAATGAAAATCCCACCACTAACTTGTTTAACTTGTAAACCAAGAAAATAAGTTAGCTCTCCCATCATGCTCATTTCATATTTACTTTGCATTAACTTAGCAAACTTTTTACAAAGCTTATCATCTGTAGATCCAAATATAATATCATCTACATAAATTTGAACAAGTATTTTAGAGCCATTAACATTTCTAAAGAAGAGAGTTTTGTCAACAGTACCTCTTGTGAAGTGATTATCTAGAAGGAATTTTGACAAAGTTTCATACCAGGCTCTAGGTGCTTGCTTTAGTCCATAGAGTGCTTTCAACAAATAATACACATAGTCTGGAAAGTTTGGATCTTCAAACCCTGGAGGTTGGCTTACATAAACTTCTTCCTCCAATTCCCCATTTAGAAATGCATTCTTGACATCCATTTGATAGACTTTGAAATTGGCATGGGCTGCATAGGCTAGAAAGATTCTGATGGCCTCAAGTCTGGCAACTGGAGCAAATGTTTCATCAAAATCTATTCCCTCTTGTTGAGAATAACCTTTAGCAACCAATCTGGCTTTATTCCTTATGACAATGCCATTTTCATCCATCTTGTTTCTGAATACCCATTTTATGTCAATAGAACTCTTGTTCTTTGGCTTGGGTACCAGCTTCCATACTTTGTTCCTCTCAAATTGGTTTAGCTCCTCTTGCATTGCTAAAATCCAATCTGGATCCAATAGAGCTTCTTCTACTCTCTTAGGTTCCTCCTGTGATAGAAAACTACTATACAGACATTCATCTTGAGTAGCCCTTCTAGTTTGCACTTTAGATGTAACATCACCAATGATCAGTTCAAAAGGGTGATTCTTGGTCCATTGCCTTTGAGGTGGTAGATTAGCTCTAGATGAGGTTGCCTCAGTATTGTCATGATGTGTGATAGAATGTTGATTGGTTGAAACTCCCCCTGAGTTGCCGATCCTTTGAAAGGAATTGGGAGCTCTATCAACTGATGAAGTGAATTGATTATCCGTTGACAGACCGTGATCAACGGATGCTTCATTATGAACTTCAACGGATGATGCACTTTGTCTTTCAACGGATGCTGCATTGCTTCTTTCAACGGAAGCTGAATTATGACTTTCAACGGATGCAGCATTCTGTGCATTATCCAAAGGCAGATTTTGAATTCTTCTAGAGATGCTTTCTTCTTCATTCTCATCTTCACTATCATCACAATATATCTCAATATTGTCAAATTTGAGTCCTTCATGATGTCCCTCATCTGTTAGTCCATCAATCTTTTTATCATCAAACACAACATGCACAGATTCCATGACAATGTTGGTTCTTAGATTATAGACCCTATATGATTTTCCAGCAGAATAACCAACAAATATTCCTTCATCAGCCTTTGCATCAAACTTCCCTTTGTGATCAGATTGATTCCTTAAGATGTAACATTTGCAACCAAAGACATGCAGAAAGTTTAAAGTTGGTTTTCTTCTCTTGAATAATTGATAGGGAGTCATGCCTTTTGCCTGATTGATTAGAGAAATATTCTGAGTGTAACATGCACAGTTAACAGCCTCAGCCCAAAAGTAAGTTGGGAGTTTTGACTCTTCAAGCATTGTCCTTGCAGCTTCAATTAGTGATCTGTTCTTCCTTTCCACCACACCATTTTGTTGTGGGGTCCTTGGAGCTGAGAACTCATGCATGATCCCATTTTCTTCACAGAACAACTTCATGGTTGAATTCTTGAACTCAGTTCCATTGTCACTCCTAATATTCCTTACTTTGAAATCAGGATGATTGTTGACTTGCTTGATATGATTGATAATGATTCCACTAGCTTCATCCTTTGATCCAAGAAAATAAACCCATGAAAACTTTGAGAAATCATCTACAATCACTAGGCAATATTTTTTCCTTGAAATTGACAATACATTGACTGGTCCAAAAAGATCCATGTGTAGCAGTTGTAATGGTTCATCAATTGCAGATTCAAGCTTCTTACTGAATGATACTTTCTTTTGCTATCCTTTCTGACAAGCATCGAACAGTCCATCCCTTATGAATTCTACTAGAGGTATTCCTCTAACTAAGTCCTTTTTGACTAGATCATTCATTGTCTTGAAATTCAAATGGGACAGCTTCCTGTGCCATAGCCAACTTTCAACTGAGCTTGCTTTGCTGAGAAGACAAGTAATAGATTCTGCATCTGTAGAGTTGAAGTCAGCTAAGTACACATTCCCTTTTCTAACTCCAGTTAGAACCACTTTATTGTCCTTCTTACTTGTGACAATACAGGCTTCAGAATTGAAGGAAACAGTATTCCCTCTGTCACATAGTTGACTGATGCTCAATAAGTTGTGTTTGAGACTATCAACCAATGCAACTTCATCAATGATGACATTTTCTTTTGAAATCAAGCCATATCCCATAGTGAATCCTTTGCTGTCATCTCCAAAGGTTTATTACATTGTTATTCCACATAGGCATATTGTATGGCATTTGTGGCATACTAAATGCAGTAAAATAAGGATTATTAATATATGACATGTTTGCAAAATGTGCATGGGGATTCTGATGAGACATGACAGGCATAGCATGCAGAGGTGACATAGACATGTTAGGCATGGAGGGATTTGAAGGCATGGGAGCATTTTTAACAGATTTGCAATTATCAGATAGGTGATTAACACTTTTACAATACACACAGCTTTTTCTAGGAGCATACCTATCAGGCGTGTAATTGTTATGTTTATTAATCCCTACCTTCCCATTTCTTTTAGATTTTCTTTTAGTTTCCTTCTTATCCTCAACCAACTTAAGTCTATTTTTCAGCTGATCTAAAGTCATGTGTCATATATTCACCTTACTGGCATCTTTGGATATGCTAGCTCCTTCTTTGACAAAGTTCTTGAAAGTTGAATCATCCTTCTTATTGAGATTTTAATTTTTAAAATTACTTGCCTGTTTTAATTGATGAGCCTTCAACGGATGCTCTTTTTCTTCCTTCAACGGATAACTTTCATCATCCGTTGATTCCACATCCGTTGACAATCCATCAATTAATTCCAACTCCGTTTTGTTTTTCTTCCAGGCATCCTCACAGAATAATTCAATTCCCTGAACCTTGGCAATCTGAACACTAACATCCCTAGATGTTTTCCAGGCCTTGATTACCTCTTGCTCACTTTCTAACTGTTTAGAAAGAATTTCTACTTTCTTAACAGCTTCTTCTAGTTCATTCTCAACAGTCAAGCATCTAAGTTTAATCTTTTCAAGCTCAATTACCTGATCTTCTAACACTGCATTCCTATCACTTAAAAACACATTATTCTCTTTGATCCTAGTGTTTTCTTTAGCTAGTGATTTAAGGGAAACACGCAAATGATATAATTCATTGGACATATCATTTATGGCTTCATTGCATTCATTTTTAGAAAGATGAGAGAGATCATTAGTAATTACCTGGTTGCTTGATGAACTAGTTTCATTTTCATCAGAATTAGCCATCAGGGCTAGGTTGACATATTCCATATCATCATCTTCATTGACTCCATCTGCTGCCCAATCATCTTGAGTGAGAAAAGCTCTTTCCTTTTGTTTGAGCAAATCAAAATACTTCTTTTTGTAATCAACTTGCTCAAATTTATTCTTATTAGAGGTTGGCTTCCTACACTCACTTGCAAAGTGTCCACTAATGCCACAGTTATAACATTTGAACTTGGATTTGTCCACCATGTTTTTGTTTGGCTTAGTGAATTTTGTATTTTTCCTGAACTTCATCTTTGCAAACCTCCTGGACAGAAAAGCCAGATGTTCATCAACATCATCAGAGTCATCCCAACTGGAATTGTTTTCATCCTCAGCTACTTGCTCTTTACCCTTGCTTGATTCTGATTTGCTTGTGCCAATTTTGAGACTTGGCATTGTCTTCTCCTCATTCCTGGCTCCAACCTTCTCACTGTCAGCTACAAGTGCAACTGATCCTCCTTTTCTCTTTCCCTTTTCCAACAGCTCATCTTGCTCCATCTCAAGTTCATATGTCTTCAAAATTCCATATAATCTTTCAAGTGTGAAGTCCTTATAATCTTGAGAATTTCTTAGAGAAACAGTCATAGGCTTCCATTCCTTTGGTAGAGACCTTAGAAATTTTAAATTGGAGTCCTTGACTTGGTACATTCTGCCATACAGCTTCAATCCATTCAACAGTTTCTGAAATCTGTTGAAGGTATCATTCAATGATTCTCCTTCTTCAAAATGAAAATATTCATACTGTTGAATGAGAAGCTGCATTTTGTTTTCTCTAACTTGCTCAGTGCCTTCACAGATAAGCTGCACAGTATCCCAAATTTCCTTAGCAGTTTGGCTGTTAATGACATTGTCAAACATATCTTGATCTAGGCCATTAAACAGAATGTTCATGGCTTTCTTGTCCTTGTGAACCTCTTCAATATCTTCAACAGTCCATTCTGCTTTTGGCTTGGGAATAGACTGTCCAACAGCAACTGTTGCAGTAGCAGCTGTGGCCACCTTGTGAGGGATGTGAGGACCATTTTCAATGCAGTTGATGTAGCTTTCATCTTGAGAGAGAAGATGTAAATGCATCTTCACTTTCCAGTGATGATAGTTATCTCTTTCCAAGATTGGAATCTTTACACCAATATCCTTCTTACTCATGATGTTAGCAGAATAGATCTTTAAACTCTTTGTATGTTAAGAGCTTGCTCTGATACCAATTGTTATTCCCAGTGGACTAACAATGAGATTTACAGAAGGGGGGTTGAATGTAAATCTCAAAATTTTTTCAAGTTTTGAGTAGTTTCTAAGGCTAAGTGTTTTAGTGAGCAAATGTGTGTGAATGGCTTGAAGCTAATACAGACAGATATATATATTCAAACACAAATGTAAAGAACACAAAGAACTTAAAAACTTTTCTGGTGGATTTGTTGTTCCACCAGAGATTGTTATTTCAGAAAATCTGTGATTCAAAGAATTAAATCACAGTTGCTTCCTAGTACAAACTAGATGATTTTCTCTCTGGATTTTTCTAAACAGCTCTGGAAAAATCACATCTAATTACTAGCTGCTACTTGGTTTATATATCACCAAGTTTACAAGTGAAGACAAAACTGTAAAATACAATTAAAAAGGCTCTTCACATGTTTCTTCTTCATTTCTCTATCCAATGCAATTTAGGCTTAGCTGTTAATCTTTCAATACTTCCTTGTTTCCACCAGAATGGAAATGCTGCATTTTTTGATTTCTCCTAGAGGCTTCCACATTCCAGTTTGTCTCTGTCAACCCATATGCCTCTGTCAGCTTATGAATTGTCACTATCAACTGCTAATGAACTAAGCATCCGTTGAAGCTTTCATCCATTGATGCCTTATCCGTTGAGGCTTTATCCGTTGAAGCTTTATCCGTTGATGCATTAGCAGTTGAAGTCTTTATCCGTTGAAGCACTTATCCGTTGATGGATATTATCCGTTGAAGCTTTAGAGACATCCGTTGAAGCTTTGTTTCTTATCCGTTGAAGGTCTTCAATATCAGTTGATACTTCTTCACTTATACAAAATTACAAGGCATGAAATATTTACAATTAGCCCTCCTATTTGCATATCCACTAGTAGTCAACATGACTGATAATTTCCTACAACATCTAAGAATTACAACTTGAATCCAGAGAATGAAATGTGCTACAATACTAAACTTATTGCTAAGTAAAGCTACTCCTTCAACGGATAGCCAAGATGGTCTTATCCGTTGAGGCTACAAACACTAGATTTCTACTTAAGTGTTTTGTATAACTTATCATCAAACTAATACACATATTCCTAACAGAATTAAAGAAATTAAAAAGACTATTCTAGGAAAGGAGTAATCAAACAATGAGTCGAAAAATGAAGCGAGTGTACCGTTTAATGTGTCCGCGTGTGTTGCATGTAATAATATTCCTGATTACAAATTCAGCCTGAAACAACATTACAACAGTTGATATAACAGTTGATGTACCATCAAATAACAGTTGATCCATATTGTATGAATGGAGGAAGAAAAAAATGGGAAATATTATATGCAACAAGAGTTGTAGTATAAAAACGAAATCCAGATTAACAAGAAGTAAACCAACTAAGTAGAGAAAAGCTACGAATATAACCCGATTTCTCCAAAAGTAGCAAAATCAGTGGACTTTCATTAAAATTGAAGTACCTGGTTTGCCTTGAAACTCCTCGAACCACTTGGAATGATTAACTTTCCTCTCCTTAAGATTATGATTTTAGTCAAATATACAAAAAAGAACAACAGGGATATGGACAAACCACCAGAATGGACAGACCACCAGAATGTAATTTGCACCCAGCAAGAAGGCATATTGTAAAAGCCACCTACGTCATTTGGACTTGCATCTTGCTGTAGATTTCTATTAGTGGCTTTTGAATGAAGCTGGCATAGATAAGGAATATAATTGATGTCACACAATTAATACAATTAAACTAAGACACCGTATTTTCAGAAAATTAAACTTGCAGAATAATAATATTGAAGTTAACTGAGTAAATTATATTATGAACTGTGTGCAACACATTAACAATTAATTATTTCATTTGAATTATATGCTCCCCATCAAGTTAGATATGTTAGGGCATTCTTAATTGATTCTTAAAAAAAAATTAAACCTCGAGATGTATACATAGTAGTCAATTGGATAACTAAACAACTTAACATTTCTACTAACAAATCTAATTTACGAAATCATAATAAGACTTATGTCGATGCTTGCACTTCTCCAGCTACAGTGCCCATGGTTAGCATATTGGAGCAATGTATTTCCATTTGAGTACGAACACCGAGACTGATTACCCTGCGATATTAGCAGTGTTAGAGTTGAAGTATTCCTAGGGCGGCTTACAAGCTCTCCGTAAACTAATTCTGGTACGAGTTTGCAACATATTCTCGAGTCTCGGGTGTCTGTAACATTAGTCACAAATAAAGCATCACTGGCAATCATATGGTAGTGAATCAAGGCCAATTATGCCAAATGAGTGTGTAGAAAAACTCCTACTGCATTGACATATTAATAGTATTTGGTTTTAGAGTGAAAATTGCATATTTAGGGGATTTTAAGTTGATGTTTGATGATAGAGTATTAATTTGAGATAAACTCTAAGATGCATACTACATGATCATAGATTGTCTAAATATGACCCGTAATTGAAAGACATGTGTTGTGCACACTAATCTATAATGCTTCTCACACAACCCAAGGATTTAACTATTGTTAGTCATATTTGAGTTGTTTTGCTTGAACTAAGGGTTAAGCACACTTACAAATGTACTGCAAGTAAACTGGGATGCTTGCTACTATACCAATTAAATCAAAACTATATGAGTCATGTATCATGAAATCGATTATGAGTCCAGTCAATCAGCAAATAGTTGGATCTACTTAAGAAGTTAACAAGTAAAATTTGATGCTAAAAATTGACTGAAGTAAAAGATTAAATAGGCTGCAGTATTTTTCGAGTTGCAATAAGTAGTGACGGAATCAGTTCATTAAAAAATTAAATGAGCAAAGGATGATTTTTAGCAAAAATGAGTTCACTGACTCGTAAGAAGAGAAAAATCGAGTTCCGTGATGGAAGTGATAACGTGTTCAGTCAGGCAACAATCTATAGACTTAACATAGTTACAATTGAATAGGCACTACCTTTCAAGTTCTCCTTAATTTCTTCCAGGAGAATCTCTTCATCCGATAATATATCAACATCTAAATAAGTACCAAAACTCCCAAAATACCTAAAATCAAATACACTTTCCAACCACTGGTTAAAAAAATAAAATCTTGATAAGTTGTTTAAAAGAGAAAGTCGTAAATCCCCACATTTCCCCTAAGCTAATATCAAGAATCCACTTTGATCACATTATACTTTCCAAATAAACCCCATTGTCCCAAATCTTTATTGCATCATATCAAAAATACCAAAAGGAAAAGAGCATAAAAAATAGTATCATGAATAATGGACACTGATAGAAACTGCAATACTATTTAAAAACAATAATAGCCCCAAATCAAACCAAACCTCGAACCCAGGATCTAGTCTTAAATCCTTAATTCACATTCTGATAAAATACATATTGAGCAAAAAATAAACAATGTAAGTTTAGTCTTATATTCACATGCTGATAAAATGAATAAATAAATTGTACAAGTATTAATTAAACATAACAATCAAAAGAACACAATGAGTGAATAAAAAACTGAAGAAGAACTAGTAAAGACATATACACACATTGCTCTATAAGTGTAAATAACGTCACGTTATTCAAAATAAAAATCAAAATATTTAAAATCAAAACATATACGTTGATGTGTCCAACATATAAAAAAGGCCCAAAATCTTCAAAAATACCAAAAATATTGAAATCAAAATACCTAAAATTGAAACTCCAATGCTCTAAACTACCGAAGAAGACCTGCAATCAAAGATATAAAGTTGTTGAAGGGCCTAATTTGAATCAAAATTTATGAACCCATTTCTAAAAAGCCCTAATTTGAAGTTTACAAATTAGGCACAACCATAGCTTTGAATCAAATAATTTGAAGACTCGTCGATCTAATATGTAGTCAGTGCTAATAACAGAGAACGAGAGAGTGAGAATTGGGCGAGAGGAATCGGGGGTTGGGAGAGAGACATCGGGGTTGGAGAGAGGGGTAGATAGATGGCAGCGAGATTATGGTAAGATTATGCTACGAGAGAGAGTGGTAGAGAGAGTAGCGTGAGAGTGGTAGAGAGAGAGAGAGTGTGTGTGTGCGCGCAGAGTGAGAAGGGTAGTGAGAGAGAGTGTGAGGGAGGGTAGGTTAGCTTATCAAAAATTTCAATTTGTCTGAAAAGATTTGGGTGGCTTTTTGCCCAAAATTTCCCCCTCTTTTAAAATCACAGGGCCAATAATTTGGATATATCTTCAGGCCCAAACTGAAATAATTATGTAATAAATATTATTCAAATAATTATACTATTTTTATATACTTTATTAATTTTTATGAATTTGTATATTACATCTTTGATATTTATAATTTTTTAATTTGAATATTTGTGTATTATGTATCTCGTTTATTAAATTTGTATTTATATATCACATTATATTTTTGGAAAATGAATTTAAATTAATATTTAATCTTAAAAAGTATCATATTTATATTTTAATATTCTAATGTAACATTTTTACAATTATGTTACAAGCCGCAACACTTTCTAGCTAATGCAACACCACATTTTTGGCTAAGGTAACACAAAAAACACAATGTTAATTTAGCTCATTAGTACCATATCTAAGGTAACATATTAGGTAACATATTTTAGGGGAGGGGTTGCGATAGGCCATATATGGTGTAGTGAAATTTGAGGTATCAGATATTGGTCAAATATCGTACTTTCTTGGAGTCCAGGTGAAGCAACACAAAGACGGGATTTTTATGTCTCATAAAAATATGCAGAGCCGATTTTACAGAACTTCAAAATGGAAGAATACAAGTCGTTGAGCATGCCAGCAGAAACAAGCATAAAGCTCCGACTTTATACACCGAGAGAGTCGATAAATCTGACATTGTTTAAAAGTTTGGTTCGAAGTCTGAGGTACCTAACTTTCACTCGTCCCGACATTATGTATGTGGTTGGATTGGTAAGTAGGTACATGGAGAAGCCAAAGTAAGATCATTTCATGGCAGCTAAAAGAATTTTAAGATACATCAAAGGTACACTTGGTAATGGTTTATTTTACTCATAAAATTCAAAATAAGTTGGCTACTCAAAAAATGATTATGGTGGTGACTTGGATAACGGGAAAAGCACGTCTGGGGTATGCTTTTTTCATATTAAATCAACATTATTTTCATGATCATCAATAAAGCAGCAGACAGTTGCCCTTTCAACATGTGAGGCAGAGTACATGACAGCAGCAGCGTGTGCATGTCAAGTTATGTGGCTAGACTATATATTGAGCAAGTTAAATTTTGTAAAGGAAGTTTCTGTTATTATTTATGTGGATAATAAATTCACTATTTCTCTGACGAAAAATTCATTGTCCCACAATTGGTGCAAAAACATTAATATCAAATATCATTCTATTATGAAATAGACGAACGAGAAAATTGTGGAGTTGGTACACTATAGACAGCAGAAAATATAACAGATATATTTACGAAGCCATCAAAGCCGGACGTGTTTTACAAGATGAAAAATAATCTCGAAATGCAAAGTCGAGTTTGAGGGGGAGTGTTATAATTTCAAACTGTTCCGGATGCTTAGCTAATAAAAAAAACAAGTTAAATAAATACAAGCAGCTAGTTGTACGTCTAAGAAATATGCAAATTATTCAAAAATTAGAAGGCAGTCTGGATTGTCAAGATAAGGAAGCTGGCAGTAAAAATGGATGGACAAAAATATGGTATGCTACGTGGAAATTACTACATGTGTTCGCAAAGTATTCATAATAGCTTCTAGTTGTGTTACTACTTACTACCTAGAAACGGTGATGAGTATAAACTGCCGAGTAAAAGAATGAAAGCTGGAGTAGTCCAAAGTCATACCCAAGGAAAAAGGTGGCTACGCTGATTAAAATATACGGCTGAAAGCCTACTTGGTAAAAGAAAACGAGTGTGGTCATATAGTCTTCCTTAAAAGCTGATCATAATAAATAAACTTATGATGTATGCCATGAGGTTCAGCTAGTACTCTAAAAGCTATAAATAGAGAAAGGAAGATATGGTGATGACGATGGAGGAATCAATTTCGGAGATGGTGTCTAAAGCAATAGAGAAAGCAATGAAAGCAATGCATCGATCACTTTCATAGATGGTTAGGAAGGTTGATAAAGCTTGTAAAAAGGATTTTTAGCCCTCAAATCTTTATTGAATATGGTAAGTATCATGTGGAAGGGAGATATAAAGAAATGAGTAATGTTCAGTTCGATGAAAATAAGTGGCGTGATAATATTAGAATTTCTGAACCGGAGTTTTTTCATCCCAATAGAGGAATGGCTCATGAAGCAACGAAAATTGATGAATGGTATGTTAAGAATAAGGTCGCTAGGATGATGAATCAGCTCAGGCTAGTCATTGCAATTGGTACCAAGAGAGGATACAAGCGGTTTGACATTTAGGTTCTTAAGAATTTAGTAGGCTGTGATGGTGTAGGTAAGCTGATGTGTTATAAGCTACACGAGGATCTGTATTATCACATTGAGGCACTTTCCGAAAGTATAAAATTAGAAACTTATTCAAAGTCACATGAGAAAGGTGGAATTGTCAAATTTGTTATGGCTTTATATGAAGAGTTTTTTTGAAGGATGTTGTAATATGTGCAAACTTGATAATGGCTTACATAATAATGAGACTTTTATTTCGAGAGGTAGAGAGCCTCTAGCGGATGTTAGCGATGAAATCAGTGTCATATAATAAAATAATGGAAGAAATATGTCAAATAGTAAAAGGTAGATTACTTACAAAATTATGCATCAATGCTAGGATACAAGATTTTGTAATCGCTGTTGATTTTGGATTGAATAAATTTACTAAATTGTTATTTCCAAGAAATTACGGTCGAGTCCGGGAGACATTAGGTAAGGCGGCATCCAAATTGTAGTTACTGGATGATAGTAAATTCATTTGTTGTTTCACATCTCACAGCTAAAGCGGACCATTGTTTCAGCACCAGCGATGACTTCCATTCCTGATCAAATCTCTCTTGAGTCGGAATTAAAGGCAACATCTGAAATGGTGGTTGATGTTCGTTCAGTTAACCAAGGCATTGCGTCACATGTGGAGGTTTTGATCAAATGGCAAGGGTTGCCTTTATTCGAGGCCACTTGGGAAGATGCTGAGGCACTGGATGCTAGATTTCAAGAGTTCCACCTTGAGGACAAGGTGAAAGTTTGGCTCCAGGTAATGTGATGGATGCAAATAATAAGACCAAACAACTAATATCATATGTTAGAAAGAAGTATAAGGGTAAAAAGGACATTATGGAACGGAAGGGCATGGAAAGGAATTCACTGGGAAATTGAAGGGCAAAAAGGTTATTACAGAGGATGAAAGAATAAGAGGCAAAGAGGGACGAGAATTAGGGTCCCCACTATTACTTTTATTGAAACGAGTACGCTTTGTAATTAGAGAGGATGGAGCATCCATTGCCTCATCATAGGGAGACGTAGGTTGTTTTGTTGATCCATTTTCACCTTAGAGCATCATCAAGCAAACATATATATAATTAGTTCAAAGGCTAGATTCCTAGAAGTAAATACACCTACATGCACTGGACATAAAGTCTGCAGACCAAGTAAGTACCGAGTAGTGGGGAAACTAGTGAAGAACAAATAAAAAATGTTATGAAAAAATACCTTTTGTCATGCCGATCAGGTTCCAAAATTTGATCCCTGAAAATTTCAAAATATCAAGGTAAACAGTAAACTTATATAAACAAAAATAAACTGTTAGGTCCCAATATGTTTGTAGAAGTGGGGGTTGAATACAAACTATACCGTTTAATCGAATAAAATGCGAAATAAAAAAGTGAAACAAAATTCAAGTTAAATAAAAATATTATTAAACTTGAAAGGTGTTAGAACAACGGTATCGTTTACAAGGGATTAATCTCAAATAAATTATTCCAAATCTAGAATAAATTCGACATGAACTTTTTCTATTTTTGAAATAAAAAGATCAAATGCTTAAAGCAATTTGAGATTAAGTTCTAGGGATTTTGATCCGCTAGATAGTTACACAACAACAAGATAATGATTTCTAGTGGTTTGAATTTAACATTAATGACTAGAAATTAATAGGCTTGAAATGCAGTTGAGAGAGATGAAATGCTTCTGATATTTTCTTTCTTCAGGTTGTTGTTTTTGTAATGAATGAGCTTTTGCTTCTGTCTTTTTATTTTCTGTTGTGCATATGTTGTGTACTTGATGATTTCATAAACAAAACATCTAAGTCGATTTTACTTAGTGAAATAATGTAGCACTCGACGGATAAGAATTATAGTCCCAGCGGATAACTCATTATAGTCTCGACGGATGTTAACTAATTATCCATCGAGTGAGTAGCTTATGTAATAATAAGTCTGTAGCACAGTTCTGTATACATCTTTGTATAGATTTTGTAGTAGCCTATAAGTCATGTTGACTTTAACTAGATATGCAAAATAGGTTGATTAATTATATATAAATGATGTCTTGTAATTCTGCATAAGTGAAATGAAGTCAAGTGCCAAAATAGCTACCGACGCATGATTAACAAAGCCATCGACGGATGATCAAATGACTATCAACGGATGTTTAATATAACAGTCGACAGATGATCAATGAAGCCATCAACGGATGTTCAGAAAGTCGACGGATGATCATATATCCAACGGATATTCATAAAGTCCAACGGATGATCATATAAAGAATTCAAACAGCAGTTGAACAGTGAAAACTGAGCACAACCGTCGAGATGTATACAAATCTACTATGGAAGCCCATTAACTGGGTAATAGAGGATGAAAAGTAGCAAAGCTTAAGACTGATAGTTTTTATGTTTATTTAGTCTTTTTGACTTTGTAATCTTGGTAATATATAAACCAAGAACTTAGCAAATAAAGTAACCGAGCTGAGATACGAAAAACAGAGAAATCTTTGTAAGCAGAATCTTTAGCATTTCCCTGTATTCTCAGTAATTCGATTTGTAAGCAGCTGTGAGCATTCTTGCACACAGAGTCCTCTCGATATATAATATATATCTCTGGTGAAATTGTTTAAATCCACCAGAAAGTTTTTAAAGACTCTTGTTTTTAATTACTTATATTTTAATTCAATTAAGTTTCTATTCCGCATTGTGCTAATCAAAACACTTATATCTATATTCGAGTTGAACATTTTTATTTCGAGAAAAAGGTTCAAGAATTCCATTCAACCCCCCTTCTATAATTCTTGCTATATTGTTAAGGGAATAACAATTGGTATCAGAACAAGCTCTTAATCTACAAAGAGTTTAAAGATCAAAATAATTCAGCAAGATGAACAAGAAAGACGTTGGAGTCAAGATTCCTTTTCTAGATAAAGATAAATACCATCATTGGAAGGTAAGGATGCATCTTCATATGCTTTCTCAAGATGAGGCCTATGTGGACTGCATAGAAAGAGGTCCTCATGTTCCAATGAGAGCTGCAACAGGAAACGAGCCATCAGTTCCCAAGCCAAGGCATAAATGGTCTGATCTTAACATTGAACAAGTTAGGAAGGATAAAAAGGCCATGAACATTCTGTTCAATGGAGTTGATGCAGACATGTTTGACAACATTATTAACTGCAAAACTGCCAAGGAAGTCTGGGATACTATACAGATAATATGTGATGGCACCGAGCAAGTTAGAGAAAATAAAATGCAGCTCTTGATTCAGCAATATGAGCATTTTCACAATAAGGAAAGTGAGTCACTCACTGACATTTTTAGTAGATTCCAAAAACTTCTAAATGCTCTTAAGTTGCATGGAAGAGTCTATCAGACTAAAGAATCTAATCTGAAATTCCTTAGATCTCTTCCAAAGGAATGGAAACCAATGACAGTCTCATTAAGAAATTCTCAAGATTATAAAGAGTTTACTTTGGAGAGACTGTATGGCATCCTGAAGACCTATGAGCTTGAGATAGAGCAGGATGAAAGGATGGAGAGAGGAAAGAAGAAAGGAGGATCCATTGCACTAGTTTCTAATTTGGAAAAGGAAAAGAAAGTGAAGATGGAAGCTGTTGAGTCAACTTCTAAGGTCTGTGAAAGCAAGGGCAGGGGGATTGCAGCAGAAAGTGAAGATTCATTGAGTCAGGATGACATGGAGGACATTGATGAGCACCTAGCATTTCTTTCCAGGAGATTTGCCAAGCTCAAGTTTAAGAAGAACTTTGGAGCAGCCAAGCCAAATAGAAACATGGTGGATAAGTCAAAATTCAAATGTTTCAAATGTGGCTTGGCAGGGCATTTTGCAAATGAGTGTAGAAAGTCAGATTCCAGTAAGAAAAGGTTTGAGTCTGTGGATTATAAGCAAAAATACTTTGATCTAATCAAATAAAAGGAAAGGGCTTTTATTACACAAGAGAATGACTGGGCAGCAGATGGTTTGGATGAGGATGAAGATGTCAGCTATGTCAATCTAGCCCTAATGGCCAAGTCTGATGAAACAGAGACAAGTTCCTCAAGCAATCGGGGAAACAGAAGGAATCTTTGGTACTTGGACAGTGGTTGTTTAAGACACATGACAGGTGATTCTACCCTGCTCACAGAGTTTAAGGAGAGAGCTGGCCCAAGTATTACTTTTGGAGATGACAGCAAAGGTTATACTGTGGGATATGGCTTGATTTCAAAAGACAATGTCATCATTGAGGAGGTTGCCTTAGTGGATGGTCTCAAACACAATCTGTTGAGTATCAGCCAGCTTTATGACAAAGGCAATTCAGTATACTTCAACAAAGAAGCCTGTGTTGTGACTAATAATCAAAGTAACAAAGTGGTTCTCACTGGTGTGAGAAGAGGAAATATGTACCTAGCTGATTTTAACTCAATTAAAGCAGAATCTGTAACTTGTCTTCTCAGTAAAGTAAGTCAGGATGAAAGTTGGCTATGGCACAAGAAGCTATCTCATTTAAACTTCAAGACCATGAATGAGTTGGTAAAGAAAGAATTGGTAAGAGGTATTCCTCTAGTGGAGTTTTCAAAGGATGGACTGTGTGATGCCTGCCAAAAAGGGAAGCAGATCAAAGCATCATTCAAGAAGAAACTTGATTCAGCAATTGAAGAGCCTTTACAACTGCTTCACATGGATTTGTTTGGACCAGTCAATGTATTGTCCATCTTTAGGAAAAGATTTTGCCTAGTAATTGTAGATGATTTCTCAAAGTTCTCTTGGACATATTTTCTAAAGTCTAAAGATGAGGCTAGTGAAATCATCATCAATCACATAAGGCAAGTCAACAATCATCCTGATTTCAAAGTTAGAAGAATCAGGAGTGACAATGGAACTGAGTTTAAGAATTCTGTCATGAGAGCATTTTGTTAAGAAAATGGGATACTGCATGAGTTTTCAGCAGCAAGGACTCCACAACAGAATGGAGTAGTGGAAAGGAAGAACAGATCACTTATTGAAGCTGCAAGGACAATGCTTGAAGAATCTAAACTGCCAACATATTTTTGGGCTGAAGCTGTAAATACTGCATGCTACACTCAGAACATTTCTCTGATTAATCAAGCAAGATGCATGACTCCCTATCAATTGTTCAAGAACAAGAAGCCAACTCTAAACTTTCTTCATGTCTTTGGATGCAAATATTATATCCTGAGAAATCAAACTGATAAAATAGGAAGTTTGATGCTAAAGCAGATGAAGGAATTTTTGTTGGATATGTTGTTGGTAAAGCATATAGAGTCTACAATCTAAGAACCAACATTGTTGTGGAATCTATACATGTTGTATTTGATGATAAAAAGATTGAAGGACTGGAAGATGGAGATTACCATGAGAGCCTCAAATTCGACAATGTTGAGATGGTTAGTGATGACAGTGATGATGAGAGTGATCAAGAAACAGTGTCTAAGGATAATGCAGACAAATCTACTACCAATAAAGCACAAAACTCAACATCCGTCGAGTTGCATAATGCTTCATCCATCGGAAGGCAATCTGTATTATCCGTCGGAAGACAACCTGCCTCATCCGTCGGTACTCAAAATTCACCATCCGTCGGGTTATCAAAAAGAGCAGGAGGTCAAGACAGATCACCTACAGAAAATTCTCCTTTCTCAAATCAAAGATCCAAAAACTCAGGGGGAGTTTCTAGCAATCAAAACTCAATCACACATCAAGACAATCATGAGGTCTCTTCATCTAGAACTAATCTACCTTAGCAAAGGAAATGGACAAAAGATTACCCCTTTGAGCTTATTGTTGGATTTTTAATCACAGCGGGCATGGAAAAACACATAGATTTAGAGTTTACATTGTCAAGTTATTATTGATTAGGGTCGAACCCATGCTATGTAAGGACTTCGTATTAAAGAGTTTGAAATTATTTCTCAATCTAAGGATGCTTAAAGTTTAAGTGCATATTAAGTATGGTAAAGAAGAAAGAGGCAAATAAGGAAAACAACATATCTAATATAGCCCCGAAGGGTAACAACTTCTGACATAAACTAAATTCACATATTGTCCCAAAAAAAGATATACAAAAAAAAAACTTAGGCCTCGGAAGGCTGAGATTCTACGGAACCACTATCCGAGGTCTCCTCGGACGTCTCAGTGGTCCCTTCAGAAGTCCCTGTAGAGGTTCCGTCAGAACTGCCTTCAGATGCTTTAGAGGATGCGGGAGACACTGGATTCTGAGGCGCAGCTCTTGGAGGCTCTTCCACCCTGATCTTCTTCGCAGCAGGCGCAGGGTCTTCTTCGGATGAAACTTTCTCCTCCCCAGAGCTAAACTCCGGTTCCTTCCTCTTGTGGCCTGGACTTCCTGAAGGGCCATCTTTGATCATATCAGCTAGCTTGTTAGTAACGCCCCCAAGCTCCAGAACTCGCACAGGGCAAGGAAAAGAGGACTGCTCGAGGACCTCTGGAAAATCATCCTGGATGGCCTCCACAGCAGCATCCTAGCCCTCTTTATAGCTAACTGGGTGAAGAAGGGCATCATGCTCCACCATCAAGTCTTTGAATTCCAGGGTATCCATCCAGCCGTCAAAGGCTTTGTCCTTCTGCACCTTCAGAATAACATTTTCGGCCCGGGCCGTTTCCAGGTCAGAAGTGGAAGAGGCCAGTTGAGCTTCAAGGGCCTCTATTCTTTGGTTGGCCTCCTCCAACTTCTTGTTAGCATCTTCCAGGCCAACCTTCCAAGCCTTAGCTTGGTGAATTGCCCCTTGGAAATGGGCGTTAGCCTGCAAGAGAAGCAGCAAAAGTATGAGAAAAGAAACATGAAAAGGCAAGTATGAAGGGCATAGGTAAAGGACGTACTGTCGCCAGAGCCTGGGCTCCAAAAAGCTCATTCCCCTCTAAGTCCTATTGAAGGACAAAGTCTTGATAGTCCACCGGGGAGATGGAATGCTTAGACCATTCCTTAGACAGCGCCATGCTGCCCACGATTGAATCCTTGCCCTGAATCCCCCCAGCAGGTTGAAAATAGGCCCCTGGCCTCTGCTTGGTGCGCAAAACTTGGCTGGGGCCTTCCTCGCTTGGCTCCGTTTCCTGGAGGAGGAACTCAGGAAAGCGGTCACCAAGGCGAGGGTCTTTAAAAACCTTCCCAGCCCTCTTCATCCTGGTTGTCTCCAGGTCCTTAGGCTTGGTAGCCTCCTCAATCTTCTCAGCCACTGCAACAAACGAAGTCAGTTGAAAAATCAATAGAAAATGAAGGAAATAAAAAGGAGGTAAGAAAGGGATCTTACTTTTCTTATGAATGGGCGGGAGGCCGCGTTCTACCAGGACGGTCTCCCGGATAAGGTCCCAAGAATGGGAAGTCCCATTGTCTTGCGTAAGGAGGTTGAAAGCTCTAGCCTCCTCCTCAGACAAAGTTATATCATTTGGGCTCCCATCCACGGCCAGCCCGAAGGACGATCGAAACAGGGAGCCCCAGTCTCCACCTTCCCAAACAATGAACAAAAAATCTTTCTTCCACCCCAAGTTATTGTCGGGGATGGACTTCCCATTCACGATATGGGGAATAGTGGGGCGCTTGTAACACCCCCAGATCCGGGGTCGGGGATCCGGGTCGTCACGGTCTTTCTTTCCACAATATCACTTCACTTAATTAATAAATAACCTTATGCTGTGACCCCACACTAACACACACCACAACCCGTTATAGTCTCAGAGATGAAATTTAAATAAGTACAAGTCTTTGAATCCACAATTTAAAAGTTATTACAACCCAAAATGATTACTTGATAAATTTACAGTTAATTGCCATTATCTGCCACAAGTTATAATTATACATAATTGATTCTCAAAAGTAGATGGTCTGATCTACAATAGATCTACCTCTGCAGCTATAGCAGCTACAACATCAACGGGAAGACACAGGACGCTTCCCACGCGCTTGCGCTGGGTCTGCTGGAGTCTGGCCATCTTTCCTAACTGTTGTTGTGTGATGAAGAAATAAAGCAAGGGTGAGCAGCAAGCCCACCAAAATAATATGTATAATGATTTACAATATATGAGCCTACTCATAATACTCATGAAAGTCTTGGTCAAAAGAAATGAACCAAGTTTGATATCTTAATGCGATGAAGTCGCAAAATATTCAGTATATATACATATATACTTTTCAAAATATTGGAAGTCCTCTTCCATGCATAATATACACAAAGTCCCAGTGTATAACTGTATAAAAAAATATCGTTGCAAGGTGATCTCATATATCTAACCTTGTCTCAACGTTTTTCTGAAAATCTTTGTCATTCATAAGACAATTATTAATTAGATATAAGTTTAAAAGATGAAGTTACAAGATACCCCAATATACTTATATTTTTCCCAAATACTACTTGAACTACCACCGTTCAAGTTATAAATTAGCTTCAAAAGTTCATCACATAGATGAGACTATAAGACAAGATTTGAATAGATTAAATCTTTAAAATATTATCAAAATAAAATGAAGTTACGAGATACTTCATTTGATGTAAACATCATTTTGAAAACTTGACCCTGCCAACACTCAACAATCGCCCAACCGTAGCCTTTCTATCGAAGTGCTCTGGGTAGTGTTGCAGAAATTATCCAATTGGATGATGAACTCATTACGGGAGTTTGTCGCGCCAGGAAGACCACTTACGATGATCAGTCGTAGTAGTACAACCCCACCATTTTCTACATGTAGAGGAGAACCTGTCGGATTTACTTGTCAACCGAACACTGAACTCCTAAGGAATGGACCGCCTTAGCGGAACTTCCAGGCCATTTGGGCCAATATAATAAGGCTGGGCCGGCGCTACTCGGCCACTTACGCCACTCCTAGTTCAGATGAAATCCATGACTCTGAAACGTAAAGCTCGTTTCCCCCTTTCCCCAAGTAGAAACTTGTTGATACGGCTCCACCAAGAAGTCGTACCTAGTTGGAAAGGAAAACTCACCGATATTTCCCAGGCGATGCCTGTTAATGGATTAACTTGTTCCAAGAATTTTACTTCCCGAATATTGGGTAAGTAATCAAAAACTCTTTTACCAAGACAGCAACCTTGTTGCGAATATAAAACACACCACCGAGCCGGATCCCCCAGGTTTTGAGCGAGTATTTAAATCCCCTTTTTAAAAGGAAGATCTTAAATATAAAAATAGTTTTGGGATCCGCTCTAACTTTTGAAAATCATTTTAAAGACTCGAAAACACTTTAAAGAGTGTTTGGAGTAAAACTGATTTAATGAAGTAAATCAGTCCCCAGAATATTTAGAAAATGTCTGAATATTATTATTTAAATAATATTCCGATAAAAGATAATCTTTATAAAATAATTGAAGTAGAAGTATTAAAACTTATACTTGAAATGAATAGCAAATAATTAAAGATATACTTATACGAAAGTAATATCTTTATTTGAATAATCAAAAATAAGTTTGATTATCGACACCTTATTCTTTAATAAAATAAAGAATATATCTCAGCAAATAATCGGAGTCATAGATCCTCAAATGAATATTCAAATAATATTCAATAAATAAAATAAGCTGAGTCATAATACCTCGAATGAATATTATAAATAATATTCATTAAATAAAATAAAGGAGTCATACATCCTCAAATGAATATTCAAATAATATTCAATAAATAATGTAAAGGAGTCATACGCCTTCGAATAATATTTGAAATAATATTCAATAATAAAATAAAGTTAAAGTTATCGAATAAACCTTATTCGATTAATAGTTTTAAAAACTATATCCATATATATATATATAATATATATATATATATATATATATACTCGGGAACATCGACTCCCGGTTTAGAAAATGTTCACCTTTTATCCCCTATACTAAGGGTATACGCAACTACTTGCTTATTTCTAGCATAGGTATTATGCAACTATAAGCATTGAAATCAACAGATAGATAACCAGATTACGAAACAGACATGCATATATACCATATTAGCATGCTCCAATATATCGCAAAATTTGCTAATAACAATCATGCAATATCACAAGATAATGCATATACATATATTTAGATCACAACAACAGTATAACGGGTAGAAAACTTGCCTGAGCGACTGGGGTTACGAATGGCTCGGGACGAGTCTGGTAACCTATAAACAACAAGTAAGTTGGAATTAAACCAAAGTCACTTGTAAATCTATACTTTAACTAACTTAGACTCTAACGCTTGTTTTGCGCTCACTGATTCGCTTAAGCCACTCGGGTACCCTCGGCTCCACCATTTTTAATAATTTAACCTTTACGAGTTTTAAAGCGATTCCTTCGCGAGTGTCTTACCAACTGCCTAACACACTTACCATAAATGTTTCATACATTAATTAACCCTTTTTGGTCTTTAATCTATGTTTCAAAGTAAGGCGAGGGGAAAAGTTTCGTTCGCGAAACGCCGTTACTTGAAACGGTCGTTTCTCCTAAACCGTGCATCGGAATCGAACGAACTACATATCAAAACGAAGCTCGTAACATGAGCTATCTAAACATGGCAGTGGTCATAATCTAGCAGGGGGTTCTCGGGTCCTAATACTATGCACAAAAACAGTCCAAAGAAAATCGGACGTTACGACGGCTATGTTTACGCGATTACCAATATTTATACCACTCCAATTCTTTACCAATTCACTACAAACCACCCAACCATCATCAATACATCAAACACAACTTATATCAAGGCAAAGTCAGTCCATAATCTCAAGGTTTTCCAACTTATTCAACCGCAAACATGATCTACTAACCATAACTTAAGATTCATTAACCATTAACCAAGATTCATATCCAAAATCACCACAAATCCAACCAAACTATCTAACATACATGGATTTTGCTATACATACATGGATATTTCTATATATACATTAATCCATCCATAAACTCATCAAAACTCAAAGTTCAAACTATAAGTTAAAGGTGAAAGTTGTTTATACCTCCTTGAAGCTTCCTAACACAACCCAAGAGCTTTGAATGCCTAAAAGAACCTTGATCCTTGCTTGTATAACCTTAATCTTTCATAAAATTTCAAGAAAACTAAAGTTATTTCTTGAAGGTTACTATTCACCATCTTCTTCCTTGATTTATTGGAAGAGATTGTGAAGGAATTAGGAGCTTAAACTTATAGCATATCCATATCTATGTACAAGGAAGCTTAGATAATTACCTTGTGATTTAACAATGCTTGGAACTTGATTTTTGAAATTCTTGCCCTTGAAAAAGATGAAAAACCGAGAGCAAGATGATGAGAATGAAATGATTTTGTGTTTTTTGATTTGTTTGGCTTAGCTTGGTTGTTTTTTGTTTTGTTTTTGGTTAATTACCTTAATAACCTTATATTTGTGTGGTTATAAACCAACCACACCTCCTCCTTCCCTATGTCATGCTTACATCACATTGCTATGTCATCCTCCCTTCCTTGTCCTCTTCTCATTGGTTGGGTGACATCACTTCCTCTAATCCCTTTGCTTAACTTCCTAATTGTTTGCCTAATGACCGCTGATCTGTTATACGGTTCGCTTAACTTTCGTTTTCGTTTATCGTTTGAGGGATCATACCCGGGATCTTATTACTTAGGTTCCCTTAACCTTTCTCAATATATTATATTCCTTTTATGATCCTCTCCTATAATCCTTTAATTTAAATCCTTTTTATCCTGTTACCTTATACTCAATTCTCTCCGTATCTAGTGGATTTCCGGGAAAAATCAAAGTGTTCGGATTTGGATTCTGACGATCTTTACATACACTTATATCCCATATAAAGTACTAATAAAATCTCAGAATATCCATATCAGAACCCCTACATAGTGTGGCATGAAAAGTTTTCTCATTCAGCAAAAACACTATTCATAAGGGTTTCAAAAATTTCCCAAAAATTGGGGTTATTACAGTCTCCCCTCCTTAAAAGGATTCCGTCCCGGAATCAGATAGAAATGAATAGGGATACTTTCTTAGTATTGCACTTTCTAACTCTCAAGTCAATTTTCCCACATTGTGGTTCTACCATCAAACTCTGACTAGTTTGATAACCCTTCACCTAAGCACTTGTCCCTTTTCGATCTATAACCCTTTCTGGTTGCTCCATATAGGTTACGTCGGGTTGCATATCTATGCGCTCATATGCCTCTATTTATCTGGCATCTGAATTACACTTCCTTAACATTGATACGTGAAACACGTTACGACCTGCTACATGTTCGGGGTTAGGCCTAGCTCATATGCTAACTTCCCAAACGTCTTAATATATCCAAGGGTCCAACAAATTGTAGTCTTAGCTTTCCTTTCTTTCCGAACCTCATCAATCCTTTCCAAGGGATACCTATAACATTACCAGGTCCCCTATTTCATACTCTTTATCCTTTTGTGTCAAATCAACATACTTATCATGTCCATCTTGGGCTACTACCAGCCGTCCTCTGATTAGATCTATCATATCCTTGGTCCTTTGGACTACTGCGGGTCCGAGCATCTTGCGCTCTACAACTTCATCCTAACATAAGGGAGATCGACATTGTCTTCCCTCAAGGATCTCATAAGGCGATATCTCAATACTGACATATGATCTATTGTCATAAGAAAACTCAATCCGCGTTATGTGATCATTCCAATTTCTTTCAAGTCTATTACACAGACTCTCATTATAGCTTCTAGATTTATAGCTTTTGCTTCTTAATACCCATTCTTTTCCAGTTCGTAATCGCTACTACCTTCCGTTCCTAATATTATACTGGTTATACTTTTGCTCGCTAGCGTTCTATAACCATTTAATAACCACGTCAACCTTAGTATTACGAATGTGTTCCCATTCTGAATACCACCACCACTTTATTACTCCTTTTTCAGTTGTTTCTATTTTCCAAAATTTGATCAATCAAATAGAAGTAAAGGAATTTGTTGAGAGATCACTATGATCATGAACACTTGTTATCTCGCATAGTTAGTACAGAAGGTGGCCAGCCTTTAGTACTTGACAAGCAATTAAACAATAGCTGGTATCCTACTCGGCTTCTATCACACAGATAGATAGTCATTCGGCAATACCTCCCCTTCTGGAAGGGTTGTTCTTCTCAGCTTACATGAAATGAAAAGAAGAGAAAAGAATGAATTGAAGAGAATTGTATATTCATAAAAAAAATTTATTGCCATAAAATATCTGGCTTGGAATCTACCTCTGAACTATAGAGGTTTGTCATAGAAGAACAAAACATATATGTATTTATATCAACATCAAGTATTATAGCATCGCATTTCACGTGCCTAAATATTTTCGCTATCCCGTCCATCATTCTATGGACCCACACTCTTCCTCGAGCTTATACACAATTACCTTTGAAACTCCCTCGACATCGAAAATCGAATTTGGGATCTCATTCTATATATCACCGTTACTAGGATTCTATGCTCGCACCGCAACCTTCCTCGTATAATAATACGACTCTCTATTGATAAGAAAGAATAATTATTCACTAGGTAGATACTCTACTTAATTAGTCTATCAATGATAACTTATACACTACCACGACCCGATTAGTGGTACTCAATCTCAACACCCATTCCAATACAACTCTCATGGTTGTAATCAGCTCACTACTCGCAGAATTATTGCTTCCTTACTATGGTCCACCACTGACCCACTGTAGTCATTCATTTTCCATGAAATATTAATAACTAACCATACGGAGTCCATACATCTCGTATCTAATTCTCCTAAGGAGTTAACATAACCACCAATCACAATTCATGAAGAACACTCCAAACTCTGACGTACCTTCATGACATGAAGCAGATAAAAGTGCAGAAGAGTTTCAATCAAAGCAACGATAGCAGGTTAATACCATTTTTAATCATATTCCTTAAATAGAAGACTTAACTCAAAGGTTCGTCTAGTCCTTTTGGAAACATGGTCCTGGCTTATCCCAAGATAGGACCTCCTAAGATAGATAGCCCGTTCATGGCGATTACACGAATTAAACTTTTACCAACTACTATTACGGTTGGATATTGCACAGTCATCAGAAGGAATGTCAATCTTCCAAACCATAATTTAACTTTCACATTTTTAACCATCATCACTGTATTCTTTTGGCACATGCGCCTATAATTATCCTCTTACCTTTAAAGTGTCGGCCACCTCTTTGGCCTTTCCTGATAGTAAAATTTCCTTACAGTAAATGTCATTTTAACCACCTCCAAATAAATTTTCTACCTTATTTCCGATCACTGCTTGAGTGAAAATGCTTTCCTTAAAATCTGATGAGTAAAAAAAAAAAAAAAAATCACCATTTTTCCATAAGTTATTGCCTCAGTCTTTAGTGGTTAATCACTGTCGCGACTGACTCTCGATCGTACTTAGAACATCTTTTGTCTTAGGTCCTAATTGCCCTGAATAATTTCGACCTTTACTGGTTCGATCCATACTTTCTCGTGGTTTAACACGTGCCCCACTTGGCATCATTATAATTATGTCATATTTCCTTTATCAACATTTTTATTCTTGAGAATTTCGAATATTTCCTTTCTCCTTGTAAAACCTCTAAGGTTATCCTTCAATCGTTCCTCCTATATTCCCTATATACAGGGCATATCAAAATACCATTTACTGATACTAGAACCATTGTCTATATACTTCTGAAAAATTTCTCCACTGATCCTTAAAGGTTATTATTACCTTAATGCTTTCCAATTCATACTGTCAAAACTCATACTATCCCTATCAAGGGTGAAATGCCAACCTTTATGCATTCCCCTAGGATTCGTTTTAAGTTACCGATGTTCTATCCTTAATTCCACCTTTAAAAAGGTACAAGCATCCTTCCATGGATAAATAAAGTCATATATCCCTGATATGGGTATCTTATTCAATCATTCCCACCTCGATAGTAAATGCCTAATTTCACAATAACATCTATATACAAAATGAGGTTAATCAAAATGGCCTCCAAAAGATAACAACGGTTATCCGCTTTTCTTGCCTAATCTGGTAACGATAACATGGATGTTCTGGAAGATATTGGTCGTGTTCAACGTGAACTTCTTCTTAATAATTCCTTATTTACTTTTGTTGTTTATCTCAACAGTCACCTCAATGTTGGGATATCTTTTATATCTGGCGTCTCCCTTTCTGGGTATCATGCCACCGGTCTTACACTTCACCTTCTTGAAGGTCACTTCCTTCATCCAATTTTCTTAATTTCTTACTTTCTTATCCCCTTAGTCTATCCGCGTCTCATTATTTATCCTTCGAATTATCTCAAGGTTTCCTCGAATCCTCCCAACTTACAGGGGATAAACTATATGTATCTCTTATGCCCTCAACCATCAATTTTAACTTATGGTGAATCACCCTCATCCTGACGAATGCATACTTTTCTATTTCTATTGCTACGAGTCGTTAGGGTTTCCTCGTACCCAACTCCCTTATCATACCTCAAACTCTATTGCCGTTATATTCCTTTCCACTTCAATTTCTTTTTTTTTTCCTTCTCTTATCATTATTTAATGAACCAACACAACATAAGCATTGATTTCAAACATCCCGTCATTCTGGATTCGTGTCTTCAGAACGAATCTTGATAACTTTTACCACTTAGATTCATAATTCATCATACTCGTCTGCCTTTGTTCTGGCTCTAAAGCTTTTACACTATTCCATAACCTTGGGAATTACTTTCCCGAAAACAATTGGCTGAACTTTAATCAGTTTATTATAATCTCTTGCTCCGTGCCTTCCTTGGCCTTTCACCAGCGGGTGGTCTCTCTCTTGGGAGGGTAAGTGACAAAACAGTCTTTTGTGGTTCGTCAATCATTTAGAATCTCAAATGATTCATCTATTTCCTTTAGCCAGGCTCTTGCCTCGACTGGGTCAGCTTGTTCCTTGGAACTCTGAGAGCTTAGCGACTTAAAGGTCATGAAAGAATTTCCTACCGCATTGTTTCCTCAAGGTGGTGGTTAGGGATAATAGTCTAAGTTCTTTTTAGGCAGGTCCATGAATTTCCATATAGGAGTACCGTCTCGGGTCTCCTTAACTCGCTCGACTTTTGTTTTCTCCGTCTAAATATTTCTTCCTACTCCCCATACTTGGGGTTATCTTATACGTTAAAATCCTCATTTTCCACTTCATTATGTTATGGGTTCCTTCTATCTTGATGGCGTCCTCCCTGACTATCACATTCAGGGTTTGCCCTTAATCTTATTCCTTGAACTATGACTTTCATCTAAGATCTCATCTTTAAGCTCTTGAACATTTGGAATCCAAATTCTATAGGAATACCTCATTATTCCCTTATCATCTTTCTCGGTATTAATCTCATATTTATTTGTTGGCTCTCTGCCTTCATTCATCACCTTTCTCTGGCACCGTATGCTCTTTTCCAATAATTCGGTCTCTATTGCAATCTCAAACAGCTTTTCGGTACCGGCTCCGGTTACCTTCACTACTATTTCCAAAATCTCTTATAAACTCTCCCAAAGACATTATCATCTTGAGTCTCTCCTTTTTACTAAGGGCATCAGCCACCACATTGGCTTTCCCCGAATGATAAAGAATCTCCCAATCATTATTCTTGATTAGCTCTAACTGCCTCCTCTGGCATATGTTGAGCTCTTTCTACGTGAAAATGTACTAGAGCACTTATGGCTTAGGTAATTCTCGCACTTCTCTCCATACAAGTAGTGCCTCCAATCTTTAGGGTAAAACTATTGCCACGAGCCTAAGCTCATGGGCGGGGATATCGAACTTCATATTACCTTAATTGTCTTGACATGTACGCGATTATCTTGTTGTGCTGTATAAGAAGCACCCTAATTCCTTATGCGAAGCGTCTCTTCCAAATCACAAAATCTCCTTTTTCCATCCGGCAACGCCAACATAGGGGCCGTCACCAACCTTTGCTTCAGTTCTTAACAGCTGTTCTCGCATTTCTCTGTCTATTCAAACTTCTCATTCTTATGAGTAAGCCGCGTCAAAGGGGCTGCGATCTTCGCAAAGTCCTGTACCAATCTACGATAGTAGCCGGCCAATCCTACCTCTGGGAGTTGCCCTAACCATGGTCATCAATTCCTCAGTGGTCCTTTATTCATTCTTGTCAGGATCCTTCACGGAATCCTCCTCAGCAACAATCCCTTCTAGGATAACATCCTCAACTGTTACATCCTCAATATCAACATCATCCGGTCCTGCGTTAGGACACTCTATCGGATCCACAATCCGATCTCCAATTAGTAATAAAATATCATCGCACTGTTGCTCCTCAACCTCAGGGTTCGGAGTCCCGCTACCATATACGATAACGAACTACGCTCCTATCACGATATTTATAAGGGTTCCCATAAGGGTTTTAACTGTCAGTACTACGCTAGGTAGCCCGACTATGAACTTGGCAAGAGTTCTTATTATCTTAGTTAACTTATTATCTTAACGTCCCATCATCTCTGAGGTTTATAACGCTTAGCTCTGATACCATTTCTGTAACACCCCTAGATCCGGGGTCGGGGATCCGAGTCGTCACGGTCTTTCTTTCCACAATATCACTTCACTTAATTAATAAATAACCTTATGCTGTGACCCCACACTAACACACACCACAACCCGTTATAGTCTCAGAGATGAAATTTAAATAAGTACAAGTCTTTGAATCCACAATTTAAAAGTTATTACAACCCAAAATGATTACTTGATAAATTTACAGTTAATTGCCATTATCTGCCACAAGTTATAATTATACATAATTGATTCTCAAAAGTAGATGGTCTGATCTACAATAGATCTACCTCTGCAGCTATAGCAGCTACAACATCAACGGGAAGACACAGGACGCTTCCCACGCGCTTGCGCTGGGTCTGCTGGAGTCTGGCCATCTTTCCTAACTGTTGTTGTGTGATGAAGAAATAAAGCAAGGGTGAGCAGCAAGCCCACCAAAATAATATGTATAATGATTTACAATATATGAGCCTACTCATAATACTCATGAAAGTCTTGGTCAAAAGAAATGAACCAAGTTTGATATCTTAATGCGATGAAGTCGCAAAATATTCAGTATATATACATATATACTTTTCAAAATATTGGAAGTCCTCTTCCATGCATAATATACACAAAGTCCCAGTGTATAACTGTATAAAAAAAATATCGTTGCAAGGTGATCTCATATATCTAACCTTGTCTCAACGTTTTTCTGAAAATCTTTGTCATTCATAAGACAATTATTAATTAGATATAAGTTTAAAAGATGAAGTTACAAGATACCCCAATATACTTATATTTTTCCCAAATACTACTTGAACTACCACCGTTCAAGTTATAAATTAGCTTCAAAAGTTCATCACATAGATGAGACTATAAGACAAGATTTGAATAGATTAAATCTTTAAAATATTATCAAAATAAAATGAAGTTACGAGATACTTCATTTGATGTAAACATCATTTTGAAAACTTGACCCTGCCAACACTCAACAATCGCCCAACTGTAGCCTTTCTATCGAAGTGCTCTGGGTAGTGTTGCAGAAATTATCCAATTGGATGATGAACTCATTACGGGAGTTTGCCGCGCCAGGAAGACCACTTACGATGATCAGTCGTAGTAGTACAACCCCACCATTTTCTACATGTAGAGGAGAACCTGTCGGATTTACTTGTCAACCGAACACTGAACTCCTAAGGAATGGACCGCCTTAGCGGAACTTCCAGGCCATTTGGGCCAATATAATAAGGCTGGGCCGGCGCTACTCGGCCACTTACGCCACTCCTAGTTCAGATGAAATCCATGACTCTGAAACGTAAAGCTCGTTTCCCCCTTTCCCCAAGTAGAAACTTGTTGATACGGCTCCACCAAGAAGTCGTACCTAGTTGGAAAGGAAAACTCACCGATATTTCCCAGGCGATGCCTGTTAATGGATTAACTTGTTCCAAGAATTTTACTTCCCGAATATTGGGTAAGTAATCAAAAACTCTTTTACCAAGACAGCAACCTTGTTGCGAATATAAAACACACCACCGAGCCGGATCCCCCAGGTTTTGAGCGAGTATTTAAATCCCCTTTTTAAAAGGAAGATCTTAAATATAAAAATAGTTTTGGGATCCGCTCTAACTTTTGAAAATCATTTTAAAGACTCGAAAACACTTTAAAGAGTGTTTGGAGTAAAACTGATTTAATGAAGTAAATCAGTCCCCAGAATATTTAGAAAATGTCTGAATATTATTATTTAAATAATATTCCCATAAAAGATAATCTTTATAAAATAATTGAAGTAGAAGTATTAAAACTTATACTTGAAATGAATAGCAAATAATCAAAGATATACTTATACGAAAGTAATATCTTTATTTGAATAATCAAAAATAAGTTTGATTATCGACACCTTATTCTTTAATAAAATAAAGAATATATCTCAGCAAATAATCGGAGTCATAGATCCTCAAATGAATATTCAAATAATATTCAATAAATAAAATAAGCTGAGTCATAATACCTCGAATGAATATTATAAATAATATTCATTAAATAAAATAAAGGAGTCATACATCCTCAAATAAATATTCAAATAATATTCAATAAATAATGTAAAGGAGTCATACGCCTTCGAATAATATTTGAAATAATATTCAATAATAAAATAAAGTTAAAGTTATCGAATAAACCTTATTCGATTAATAGTTTTAAAAACTATATCCATATATATATATATAAATAAATATATATATATATATATATATATATATACTCGGGAACATCGACTCCCGGTTTAGAAATATGTTCACCTTTTATCCCCTATACTAAGGGTATACGCAACTACTTGCTTATTTCTAGCATAGGTATTATGCAACTATAAGCATTGAAATCAACAGATAGATAACCAGATTACGAAACAGACATGCATATATACCATATTAGCATGCTCCAATATATCGCAAAATTTGCTAATAACAATCATGCAATATCACAAGATAATGCATATACATATATTTACATCACAACAACAGTATAACGGGTAGAAAACTTGCCTGAGCGACTGGGGTTACGAATGGCTCGGGACGAGTCTGGTAACCTATAAACAACAAGTAAGTTGGAATTAAACCAAAGTTACTTGTAAATCTATACTTTAACTAACTTAGACTCTAACGCTTGTTTTGCGCTCACTGATTCGCTTAAGCCACTCGGGTACCCTCGGCTCCACCATTTTTAATAATTTAACCTTTACGAGTTTTAAAGCGATTCCTTCGCGAGTGTCTTACCAACTGCCTAACACACTTACCATAAATGTTTCATACATTAATTAACCCTTTTTGGTCTTTAATCTATGTTTCAAAGTAAGGCGAGGGGAAAAGTTTCGTTCGCGAAACGCCGTTACTTGAAACGGTCGTTTCTCCTAAACCGTGCATCGGAATCGAACGAACTACATATCAAAACGAAGCTCGTAACATGAGCTATCTAAACATGGAAGTGGTCATAATCTAGCAGGGGGTTCTCGGGTCCTAATACTATGCACAAAAACAGTCCAAAGAAAATCGGACGTTACGACGGCTATGTTTACGCGATTACCAATATTTATACCACTCCAATTCTTTACCAATTCACTACAAACCACCCAACCATCATCAATACATCAAACACAACTTATATCAAGGCAAAGTCAGTCCATAATCTCAAGGTTTTCCAACTTATTCAACCGCAAACATGATCTACTAACCATAACTTAAGATTCATTAACCATTAACCAAGATTCATATCCAAAATCACCACAAATCCAACCAAACTATCTAACATACATGGATCTTGCTATACATACATGGATATTTCTATATATACATTAATCCATCCATAAACTCATCAAAACTCAAAGTTCAAACTATAAGTTAAAGGTGAAAGTTGTTTATACCTCCTTGAAGCTTCCTAACACAACCCAAGAGCTTTGAATGCCTAAAAGAACCTTGATCCTTGCTTGTATAACCTTAATCTTTCATAAAATTTCAAGAAAACTAAAGTTATTTCTTGAAGGTTACTATTCACCATCTTCTTCCTTGATTTATTGGAAGAGATTGTGAAGGAATTAGGAGCTTAAACTTATAGCATATCCATATCTATGTACAAGGAAGCTTAGATAATTACCTTGTGATTTAACAATGCTTGGAACTTGATTTTTGAAATTCTTGCCCTTGAAAAAGATGAAAAACCGAGAGCAAGATGATGAGAATGAAATGATTTTGTGTTTTTTGATTTGTTTGGCTTAGCTTGGTTGTTTTTTGTTTTGTTTTTGGTTAATTACCTTAATAACCTTATATTTGTGTGGTTATAAACCAACCACACCTCCTCCTTCCCTATGTCATGCTTACATCACATTGCTATGTCATCCTCCCTTCCTTGTCCTCTTCTCATTGGTTGGGTGACATCACTTCCTCTAATCCCTTTGCTTAACTTCCTAATTGTTTGCCTAATGACCGCTGATCTGTTATACGGTTCGCTTAACTTTCGTTTTCGTTTATCGTTTGAGGGATCATACCCGGGATCTTATTACTTAGGTTCCCTTAACCTTTCTCAATATATTATATTCCTTTTATGATCCTCTCCTATAATCCTTTAATTTAAATCCTTTTTATCCTGTTACCTTATACTCAATTCTCTCCGTATCTAGTGGATTTCCGGGAAAAATCAAAGTGTTCGGATTTGGATTCTGACGATCTTTACATACACTTATATCCCATATAAAGTACTAATAAAATCTCAGAATATCCATATCAGAACCCCTACATAGTGTGGCATGAAAAGTTTTCTCATTCAGCAAAAACACTATTCATAAGGGTTTCAAAAATTTCCCAAAAATTGGGGTTATTACAGCGCTGGTTTAGAGAAACCCAACCCGGACTTTTATCAGGGCTGTTCTTGAACTGAAAAATCTTTCTGAAGACAGCAACAAAAGTGGGGACATTGTGCTTGGTGCATTGTGACAGATAGCACAGAATGAGCCTCCAAGAATTAGGGGGGAGTTGGCAAGGGCTGATGCCCACATCAGCCAGTAACAAAGGAATGAATGGATGAAAAGGGAGTTTGATACCTGCCCTTAGAGTATCCCTATAGACGCATAGCGCGTCCTTTTTCCACTGACAGGCCCTGTCGGCCGGACCTGCAAGAACCAGCTTAAAAGGTTCCTTGATTTTGAAGCAGCTGCTCAACTTTTCCAGCTCCTTGGGATCCCTTATGGCACTAATATGATCATGCGCGTCCAGATGCGCATTAGACGGGTACTCGTCCCCTCGAGTATTGATCATGTCGATTAAAGAAGTGTACCTCGATCGGATAGGGAACTCATTGGACTTTCTAGCCACGTTCATCTTGGCCAAGCGAGTCATTTTCTTGTCAGCCATCTGCAAAAAAGGACACATACAGGATATCTTAAAAGGGCACACAATAGAAAAATAGATGCGAAAAGTAAAGGGAGGGATTTTACCTGAAGAAACGCTCCTAAAAAAGGCTTTGAGCTCCGACTTGCTGTTGTTGCTCTGAGAATCTTAGCAGGAGGAGAAAGAAGAAAACTTAGAAATGAGAAGGTGAGGAGTAGTAGCCTCTCCTCAGTCCTTTATATAAGAGGAAAAGGAAGTTGAAGGGACGAAAGCCCATTAAGGACAAAGGCCCATGGGAAAAAGCCCAGAAAAAAGGAATATTCCAGAATATTCCTAGGAATTCCAGAGGATTCTAAACAGGGAATATTAAGCCCAATAAAAGAGGCCCAGTAAGATTTGGAAAAGCCCAATAAAAGAGGCCCAGTAAGATTTGGAAAAGCCCAATAAAAGAGGCCCAGTAAGATTTGGAAAAGCCCAATAAAATAGGCCCAGTAAGATTTGGAAAAACCCAATAAGGCCCAATAAAGAAGGCCCGACCCAAATCCAATTAGGATTTGGAAAATACAATACCTTAAATTAAAGCCAAATGAAGAAGGCTAGTGGAAGACCAGGATCAGGTCGAAATCCAGGTCGTGAATCCTGCCCGAAAACTTTCGAACAGGCACCCGAAAATAACGGGTAAAAAAGACCAGGATTCAGGTCGAATTCCAGGTCGTGGATCCTGCCCGAAATTTTTCGACTAGACACACGAAAACAACGGAAATAATAGGACTGAATTGAGGTCGAAACTTCGACCAGGAATGAGGTCGAATAAACCAAGCATCTTTCAAGAATGGGGATTAAAAACCCAGGTCGAAGTTCGACTAGGATCCTGGTCGAATTCTAGGTCGTGGATCCTTGTCGAAATCCTTCGACCAGGAAGCAAGAGAATCAAAGAATTTTCGAACAGGATTTAGGTCGAAATTTCGACTAGAATCCTGGTCGAAATCCTAGTCGATAGGCTCAAGACCAGGAGCCAAAAAAGTGGGGGAGTTTTCGACCTAGATCAAGGTCGAAAGTTCGACTAGGATCCTGGTCGAATTCCAGGTCGTGGATCCTAGTCGAATTCCTTCGACCAGGATGGCAATGCTGACCCCTATTTCGACTAGGATCCAGGTCGAAATTTCGATTAGGATCCTGGTCGAAAAAGGGCTGGAAATCTGAAAAATCAGGAAATTAAGGATAAATCCCAGAAAATTAGGGAAAAATCCCAGAAAATTAGGGGAAAATCCAGAAATTAAGGGAAAAACCCGGAAAATTAGGGAAAAATCCCAGAAAATTAGGGAAAATCCAGAAATTAAGGGAAAAACCCGGAAAGTTAGGGAAAAATCCCGGAAAATTAGGGAAAAATCCAGAAATTAAGTGAAAACCCCGGAAAATTAGGGGAAAATCCCAGAAAATTAGGGAAAAGTCCAGAAAATTAGGGAAAAATCCCGGAAATAAGGGAAAAATTCCTGGAAATTAAGATAATTCCTGAATAAAAGGAAAATTCATTATAAATGTGTAGGTCGCTCCACACTTTACGGAAAAACGAAACCCTGTAAGGGAACGAATAGACTTAACTTCTGCGAAACCTAATCAATGTTTCCCAAAAGTTAGGGGGAAAATGATAGGGATAAATAAATTATGATAGTTTAATTAAATACTGCGTTAATTGTACAAGGTGTGGACTGCTAGGCCCAATAAGAAGATGTATGCCATTCAGACCAGAAAGGTTAACATGCTGATCAGGCCTGATGGACCAGATCAGGCCTGATGGAACAAAGAAGGCCCAAAAATCCTGATTATTAATTAATTTCGTAAATAATTAATAAGGGAAAAATCAGCTATTGAGAAGAGTCCCGATAAGGATATAAATCCTTACAGATTAGCCTCAAGGGGACCTAAAAGGATAAGGAATCAGTTTCCTACTATCTAGGACTCAAAAGTCCATTCTAATTATGAGACTTGCCCACCAAGTCTCCTATACCAAGTCCAATTCGAGGACTCCCAACATCTATATAAGGGGCCTCACCCCACAGATCAGAACTACGTTTTTTGACTTGATCCTTGGCAATCAGCAAGGTACGTAGGCATCTTGTTAAGGCAGATTGAGTCACGAAACACAAGAGCAGTCAAATCGAGCCTTAGAGCTCACATTCCTTTTTATTAAATATAGCAAATAATAACCTTAGTATTTTATCCATAACATTTGGCGCCGTCTGTGGGAAAGCACAACAACAACCATGGCGAGAACACGGAGAACAATTAGAGCTCTAGAGGAAGGAACACCATTAGAGATAACCCAGGTGATTTCGTCAACCGTGGAGGTTCCTCCCCATTCAACTTATGCATCTACTCAGGGGGGAGCCCAGATAGGGGCAACTCAACCTCAGCCACAAGGGACAACTCCCCCGACTATTCAAGGTACGAATCCTCAAGTTCAACAAGTACATATACCTGTGAATTCTCGACCCGTCGGGTATGAATATTCAACTATTGTTACTACTAACCCCCCTTATGGGATGCCCCTTCACCTTGAGGTTGGAGGAAGCGGATATGCTGGGCGAAGCGAAGCACGAGGGCAGTCGCCCCCTATATACGAGGTTTGGCTCCTATCCCTGAGGATCGGGAATTTTCTGGTCCTTACACTGAGAGAGACTCCGAATCTTCGGATGATGAAGTGGCCCCGAGAAGGAGGCGTCCTGGAAAAGAGCCAATGGCCGATGGAAGGCAACGCCCCCAAAGCACCCCAGGGGCGAATCCCTAAGAAGTGCAGGAAAGGATCAGGGCTCATGAGGCTGAAATCCAAAGGCTGAGGCGTGATTTGGAGGCTCACCAGGCCACCAGACCCCAGATACCTCCTAGGGGGAGAAATCCTCCTCCTATCATAGACCTGGATGGTCCGGTACGAAGAAGGGTTGTTGTCCCAAGAACTGATCCAAGCAATCTCCTTCCCCTTGGAGATCCTGATGATCCAACTCCACCCTTCACAGAAGAGATAATGAATGCCCATATCTCAAGGAAATTCAAGATGCCCACTATCAAAGCCTATGATGGCACGGGAGACCCCGCTAATCATGTTAGGACATTCTCTAATGCACTGCTGCTGCAACCCATGAATGATGCTATAAAGTGTCGGGCCTTCCCTCAAACCCTATCGGGTATGGCTCAAAGATGGTACAGTCGCCTGCCCCCAAACTCTATTGGATCGTTCAGAGAATTAAGTCAGGCTTTTATTAAGCAATTCATCAGTGGAAGTGTCCATGAGAAAAGTTCAGCATCTCTTATGAGTCTTGTGCAGGGAGCTAAGGAATCCTTGAGAGATTACCTGAATCGTTTCACAAAGGAGGCTTTAAAAGTCCCGGACCTTGATGATAAGGTAGCCATGATAGCACTGCAACAAGGAACTAGGGACGAGTTTTTAAGATGTCCTTGGCCAAACGTCCCCCTGAAAGCATGTTGTAGCTCCAAGAGAGGGCAGGGAAGTATATCAAGGTTAAAGAAAGTATGAGGAAGACCGTAGTAAGTAATGAGCCCACTGGAGGCAAGAAGCAAAAAACTGATTTAGAATATATTGCAAAGGACAAATATCCTAGAACCGAACAAAACCCTGATTCAACCCCCAAGAAGGGAGGACCTGGGCAAAAGTTCACTGAATACGCTAAGCTGAATGCTCCTAGAAGTCATATTTTGATGGAGATTGAGAAAGATAGAGATATTCGTTGGCCTAAGCCCTTGAAGGCTGATCCCGCCAAGCTAGATAAGAGCAAGTATTGCAGGTTTCACAAAGATGTTGGCCATGACACCGATGAGTGTAGGCAATTGAAAGATGAAATTGAGTTTTTGATTCGAAAAGGAAGATTAAACAAGTATACTGGAGATGGAGGGGACAGAAACAATAATGGAAGGAAGAACTTTGAAGATCGTAGGAGGGACCAAGACGATCAGGGGCGGAATCCCCAACCAAGAGGGCCGGTTATAAATGCAATTTTTGGAGGACCGCGACGCCCTCGAGGACCTGTGATAAACACGATCTTTGGAGGTCCAACTGCTGCTGGATTGTCCAAAAATTCCAGAAAGGCATATACTAGGGAGGTTATGCATATTATTGGAGAAGCCCCGAAGAGGGCCAGGACAGAAGTAACATTGGCTTTTGATGATTCCGACCTAGAGGGTGTGAAGTTTCCCCATGACGACCCGCTGGTCATAACACCGATAATAGGAAATAGCCCGGTTAAAAGGGTTCTTATGGATAATGGTGCTTCTGTGGATATCTTGCTCCACGACACCTTTCTAAGGATGTGGTATAACGACTCCCAGTTGACACCAACCGACATGCCGATATATGGATTTGCTGGAGTAGAATGTCCTGTAGAAGGGATAATCAAATTGCCGACCAGCATAGGTACGGAACCAAGGCAAGCAACGCAGATGCTGGATTTCGTGGTGGTAAAGGCTAGTTCAACTTATAATGCTATCATGGGGAGAACAGGGATACATGCCTTCAAGGCAGTCCCCTCTTCCTACCATTCAGTCATGAAGTTTCCCACCCGAAACGGGATTGGAGAAGAGAGAGGAGATCAAAAAATGGCTAGAAGCTGTTATGTGGCCTCTTTGAGGGCATATGGAGTCGGGGGCAGGTTCTTCCTATTGAAGATATGGAAGGCCAGCAGAAGAATTGGTTTCGGTTCCTTTAGACCCCGAGAATCCTGAGAGGATGAATTTAATTGGAGCCACATTAGAGGAGCCCCTTAGAGGGAAGTTAGTGAAATTTTTGCAAGAAAATAGTGATGTGTTTACATGGTCAGCAGCTGATATGCCAGGCATAGACCCGGAGTTAATTACTCACAAGCTAAACGTAGATCCAAGCCGGAAGACAGTGAAACAAAAGAAAAGAAATTTTGCCCCGGAAAGACAAGAGGCTATAAAACAGGAAGTAGAAAAGCTCTTAGAGGCTGGTTTCATTGAGGAGATTCAATTTCCGGAGTGGTTAGCAAACCCTGTAATGGTGAAGAAGGATAATGGAAAGTGGAGGATGTGTATAGACTTCACTGATCTGAATGATGCATGCCCCAAAGACTGTTTTCCGCTGCCTAGAATTGATACTTTGATTGATGCCACTACTGGACATGAGATGCTGAGTTTCATGGATGGATTTAGCGGATACAACCAGATCAAAATGCATAAGGATGACATTCCAAAGGTATCATTTATCACTGACTTTGGTGTTTATTGTTATCTTGTTATGGCGTTTGGTCTCAAGAATGCAGGAGCCACCTATCAAAGGTTGGTGAATAAATTTTTTAAAGATCTTATTGGTAAGACTATGGAAGTCTATGTTGATGACATGTTAGTCAAGAGTCTAGTAAAGACTGATCATATAACCCATTTGAGGGAAGCTTTTGAGGTCCTGAGGTACCACAAGATGATGTTGAATCCTACGAAGTGTGTTTTCGGAGTAGGATCTGGAAAATTCTTGGGACTGATGGTCTCAAAGAGGGGAATTGAGGCTAACCCGGATAAAATAAAGGCGATCCTGGACATGGAACCACCAAAAACTGTAAAGGATGTTCAGAAGCTCACAGAAAGGGTTGCTGCGCTAGGACGATTCATCTCCAAGTCGGGAGACAAGTGTTTGTCATTCTTCAAGTCACTAAAGAGCATCAAAGACTTTGTATGGAGTGAGGAAAACCAGAAGGCATTTGAAGAGTTAAAGAAGTATATGGGCCAGGCCCCGTTGTTGGCCAAGCCAGTTTTGAGTGAAGTTTTATTCTTGTACTTGGCTGTTTCAGAGAGCGCCTTGAGCGCGGTGTTGGTTAAGGAGGAGCTAAAAGTCCAGAAACCCGTGTATTATGTCAGCAAAATTCTGCATGGTGCTGAATTAAATTATTCAACTATTGAGAAACTTGCTCTAGCCTTGGTAATGGCTTCAAGAAAACTGCGTCCTTACTTTCAGGCTCATCAGTTTGAGGTGCTAACGAATCAGCCACTGAGAAATATCATTCACAGTCCCAAGGCAAGTGGGAGATTGATTAAGTGGGCAATAGAGTTGGGAGAGTTCGATCTCAAGTATAAGCCACGTACGGCCATAAAAGCCCAGGCACTAGCGGACTTCGTGGTGGAATGTACCATACCCAACCAAGAAGTCGGGGGGCAGGAAGATACCATACCTCAAGATAAGGGAGTCGATAATGGGGACAGAGAGAAGGATGATAAGGAGAAAGAATATTGGGTTCTCTATTTTGATGGAGCATCAAAAACAAATTCCAGTGGAGCAGGGTTGGTTTTGCAAAGTCCCGATGGGTTCTTAATTGAGTATGCTATGAAGCTAGACTTCCCAACCACAAAAAATGAGGCGGAGTATGAAGCCCTGATAGCTGGCCTTGGTCTAGCTGGGACACTTAGAGTCAAAAACTTAAAGGTCCGTGGAGACTCGAAGCTGATCATATCCCAGGTAAAGGGAGAATTTGAGGCAAGGGATGATACGAAGGCTAAGTATGTCCGCCTAGTAAGGGCTGTGATGACCCAATTTAATGAATGCCATGTTGAACACATTCCAAGGGAAGAAAATGCTAAAGAAGATGTGCTATCAAAGTTTGCTTCATCTGAGATAGAAGAAAGTTCAGGAAGTGTGTACTTCCGTGTTTTGAAGACACGAAGCATAGATGTTAAGCTTGTGGCTCCTATAGGCCTGGGGACGTCCTGGATTGATCCCATTAAGGCTCATATTTAAACCGGTTGGTTGCCAAGCGATGCAACTGAAGCACGAAAGTTAATTGTTCGGGCACTAAGGTACTCTTTAATAGATGGGAATCTTTACAAAAGATCTTTCGTGATTCCCTACTTAAGGTGTCTCAGGCCCGATGAGGCACGCTTGGCTCTTGAGGAAGTGCATGAAGGTATTTATGGGCAACACTTGGGGGGCAGGGCCTTGGCTCATAAGATAACCCGTTTAGGCTTCTATTGGCCAGAAATGATGGCTGATGCCAAAGAATATGTGAAGAAGTGTGATCGCTGTCAGAAGCATGCACCAGTTGTTAGACAACCCCCCGAGATGCTGACCTCTATCAACTCACCTATTCCCTTTGTTATGTGGGGGATGGATATTCTAGGGCCTTTCCCTATGGCCACGGCACAAAGGAAGTTTCTGATTATAGCCATTGATTATTTCACCAAGTGGATTGAAGCCAAGCCCTTGGCCAAAATCACAACTAAGCAGGTTGCACAATTCCTGTGGGAAAACATTATGTGCCGATATGGAATTCCCCGTATCCTCATCACTGACAATGGAACACAATTCAACAATGAGGAATTCAAGAAGTATTGTGAAGAAAATGAAATTGATTTACGGTTCACCTCTGTGGCTCACCCGCAAGCCAATGGGCAAGCGGAGGTAGCAAATCGGATAATACTGGATGGACTAAAGAAGAGGATCGAGAAGTCAAGAAATAATTGGGTGGATGAAATACTTCCAATATTATAGGCCTACAGGACTACCTGTAGAGTCACGATAGGAACAACTCCCTGCATGTTGGCATATGGGGCAGAAGCAGTTGTTCCAGTAGAGATATCACATTCTTCTCCAAGGATTCAGGCTTTCAATGCAGAAGAAAATGAAGAAGGGCAGAGGTTAGCCCTGGCTTTAATCGATGAAGTGCGAGATAAGGTACATGCAAAGATAGTAGAATATCAGAAAAAGGCTTCATTCTACTACAACCTAAGGGTTAAAGAGAGGTTTTTCAAACAAGGTGACCTAGTCTTGAGAAAGATAGAAGCTTCTGGTGCCGGACAAAAAGGAAAGCTTGCCCCGAATTGGGAAGGGCCGTACAAAGTCAAGAGCGTTCAGGGTAGAGGAACCTACAAGCTGGAAACTATGGATGGTTTTGAAGTCCCGAGAACCTGGCATGCACAAAACCTGAAGGTTTACTATGTGTAAGATAGTCGAAGTACGATTCTTGCTTGTCATTATGACAAAGCAGGTTTAAAAGCACCTTGAAGCTTTGCTTGCGTAGGACTTTATATTCTATTAGAGTTTACATTGTCAAGTTATTATTGATTAGGGTCGAACCCATGCTATGTAAGGACTTCGTATTAAAGAGTTTGAAATTATTTCTCAATCTAAGGATGCTTAAAGTTTAAGTGCATATTAAGTATGGTAAAGAAGAAAGAGGCAAATAAGGAAAACAGCATATCTAATATAGCCCCGAAGGGTAACAACTTCTGACATAAACTAAATTCACATATTGTCCCGAAAAAAGATATACAAAAAAAAACTTAGGCCTCGGAAGGCTGAGATTCTTCGGAACCACTATCTGAGGTCTCCTCGGACGTCTCAGTGGTCCCTTCAGAAGTCCCTGCAGAGGTTCTGTCAGAACTGCCTTCAGATGCTTTGGAGGATGCGGGAGACACTGGATTCTGAGGCACAGCTCTTGGGGGCTCTTCCACCCTGATCTTCTTCGCAACAGGCGCAGGGTCTTCTTCGGATGAAACCTCCTCCTCCCTAGAGCTAAACTCCAGTTCCTTCCTCTTGTGGCCTGGACTTCCTGAAGGGCCGTCTTTGATCATATCAGCTAGCTTGTTAGTAATGCCCCCAAGCTCCGGAACTCGCACAGGGCAAGGAAAGGAGGACTGCTCGAGGACCTCTGGAAAATCATCCTAGATGGCCTCCACAGCAGCATCCCAGCCCTCTTTATAGCTAACTGGGTGAAGAAGGGCATCATGCTCCACCATCAAGTCTTTGAATTCCTGGGTATCCATCCAGCCGTCAAAGGCTTTGTCCTTCTGCGCCTTCAGAATAACATTTTCGGCCCGGGCCGTTTCCAGGTCAGAAGTGGAAGAGGCCAGTTGAGCTTCAAGGGCCTCTATTCTTTGGTTGGCCTCCTCCAACTTCTTGTTAGCATCTTCCAGGCCAACCTTCCAAGCCTTAGCTTGGTGAATTGCCCCTTGGAAATGGGCGTTAGCCTGCAAGAAAAGCAGCAAAAGTATGAGAAAAGAAACATGAAAAGGCAAGTATGAAGGGCATAGGTAAAGGACGTACCGTCGCCAGAGCCTGGGCTCCAAAAAGCTCATTCCCCTCTAAGTCCTGTTGAAGGACAAAGTCTTGATAGTCCACCGGGGAGATGGAATGCTTAGACCATTCCTTAGACAGCGTCGTGCTGCCCACGATTGAATCCTTGCCCCGAATCCCCCAAGCAGGTTGAAAATAGGCCCCTGGCCTCTGCTTGGTGCGCAAAACTTGGCTGGGGCCTTCCTCGCTTGGTTCTGTTGCCTGGAGGAGGAACTCAGGGAAGCGGTCACCAAGGCGAGGGTCTTTAAAGACCTTCCCAGCCTCTTCATCCTGGTTGTCTCCAGGTCCTTAGGCTTGGTAGGCTCCTCAATCTTCTCAGCCACTGCAACAAACGAAGTCAGTTGAAAAATCAATAGAAAATGAAGGAAATAAAAAGGAGGTAAGAAAGGGAACTTACTTTTCTTAAGAACGGGCGAGAGGCCGCGTTCTACCAGGACGGTCTCCCGGATAAGGTCCAAAGAATGGGAAGTCCCATTGTCTTGCGTAAGGAGGTTGAAAGCTCTAGCCTCCTCCTCAGACAAAGTTATATCATTTGGGCTCCCATCCACGGCCAGCCCGAAGGACGATCGAAACAGGGAGCCCCAGTCTCCACCTTCCCAAACAATGAACAAAAAATCTTTCTTCCACCCCAAGTTGTTGTCGGGGATGGACTTCCCATTCACGATATGGGGAATAGTGGGGCGCTGATTTAGAGAAACCCAACCCGGACTTTTATCAGGGATGTTCTTGAACTGAAAAATCTTTCTGAAGACAGCAACAGAAGTGGGGACATTGTGCTTGGCGCATTGCGACAGATAGCACAGAATGAGCCTCCAAGAATTAGGGGGAGTTGGCAAGGGCTGATGCCCACATCAGCCAGTAACAAAGGAATGAATGGATGAAAAGGGAGTCGGATACCTGCCCTTAGAGTATCCCTATAGACGCATAGCGCGTCCTTTTTCCACTGACAGGCCCTGTCGGCCGGACCTGCAAGAACCAGCTTAAAAGGTTCCTTGATTTTGAAGCAGCTGCTCAACTTTTCCAGCTCCTTGGGATCCCTTAAGGCACTAATATGATCATGCGCGTCCAGATGCGCATCAGACGGGTACTCGTCCCCTCGAGTATTGATCATGTCGATTAAAGAAGTGTACCTTGATCGGATAAGGAACTCATTGGACTTTCTAGCCACGTTCATCTTGGCCAAGCGAGTCATTTTCTTGTCATCCATCTGCAAAAAAGGACACATACAGGATATCTTAAAAGGGCACACAATAGAAAAATAGACGCGAAAAGTAAAGGGAGGGATTTTACCTGAAGAAACGCTCCTAAAAAAGGCTTTGAGCTCCGACTTGCTGTTATTGCTCTGAGAATCTTTGCAGCAGGAGAAAGAAGAAAACTTAGAAATGAGAAGGTGAGGAGTAGTAGCCTCTCCTCAGTCCTTTATATAAGAGGAAAAGGAAGTTGAAGGGACGAAAGCCCATTAAGGACAAAGGCCCATGGGAAAAAGCCCAGAAAAAGGAATATTCCAGAATATTCCTAGGAATTCTAGAGGATTCTAAACAGGGAATATTAAGCCCAATAAAAGAGGCCCAGTAAGATTTGGAAAAGCCCAATAAAAGAGGCCCAGTAAGATTTGGAAAAGCCCAATAAAAGAGGCCCAGTAAGATTTGGAAAAGCCCAATAAAAGAGGCCCAATAAAAAAGGCCCAGTAAGATTTGGAAAAGCCCAGTAAAATAGGCCCAGTAAGATTTGGAAAACCCAATAAGTCCCAATAAAGAAGGCCCGGCACAAATCCAATTAGGATTTGGAAAATACAATACCTTAAATTAAAGCCAAATGAAGAAGGCTAGTGGAAGACCAGGATTCAGGTCGAAATCCAGGTCGTGAATCCTGCCCGAAAACTTTCGAACAGGCACCCGAAAATAACGGGTAAAAAAGACCAGGATTCAGGTCGAATTCCAGGTCGTGGATCCTGCCCGAAATTTTTCGACTAGACACACGAAAACAACGGAAATAATAGGACTGAATTGAGGTCGAAACTTCGACCAGGAATGAGGTCGAATAAACCAAGCATCTTTCAAAAATGGGGATTAAAAACCCAAGTCGAAGTTCGACTAGGATCCTGGTCGAATTCCAGGTCGTGGATCCTAGTCGAAATTCTTCGATCAGGAAGCAAGAGAATCAAAGAATTTTCGAACAGGATTCAGGTCGAAATTTCGACTAGAATCCTAGTCGAAATCCTAGTCGATAGGCTCAAGACCAGGAGCTAAAAAAGTGGGGGAGTTTTCGACCTAGATCCAGGTCGAAAGTTCGACTAGGATCCTGGTCGAATTCCAGGTCGTGGATCCTAGTCGAATTCCTTCGACCAGGATGGCAAAGCTGACCCCTATTTCAACTAGGATCTAGGTCAAAATTTCGACTAGGATCCTGGTCGAAAAAGGGCTGGAAATCTGAAAAATCAGGAAATTAAGGATAAATCCCAGAAAATTAGGGAAAAATCCAGAAATTAAGGGGAAAACCCGGAAAATTAGGGAAAAATCCCAGAAAATTAGGAAAAAATCCAGAAATTAAGGGAAAACCCCAGAAAATTAGGGAAAAATCCCAGAAAATTAGGGGAAAATCCAGAAATTAAGGGAAAACCCGGAAAATTAGGGAAAAATCCCAGAAAATTAGGGAAAAATCCAGAAAATTAGGGAAAAATCTCGGAAATAAGGGAAAAATTCCTGGAAATTAAGATAATTCCTGAATAAAAGGAAAATTCATTGTAAATGTGTAGGTCGCTCCACACTTTACGGAAAAACGAAACCCTGTAAGGGAACGAATAGACTTAACTTCTGCGAAACCTAATCAATGTTTCCCAAAAGTTGGGGGCAAATGATAGGGATAAATAAATTATGATAGTTTAATTAAATACTGCGTTAATTGTACAAGGTGTGGACTGCTAGGCCCAATAAGAAGATGTATGACATTCAGACCAGAAAGGTTAACTGCTGATCAGGCCTGATGGACCAGATCAGGCCTGATGGAATAAAGAAGGCCCAAAAACCCTGATTATTAATTAATTTTGTAATTAATTAATAAGGGAAAAATCAGCTATTGAGAAGAGTCCCGATAAGGATATAAATCCTTACAGATTAGCCTCAAGGGGACCTAAAAGGATAAGGAATCAGTTTCCTACTATCTAGGACTCCAAAGTCCATTCTAATTATGAGACTTGCCCACCAAGTCTCCTATACCAAGTCCAATTCGAGGACTCCCAATATCTATATAAGGGGCCTCACCCCACAGATCAGAACTACGTTTTTTGACTTGATCCTTGGCAATCAGCAAGGTACGTAGGCATCTTGTTAAGGCAGATTGAGTCACGAAACACAAGAGCAGTTAAATCGAGCCTTAGAGCTCACGTTCCTTTTTATTAAATACAGCAAATAATAACTTTAGTATTTTATCCATAACAGGTTTATAATAGTGTATTTATAGGCAAAATTTTCAGCTGAAATTTTCCCATAAATACTATTATTATTATCCCATTTATTATTCTTATTAATAATTAAAACACCTTTTAATTATTAATCCTTTTTCTAAACACTTTAAAAATAATTCTCTCTCTTGATTTAATTTCCAAAAAATTAAATCCTTAATTAATAATATTAAGAAAATTTCTTAATTAATTTATAATCAATTAAATCTCATTTAATCAATTATTAAATTTGCCAATTAATTATTTATTTCACAAATAAATAATTATTAGCCATTATTAATTAATTCCTCCACCATTAAATTATTCTCTTTTTATGGTGTGACCCTATAGGTTCAATATTAAGCCGGTAGTAGAAATAAATAATAATAAAACTATTTTATCATTATTTATATAAATTCTCTAATTTATTAAATATGATTAATTAATTAATCACATTTATTCTACATCGTGAGGGATACTTCTCAGCATATCGCGACTATCCGGATAATATGAATTCATTGCTTAGAATACCAAGAACCTATTCAGTGAATAGTTACCGTACAATAAACTCCTTCTATCCTACAATGTCCCGATTAAATACAAGGCATGGATCTCGTGTCAAGCCTATCTAATTTAATCACTTGCTTACCATTTACTATGCGTAGTTCTATGCAAATTAGAAACTCCTTTCTAATTTCATTCACTCTGGCCAGAGATTCCTGAACTAGCATAAGTGGATCAGCCTTGAACATTCGCTTCCTTCACTGGAAGGGGTAGATCCTTTATTGATCATACACTATCTTCGTGTACAAATTCCTATACCCAGTAGAGCCCTAATAATTGTCTCTGGAGACTAAGAACTAAACCAAAGCATAGTTCAGTGTACACAAGATTACTATGATGACCTCAAGTCTAAGGATACTTGTACAACTATCACTATGTGAACAACTGCTGACACGTGAGTGAACTCCATCAGTTGTTCAGCTGTGCGAGTCATGTTCAGTGAACTTATTCTATAATAAGCACCTACATACTAGCTATAGTGTCACCACACAAATGTCTATGAGAACAGACATCCTTCATAATGAAGCAAGCATAGTATGTACCGATCTCTGTGGATTATTAATTACCAGTTAGTAATCCTACGACCAGGAACTATTTAAGGTTAGAGTTATCATCTTTTAGGTCTCACTATTATGATCTCATCATAATCCATAAAAAGCTTTACTCTAAACTATGGTATATCTTATTTAAACACTTAAATAGATAGAGCCCGTTATAAAAAAAACAAGTCTTTTATTAATATCAATGAAATCAAAACAGATTACATAAAAGTTATTCCTAAATCCTCATACATGATTGGACTTAGGACATATTCCTTTCAATCTCCCACTTGTACTAAAGCCAATCACTCTGGTATCTAATACCCATCTTGTCTTTATGACGATCAAAGTGACTTTCATAAAGTAGCTTTGTGAGTGGGTCTGCTATGTTGTTATGTGTGTCAACTCTAATTCAATACAATATAAGAAATGTTACCGCGCTCCCACTTACCCTTTTGTAAACGCATGGTTCATCTACGTTTTTGATAAAATCAAACTCTTTGATTGTCTCAACAAAACGAATGTTCCATCTTTCGAGAAGCTTGCTTTAAACCATATATGGTTCGCAGTAGCTTACACACTAGGCTTTCATTTCCCTTGGAAAGAAAACCATCTGGCTATATGCCAGATCTCATAGTCGTAGTAAGCAGCAATCGCAAGCAAAATCCGAACTGATTTTAACAGGGCTACAGGTAAAAGTTTCATCAAAGTCAATCCATTGCCTTTGTTTGAATCCTTTTGCCACAAGCCTGGCCTTATAGGTCTCCACCTGGCCATCTGCTATAATCTATCTTTTGTATACCGTATACATAGATTCCATTCTGGATTTCATGGCATTATGCCATTTCTCTGAGTCAACACATAGCCTCATTATAGGTCACAGGGTCGTCATCATCAATGATCGACAACTCATTGTCATTCTCAATGACAAGGCCATATTTCCTCTCAGGTTTGCGAGACACTCTCCCTGATCTATGAATGGGCTGTTCCACAAAAGGTTGTTCAGTCAGAACAGTATTTCCACTTGATCCGTAGTAGTTTGTGCTTCTTGAACTTCATCAAGTTCAATTTTGCTCCCACTGTTTCCTTCAAGGATAAACTCCTTTTCCAAGAAGGTAGCATGTTTGGAGACAAACACCCGATGATCGGTGTAAAAGTAATACCCTAAAGTCTCTTTAGGATATCCCACAAAAACTATATTTTACGGATCGATATTCCAGCTTATCTGGGTCAACTTTCTTGACATAAGCTAGACATCCCCAAATCTTAACGTGTTTAAGACTCGGTTTCCTTTCTTTCCATATCTCATACGGAGTTTGAGGAACAGATTTTGGAAGGCACCATATTCAGTAAATATGCTGAGGTTTCCAATGCATAACCCCATAGGAATACTGGAAGATTTGCATAGCTCATCATGGACCGAACTATGTCTAACAAAGTTCGATTTCTCCTTTCAGATACCAATCCGGAGGAGTCCATTGGGAGACTATACCATTTACTTTGAGATAATCTAGAAACACTCCATTAAAGTATTCACCACCTCGATCTAATCGAAGAATTATAATACTATGTTTGGTTTGTTTCTCCACTTCATACTTATACTCTTTGAACTTTTCAAAGGCTTCAGACTTGTGTTTCATCAAACACATATCCGAATCTAGATCTATCATCTATGAAAGTAATAAAGTATGAAAATCCACCCATGGCTTGCTTAGACATTGGTCCACATACATCTGTGTGTACCATTCCTAGCAAATTTGCAGTCCTCTCTCCATGTCTACTAAATAGAGACTGCAGTGCCACTATGAAGTGAGATTTTCATCATCCCTTTTCTTTTATTAGTTTGTTCAATCTAAAGTAAATTATGTCACATTTATACAGACCATTATTTAAAGTACCACGTCCATAAAGAATATTATCTCTAAGAATAGAACATTCATTATTCTCAATAATAAATGAAAATCCAGCCAAGTCTTACATGGGAATAATATTCCTCACAATCGAGGGAACAAAATAACAATTATTTAAAACAATAGTCTTGCCCATAGGCATATGAAAATGAAATAATTCTACATCTTCAGCAGCAACTCTTGCTCCATTTCCCATCAGTAGAATCACCTCCTCTTCCTCAAGAGTCCTACTTCTCCTTGGTCCCTGCAACAAATTGCAGATTTGAGAACCACAGGCGGTATCTAATACCCAAGTAGAAATTTGATTTAATGACATATTCACTTCTATCATGAACATACCTGAATCAGAAGCGGTAGTCTCACTACCCTTCTTCTTCTTCAATTCTGCAAGGTAAACCTTGCAGTTCCTCTTCCAGTGCCCCACCTTGTTACAGTGAAAGCAAACAACTTTGCTCTTGGGGTCTTCAGCTTTTGGTGGAACCGGCATTTTCTCACCTACTTTCTTCTTCTTGGAAGGGTTCCTCTTCCTTTTCTTAGGATTGGAACCTTCACCAATTAGAAGAACAGAACTCTTCTTAGGGGGAAAATTCGATTCCGCAGTCTTCAACATGTTGTGGAGTTCAGGCAGGCTGACATCCAACTTATTCATGTAAAAGTTCACAACAAAATGCGAGAACGAACTCGGAAGCGATTGCAAGACCAAGTCTTGGCTCAGCTCCCCATCCATGACAAAACCAAGTTGTCCAAGACGTTCAATCAAATTGATCATCTTAAGTACATGGTCATTCACAGATGATCCCTCAGACATCCTATAACCGAACAACTCATTCGATATCTCATATCGAGCTGTCCTCCCCGCCACATCATACAACTCTTGTAGATGCATGAGGATAGTGTGAGCATCCATATGCTCATGTTGTTTTTGTAGCTCAATGTTCATGGAAGCTAGCATGATGCATTGAGCAACATTTGCATCATCTATCCACTTACGATACACAACATGTTCATCATTATGTGCATCACTAGCAGGTTCAGTAGGTTTAGGTGAGTCAATCACGTATTCCAGCTTCTCAATCCTGAGAACAATTCTCAAGTTTCGAAGCCAGTCAGCATAATTAGGACCAGTCAATTTGTGAGCATCTAGTATGCTCCTGAGTGACAGTGTAGAAGACATAACGTACAAAGTAAATCTGTAAATGATAAACATATAACAACACTTAGCAAATATTCGATTTCATTTTAAAAACACTATATGAATCGGGTCTTTATTCATAAGTGGCTCCCACTAGTTTATCTAATTTATTCAACCCCCTACGTGAAAAATTAAGCATTCATAATGCTAGTGGAAATAGGGATCCTACATTCCATTACACAACCCCGGCTGTAGCACGAACCGCCATGTAATGTTCAATAGGCAGACAACTCTTGTCAATTACATCTAATGTTATTCCCTAATCAAACTTTAGCCTCTTGAATAATTGAGTCTCGGCTGTGGCACGACAAACTCAATATTCTAAGTCAAGTCTAACCCAACATTCCGTACAGTTGAATCAGTCCCCAAAGGCCCACGGCTGTAGCACGTACCGACCTTTAGGTTCTTATTCAATGTACACATCTCTATGTAATAGACAAGTATTTCTTATTTTGAAATCAAAGCCCTCGGCTGTAGCACGAACCGACAATGATTCAAAAATAAGAACTACTTTTCTATCATGTTGGAAGGCTATGACCGACACAAGCCCGTTGTGTCATTGGCCAATTACTACTTGATATTATTTAATTTTAGAGGGATTATATTACGTTACAATCATAATCATATTATAAAGAAATTCTTTATTTTAAATTAAATATTTCAAATCAATAATCAGATGATTCCCATATCGGGTGGAGCATTGTCAAGAGGCGTCACTTAATAACCCTTTCTTACAGATAGAAATCTGTTATTGACAGAATCATCCTTTCTCTCATATTGAAAATTCATATTCAATTACGTGTTTCACAAACACAAGAATCTCATGATTGTATTCATAATATTGTTCTTAAGGTTATGAAACAATTTCACTATACTAGGTTGTCTAACAAACGCCTTATGTTCATTTAAGTTCACCTAAATCTATCATCGCATGATAAACTAAGCATATATCACATATATCAACATAAATAAACATCAAGGTAGGCATGTTATATCATCTAGCACATTAGTCTAAGCATTATACATCTCTATGTATCACATGAAGCATTTAAAAGCAGTTAAAACAGTTAAAAACAACTTTAAAACACTTCTGGAAATATAAACAGTTCAAAATTTTTATATAAACTAAAATTGATCACTCCATTAGATCCGTCTCGGAAAAACGAATCCAACGGTATATTGCACGCCTAAAACGGAGTTACGAAACTCTCAGAAAATCAATTTTAATGTAAACAGTCGGGCTGTAACGCATTACAGGAACGCGTTACAAGCCCTGTAACGCATTCCGGTGATGCGTTACAACCCTTTTGAGTCATTAAAAGGTGTAACATATTCCGTGAATGCGCCACAGGTGTGTAACGCATTCCCGGAATGCGCGACACCCCTATTTTTTTTTTCTGCAGCAGCCGCCGTCTTTTCCTCAGAAAACGAGTCGCCTGACATTCTCTGTCGACTCTGCCATGTCTGTCTTTGCTTTGCTTTCAACACAGCAGCCACACAACAGATATACAAACATATATATATACAACAGACTTACAATTTATATATATATATATATGATTATTTAATTACGAATTTAATTGCAAGAACTTCAAAAATTCATAATAAAAACTCTATACATCATAAAATTATGAAAAAAATACCCAGACGATCTACAACACTTGTAGAACCCAGATCAACCTTCAAAATTATTCTGAGAAATAATTTCTCATCAGACAAAATTAATCCATGATATAACTTGTAAAAATCATAATTAATTCATACAAGCACATAAAATTCTGAAATTTTTACCACAGATCTATATGCATACAACCTATGCTCTGATACCATTGTTGGATTTTTAATCGCAGCGGGCATAGAAAAACACTTTTTACACATATAAAATCCAAATAATAGCATATAAATCGTGGTAAAAACATAGGGATCGAATCTAACCTTTAAAATAATTCGGAGATAACGATCAGAGATCCTTAGCAGTTGCTCCTCTAGTGTGAAGCACTCCACCGGTATCCACCAAGAAAATGATGTTAAGGAGGAGGAAGGAGGTGGAGAGAATTGGGTTTTCCAAACTTTTTGGGTTTTGGGGTTTAAATAAAAATAGGGTTTATAATAGTGTATTTATAGGCAAAATTTTCAGCTGAAATTTTTCCATAAATATTATTATTATTATTATCCCATTTATTATTCTCATTAATAATTAAAACACCTTTTAATTATTAATCCTTTTTCTAAACACTTTAGAAATAATTCTCTCTCTTGATTTAATTTCAAAAAAATTAAATCCTTAATTAATAATATTAAGAACTTTTCTTAATTAATTTATAATCAATTAAATCTCATTTAATCAATTATTAAATTTGTCAATTAATTATTTATTTCACAAATAAATAATTATTAGCCATTATTAATTAATTTCACCACCATTAAATTATTCTCTTTTTATGGTGTGACCCTGTAGGTTCAATATTAAGCCGGTAGTAGAAATAAATAATAATAAAACTATTTTATCATTATTTATATAAATTCTCTAATTTATTAAATATGATTAATTAATTAATCACATTTATTCTACATCGTGAGGGATACTTCTCAGCATATCGCGACTATCCGGATAATATGAATTCACTGCTTAGAATACCAAGAACCTATTCAGTGAATAGTTACCGTACAATAAACTCCTTCTACCCTACAATGTCCCGATTAAATACAAGGCATGGATCTCGTGTCAAGCCTATCTAATTTAATTACTTGCTTACCATTTACTATGCGTAGTTCTATGCAAATTAGAATCTCCTTTCTAATTTCATTCACTCTGGCCAGAGATTCCTGAACTAGCATAAGTGGATCAGCCTTGAACATTCGCTTCATTCACTGGAAGGGGTAGATCCTTTATTGATCATACACTATCTTCGTGTACAAATTCCTATACCCAGTAGAGCCCTAATAATTGTCCCTGGAGACTAAGAACTAAACCAAAGCATAGTTCAGTGTACACAAGATGACTATGATGACCTCAAGTCTAAGGATACTTGTACAACTATCACTATGTGAACAACTGCTGACACGTGAGTGAACTCCATCAGTTGTTCAGCTGTGCGAGTCATGTTCAGTGAACTTATTCTATAATAAGCACCTACATACTAGTTATAGTGTCACCACACAAATATCTATGAGAACAGACATCCTTCATAATGAAGCAAGCATAGTATGTACCGATCTCTGCGGATTATTAATTACCAGTTAGTAATCCTACGACCAGGAATTATTTAAGTTTAGAGTTATCATCTTTTAGGTCTCACTATTATGATCTCATCATAATCCATAAAAAGCTTTACTCTAAACTATGGTATATCTTATTTAAACACTTAAATAGATAGTGCCCGTGTAACACCCCCAAATCCGGGGTCGGGGATCCGGGTTGTCACGAGTTCTATTTCCCTTAATAACACCCAATCTTAATAAATAATCAATTACTCTGTACTGTGACCCCACAATAAACACACACACCACAAGTTATAGTCTCAGAGATGAATATCCAAAAATAATTACAAGTCATTTTATTCCAAAATTATCTGTCAATACACCTTAAAAGGGTTTCTGAATAATTTACATTTCTTTGCCATTATTACAATTCATAAATATACATAAATCTGGTACATCAAAAGTTGAAGCCTAGCCTATTGGTAGTTCCTACCTCAGCTACAGCGACATCAATGCCTATAGGAAACTGCGGAACGTTTCCTATCCGCTCGCGAATTGGGAGCTTGGTCCTGTTCATCTTTTCTATCTGTTGTTGTGTGATGAAAGAAGAAAGCAAGGGTGAGCAGCAAGCCCACCAAAATAATATGTATAATGATTAACAATATATGAGCCTTCTCATAGTACTCATTAAAGTCTTGGTCAAAAGAAATGAACCAAGTTTGATATCTTAATGCGATGAAGTCGCAAAATATTCAGTATATATACATATATACTTTTCAAAATCTTGGAAGTCCTCTTCCATGCATAATGTACACAGAGTTCCAGTTTATAACTGTATAAAACTATCGTTGCAAGGTGATCTCATATATCTAACCTTGTCTCAACGTTTTTCTGAAAATCTTTGACATACATAAGATAATCATTTACTAGATATAAGTTTAAAAGATGAAGTTACAAGATACTCCAATATACTTATATCTTTTCCAAATACTACTTGAACTACCACCCGTTCAAGTTATAATTAGTTTCAAAAGTTCATCACATAGATGTGACTACAAGATAATACTTGAATAGATTCAATCTTTGAAATATTATTGAATGAAATGAAGTTACGAGATACTTCATTAAGTCCCGATATATATATACCTATATATATCTCTCATACATTTCCTGAAAACCTCTGTCATGTAAAGTATGAACAGAGTTGCAATATCCAATGAATTTGTAAAGAAAAGAAATTTTGGCATAAACCTGATATCTTGCTGATCAGGCAAAGATACCAATAAGTAACCTTTTCTACTAGTAGATGGACGAATTCCCCACTGGTCATCACCTTGGTCGCAATAGGACCTTATGCTGGACTGCCACTCAGCCACTTACGCATTTGATGGACTCCCACTGAGCCACTTACACTTTCATGGACGCCCACTAAGCCCATGTTGCTTATGCCGACTCAATAGATGGACTTACTTCCCGAACGTTGGGTAAGTAATCAATTCATTTATCAAAACAGCAACCTCGTTGCGAATGTAAAATACACCACTGAGCCGGATCCCTCAAGTTTTGAGCGAGTATTTAAATCCCCTTTAAAAAGGAAGATCTTAAATATATAAAAAATTGAGTTTTGGGATCCGCTCTAACTTTTGAAAATCATTTTAAGGACTCGAAAACACTTTAAAGAGTGTTTGGAGTAATGCTGATTTAATAAAGTAAATCAGTCCCAATATATTAGAAAATATCTGAATATTATTATTTAAATAATATTCCCATAAAGAATAATCTTTATACAAATAATCGAAGTAGAAGATTTAAAACTCATACTTGAAATAAATATTAAATAACCAAAGATATACTTATACGAAAGTACTATCTTTATTTGAATAATCGAAAATAAGTTTGATTATCGAAATATTATTCTTTAATAAAATAAAGAATATTATTAAATAATAAGCGGAGCCATAATTCCTCGAATGAATATTATAATTAATATTCATTACATAAAATAAACGGAGTCATACATCCTCAAATGAATATTCAAATAATATTCATTAAATAATATAACTGAGTCATAAGCCCTCGAATGAATATTATAAATAATATTCATTAAATAAAATAAAGTTAAAGTTATCGAATAAACCTTATTCGATTAATAGTTTTGAAAACTATAACCATATATATATAAAAATATATATATTATACTCGGGAACATCGACTCCCGGTTTAGAAATATGTTCACCTTTGGGTCCCCTATACTAAGGGTAAACTCAAATACCGCTTATCTCTAGCATAGGTATTATGCAACTATAAGCATTTGAACCAACAGATATATAAATCAAGAATATGAAACAGGCATGCATATATACCATATCACATGCTACAATATATCGCAAGAATTTGCTAATAACAAATATGCATTTATCGCAAGATCATGCATATACACATATACATCACAACAACAGTTATACGGGTAGAAAACTTGCCTGAGTGCTCCCGGATAGGCTTAAGTTTAGAGTGGGTCCGATAACCTATGAACAACAACATAAGTCGGAATTAAACCCCGGTCACTTAAGAAACTAGACTTTAACCATTTAGAGTCCTAACGTTCGCTTTCCTGCTTAACGATTTACTTAAGTCGCTCGAGTACTCTCGACTCCACCATTTTTAATAAATTGACCATTAAGGGTTTTAAGGCGATTCTTTCGCGAGTGTCTTACCAACTGCCTATTACACCTTACATAAATGTTTCATACTTCAATTAATCCTTTAAGGTCTTTAACCTATGTTTCAAAGTAAGGCGAGGGGTAATAATTCGTTCGCGAAACGTCGTTACTTAAAACGGCCGTTTCTCTTAAACCGTACATCGGAATCAAACGAACCACATATCAAAACGAAGCTCGTAACATGAATTATCTAAACATGGCAATGGTAAAAACCTAACAGGGAGTTCTCGGGTCCTAATGTTATGAACAAAAGCAGTCTAAAGTAAATCGGACATTACGACGGCTATGTTTACGCTATTTCCCAATTTTATACCATCCCAACTCAACCACCAATCAATCCCAATCCATTCATACAACCAAAATCCATTCTCACTACATCATAACAGCCCCAATCAACTCAATATTAACAATTTATACTTATTCTTAAACTTGAATTTAAACTATACTTAAGTCCTTTAACCAAACCATAAGATTTCAACAATCAATTCACTACCATTCCAACCCAAACTCTAAACCAACAAGCATCAAGCTACTCTTTACCATAACTATCAAAATCATCCTAATATACAAAGTAAAGCTAGGGTTTGGAGATGTTATACATTCCTTGAAGTGGTGTGAGTAGCTAGGAAGCCTTAAGAAGCCTTCAGGAGTCTTAGGGATGCTTGGATCTTAAAGGAAAAACAAGAAAAATCAAGTTAAAAACCTTGAAATCACTATTCATTGTCTTCTTCATTGATTTCTTGGAGAAGATTGAGAATGAATTAGAGGCTTAAACTCATAAGATAGCCATAACTATGCATAAGGAATACTAGAGAATTATCTTACCAATTTAGGAAGCTTGGATCTTGGATTTTGAAATTCCTTCTCTTTGAAATGTGAAAAAGCCGAGAGCAAGGTGGGAGAGATGAAATGATTTTTGTGTTTGCTTTGTTTGTGTTGGTTGGTTGATTTTCTTTTGATTTGTTTTGGTTAATTACCTTATTAACCTTGTCTTTGTGTGGTTATAAACTAACCACATCTCCTTCCCCTTATGTCATGCTTATGTCATGCTCATGATGTCATCTTCTCTTACTTGTCCTCTCCTTATTGGTTGGATGACCTCATCATCCCTAACCTCCTTGATTAACTTCCTAATTGTTTGTCTAATGACCGCTGATCTGTTATACGGTTCGCTTAACTTTCGTTTTCGTTTATCGTTTGAGGGACCATACCCGGGATCTTATTACTTAGGTTTCTTTAACCTTTCTCAATACATTATATTCCTTTCATGATCCTCTCTTATAATCCTTTTATCTAAATCCTTTTTATCCTGTTACCTTATACTCAATTCTTTCCGTATCTAGTGGATTTCCGGGAAAAATCAAAGTGTTCGGAATTGGATTCTGACGATCTTTACATATACTTATATACCATATAGAGTACTAATAAAATCTCAGAATATCAATAACAGAACCCCTACATAGTGTGGCATGAAAAGTTTTCTTATTCAGCATAATCCGTAAAATCACTATTCATAAGGGTTTCAAAAATTTCCAAAAATTGGGGTTATTACAGTCTCCCCTCCTTAAAAGGATTCCGTCCCGGAATCAGATAGAAAATGAATAGGGATACTCTCTTAGCATTGCACTTTCTAACTCTCGAGTAAATTTTCCCACATTGTGGTTCTACCATTAAACTCTGACTAGTTTGATAACTCTTCTCCTAAGCATTTGTTCCTTTTCACTCTATAACCCTTCCTGGTTGCTCCATATAGGTTACGTCGGGTTGCATGTCTATGCGCTCATATGCCCCTATTTATCTGGCATCTGAATTACACTTCCTTAACATTGATATGTGGAACTTGTTATGAACTTGCTACATGTTCGGGGTAGGGCTAGCTCATATGCTAGCTTCCCAATACGTCTTAATATATCCAAGGGTCCAACAATTCGTGGGCTTAGCTTTCCTTTCTTTCCGAACCTCATCCATCCTTTCCAAGGGAATACCTATAACAGCACTAGGTCCCCTACTTCCTATTCCTTGTCCTTTCATATCAAATCAACATACTTCGTGTGCCCATCTTGGGCTACTACCAGCCGTCCTCTAATTAAATCTATTATATCCTTGGTCCTTTGGACCACTGCTGGTCTAAGCATCTTGCGCTCTACAACATCATCATATCATAAGGGAGATCGAAATTGTCTTCCCTCAAGGATCTTATAAGGCGACATCTCGATAATGACATTTGATCTATTTTCGTAAGAAAACTCAATCCGTGTTAAGTGATCATTCCAAATTCTTTCAAGTCTATTGCACAGACTCTTATTATAGCTTTTAGCATTAGAGCTTTTGCTTCTTAATACCCATTCTTTTCCAGTTCATAATCGCTACTACCTTCCGTTCCTAATATTATACTGGTTATACTTTTGCTCGTTAGCGTTCTATAACCTTTTAATAACCTCGTCAACCTTATTATCACGAATGTGTTTCCATTCTGAATACCACCACAAGTTTACTACTCCTTTTTCAGCTGCTTCTATCTTCGAAAGCTTAGTCCTTCATATAGAAGTAAAAGAATTTATTGAGAGATCACTATGACCATGAACACTTGTTATATCGCATAGTTAGTACAGAAGGCGGCCAGCCTTTAGTACTTGACAAGCAATTAAACAACATGTGGTATCCTACTAGGCTTCTATCACAAAGATAGATAGTCATTCAATAATACCTCCCCTTCTGGAAGGGTTGTTCTTCTCAACTTACATGAAATGAAAATGAGAGAAAAAAATGAATTGAAGAGAATTGTATATATAAAAAAAATATACTGCCACCAAATATCTGGCTTGGAACCTACCTCTGAACTATAGAGGTTTGCCATAGGAGAACAAAACATATATGTATTTATATCAACATCAAGTATTATAGCATCGTATTTCACATGCCTAAATATTTTTGCTATTCTGTCCATCATTCTATGGACCCTTGCTCTTCCTCGAGCTTATACACAATCACCTTTGAAACTCCCTCGATATCGAAAATCGAATCTGGGATCTCATTCTAGATATCATCGTTACTAGAATTCTATGCTTGCACCGCAACCTTCCTCATATAGTAATACGACTCTCTTTTCATAAGAGGGAATAAATATTCAATAGGTAGATACTCTACTTAATTAGTCTATCAATGATAACTTATACACCACCACGACCCGATTAGTGGTACTCAATCTCAACATTCATTTCAATACAACTCTCATGGTTGTAATCGACTCATTACTCGCAGAATCATTGCTGCATTACTATGGTCCACCACTGACTTACTGTCGTCATTCATTTTCCATGAAATCTTAATATCTAACCATACGGAGTCCATACGTGTCGTATAGAATACTTCTAAGGAGTTAACATAATCACCAATCATAATTCATGAAGAACAATCCAAACTCTGACATACTTTCATGACATGAAGTAGATAAAATTGCAGAAGAGTTTCAGTCAAAGCAACGATAGCAGGTTAATACCATTCTTAATCGTATGCCTTCAATAGAAGACTTAACTCAAAGGTTCGTTTAGTCCTTTTTGAAATATGGTCCTGGATTATTCTCAAGATAGTACCTTCTGAGATAGATAACCCGCTCATGGCGATTACACAAATTAAACCTTTACCAAACTACTATCACGGTTGGGTATTGCACAGTCATCAGAAGGAATGTCAATCTTCCAAACCATAATACAACTTTCACAGCTTTAGCCATCATCACTGTATTCTTTTGGCACAAGCGCCTATAATAATCCTCTTACCTTTAAAGTGTCGGCCAGCTGATTAGATCTTAGCTATGCAGGAGGAGCTAAACCAATTTGAAAGGAATAATGTATGAAAGCTGGTACCCAAGCCTAGAGGAAAGAATCCAATAGACACCAAGTGGGTATTCAGAAACAAGATGGATGAAAATGGCATAGTAATCGGGAATAAAGCTAGATTGGTTGCTAAGGGTTATTGTCAGCAAGAAGGAATAGATTTTGATGAAACTTTTGCTCCTGTTGCAAGACTTGAAGCCATCAGAATCTTCTTAGCCTATGCAGCCCATGCCAATTTCAAAGTCTATCAAATGGATGTCAAAAGTGCCTTTCTAAATGGAGATTTGGAGGAAGAAGTGTATGTTAGTCAACCTCCTGGTTTTGAAGATCCAAATTTTCGGAATATGTCTATTATCTTTTGAAAGCACTTTATGGACTGAAGCAAGCACCTAGAGCCTGGTATGACACTTTATCAAAGTTCCTTTTGGAAAAATCATTGCACAAGAGGTACTGTAGATAAAACTTTATTTTTCAGAAATGTTAATGGCTCTAGTATACTTGTTCAAATTTATGTAGATGACATTATTTTTGGCTCTACAGATGAGAAACTTTGCAAAAAGTTTGCCAAATTGATGCAAAGTAAGTATGAAATGAGTATGATGGGAGAACTAACTTACTTTCTTGGTTTGCAAGTTAAGCAAGTTAGTGATGGAATATTCATTAGTCAAACTAAATATATTTTTATCTTTTAAAGAAGTTTGATCTAATGGATTGCACATCTGCAAAAACTCCCATGGCCACTGCAACTAAGCTTGAACTAAACACTACTGAAAAGTCTGTGGATATTTCAAGTTATAGAGGCATGGTTGGCTCACTTATGTACTTAACAGCTAGTAGGACCAGATATAATGTTTGCTACATATTTATGTGCTAGATTTCAGGTTGATCCTAGAGAATCTCACTTGATAGCCATTAAAAGAATTTTCGAATATCTCAAGGGAACACCAAAACTTGGCATTTGGTACCCTAGAGATTCTGGCTTTGATCTAACTGGTTATTCAGATGCAGGTTATGCAGGTTGTAGAATTGATAGAAAGAGCACAACAGGAACCTGTCAATTTCTAAGAAACAAGCTTGTGTCCTGGTTCAGTAAAAAGCAAAATTCAGTTTCTACTTCTACAACGGAAGCTGAATATATTGCTGCAGGCAGTTGCTGTGCACAGATTTTATGGATGAAAAATCAATTGCTAAACTATGTTTTGCAAGTTGAAAGGATTCCTATTTTCTGTGATAACACAAGTGCAATTGCCATAACTAAAAATCCAGTACAACATTTAAGGACAAAGCACATAGATATCAAGTACCATTTCATAAGGGAACATGTAATGAATGGTACTGTGGAGTTATATTTTGTTCCAAGTGAGAAGCAACTTGCAGATATCTTTACCAAGCCACTGGATGAATCCACCTTTTCAAGGTTGGTAAGTGAGTTAGGTATGCTTAATTACTCTTAAATTTATCTGAGTTATTTTGCAAGTTGGAATGCAGCCAGAAATTTAATTGATCTTTAAATCTTGGATGAAATTTTGGCTAAGTCAAAATTTGCATCTCGACGGATGACCCTTATTCATCGAGTTTAGTCATCTGTCGATATACTACTTGCTAATAAAAGTCAATTATTTTTCTGGAATACTTTATGTCTCGACGGATATCAGTTTATCCTCATCCGTCGAATTGTCTAAATCTCAGTCGTTAATTCCCTGAACATTATCCATCGAGTATACTTACAGTTTGTAAGCATTACACGACGGATAATGGGTGGAATTTTTTCAGTTTACTTTTAAACGGCTATTTTAGGCAATTTCTATTGGTTAATTTACTTTTCTTTATTATTTTTATCAGTTATTTTTGAGATAGTATAAAAGCTTATTTCATTCCAATTGTTTTCTTATATCATCCTCAAATTCAACTGCTTTTATTTCATTCTCTCTCAAGCAAATATTCTCTTTCTTTTCAAGCTTTCATTCTCTAACAATGGCACCTGTAGTAAAGATTATGTCTCAAACTGGGTTCATTTATGAGAAGAACAACTTCACTGCTTTGGTTAATAAGGGTATTCAGCAATCAGAGGACTATCACAAGATGATGGACTTTGTGAAGAATTGCAAGCTAAATTACGCCATGCTGGAGTCACCCACAATCTTCTGTGAAGTTGTTGAAGAGATGTGGACCACTGCTATCTACAACTCTGCTGACAAGACCATCACTCTAACCATCAAAGGTAATGAGTTCTGTATCAATAGTGATGTGATAAAAGCATATTTCAAAATTCCTGATAATAATGTGACTTCACCACACAATGACACTAATATTATCAATATGCTTAATTCCATGCATTATGCACTTCCTACTACTAAACTAAGTGATATTAGGAGATTGGGTCTTAGGAAGGAGTGGAGTTTATTGTGTGATGTGGTTACTAAAGTTTTCTCTGGAAAAGTCAGTAATTTTGATTCCGTGAATATTTTCATGCTTAACATGCTATACATGCTAGTTACAGATAATTTTATAATTTCAGTGACCTTGTCTTGATTGAGTTAGGTTTTAAACTAGGTGAGTTAGCTAAAAGAGGAAAGAATGTGTATTATGCTAGATTTTTCATGTTATTGGCTAACCATCTATGTCAAGAAATTGTGCTTGAGAACCCAAACAACAAACTGGCTTGTTGGGTTCAAGAGAGAAGACTCATTGAAGATTTGAACAGAGCCAACCATCACAGGGATGTGCCAATATTCTATTTTCCTGTAATGCAGGCACCTCAGGTAAGTGAGGTAAGTTCATCCATCCCTTCAACTATTCCAACCTCCACTATTTCTTTGACTCCAGGAGTAGCTATGGCAACTGTGCCAATGACCAAACAGTTGCCTACCAAAGCCTCCAAACCCTCTACAATTTCCAAATCTAAATCAAAGAAAACCTCCTCTGGTATCTCTCAAAAGATACCAGTTGTAAAATCCACAAAAGCAAAAGAGGGGAGTGTGAAGGAGGGAAAGTCAGTTGAGGGAAAGGGTGAACATCAAAGAAACCCCAAGAATAAGGATGGAGAGTTGAGTGAATCCCAGCCTAGCCACACTGCAGTTTCCCAACAAACTGTAGTGCTTAAAAAGGATAAAAGCTCACTTCTAGCTACATCCTCCCAAAAGGATGCAGTTATTGAACAAAGCTCTCAGCCAAGAGCACATGCCAAAAGGGTTAGGGACACAAGCTCACCCCAAACTTACACAAGAAAGAAGAAATCTAAGACCTTTGGGGATGCACAGGGCACACACACAGTGCAAACTGGTGCTAAAGACACAGTCCCTGCACTCTCTCAAATTCAGTTTGATGTGGCTCCAATAAATGTGGAGTCACAGCCAAAATCTCTAATAATAGAAGCATCTGAAACACCATACTCACCAACAAACTCTCTGGAAGTGGATATGATAAACACTTCAATTCCTGATTTCCCTTCTTTAACTCTGTTGGGGAAGCCAAAATCTAGTGCAAGTGAGCATCATCTTTTAGATGATTTGTTGGCTCACTTGCCAATTCTTTCAGATTCTATTATGACATCTGTGCCCCAAATATCATCAATCAACACAGAGTCAACAATAGTTTCTCTTCCCACCTCATTCATTTCTACTCTCTCGATGGATATTGCTCATCCGTCGAGTAGTAATTGTATCCCGACGGATAAGCCTAACTGCAGTTATCCGTCGGATAGCATTACCACTCACTCGATGGATATCACTTATCCGTCGAGTATCTCTGCACAACTTCAAACCTCAATTATTTCAAGTGCAGAAGATTTAGTGGTTGTACTAGTCACTCTTAGGACTGAGAGAGGAGAGTGCATTGAGTGAGAAGCTGGGTTGCTCCCAGGCAAAAGGAGAGGAAAAGAGTGAAAATCAGCAATCCATTTATTCAGGATTGACAAAAGTGAGTGAGAGGAGTCCCACCTTAGTAGGTGAAGGTGAGGGTGTGAGGGTGGGGAGCCAGGGTGAGACCCTGATGCAACAAAAGAGAGATTTTGAGAGAAAAGCAGGTACAGAAGTAATAAGTATGGATATAGCCATTGCTAATGAGTCAATGATTGTGGATGATGCTAAAAAGGAAAGACAATTTCAGCAATATTACAAAGCTGTAATTGATAACATTTCCTTGGATGCTGACACTTTTACTCATCCTGTGTCAGCCTATCAATTGTTGGCTGCTCAGGACAATGAGGAGGCAGAAAAGACATTAAATTTGGTGCATACTTCGGGATCTCTGAAAAGGGATAAAGCTGCTGTCAATTTAATGTCTCCTACAGCTGATGAGCCATCTAAAGAATTTGGATTAAATTCTAATGATGATGACTCTATTTCTTTGGATGGAAGCATGAACTTAGGGGGAGATGAAGGCCCAAGTTCTGTTCCAAATTTACCTGAATGGGCATGGACAAAGGAATTTACACCAGGACAATTTGGTGTATCTTTGGTTAAATAGGTCATGGCTATTCAAAAGGCCCTTCAGGAAACTTCAGATGCTGGTACCAAGGCTATTCTTCAAGCTCACCTAGAATCTCTACATCTCATGAAGATCCAGCAATTAAGACAGAATCTAAGTGTGGATGAACTCAAAAAGGATATAGCTGACTTGAAGACCTATAATTCTGAGAAGCTGGATTCAGTCATGCCATATGGTACCATGCAGGATCTATTACTAAGACTAAGGAGAGAATCGGATTCTGAAAAGAAGTTGGCCAAGCTGGAAGATAGAGTTCAAATTATTGAGAATTCAGTGGTTACCCTTCTTCAAAATCAACAGACTCAGACAAATCTTCTCATACAACTGGCTAAAGCACAAGGCCTAACCCCTCAACTTGATGATAACAAAAAGGGGGGAGAGAACGAAGTGAGGGGGAGAAACTTCAAGTTCAAATCAGCAAAGTGCTTGTACCTTCAATTACTGTCTCCAAGCCACCAGTTGCAGATGGTATAGATCTAATTAAAGCAGCAGCAACAAATTTGAAAGTTGCTGAGAAAGGAAAGTTGAGTTTGATCAACTGGGATAAGATTGATGAGGAGATACAAAAAAAGTTTGAACTTGTCAAGGAGCCAGTTAAGTCAGCCATCCATCACTCTCAACTCAAGCAAATCAGTGTGAATGAGATGAGCATGAATTATCTGGAAAGAGGACAATCTTCCTGCATCAAGTCTACAAAGGCTGAAATAATTCTTAAACCAAGGGCAAACTATCCAAAAGCATCTTTGAAGAACCCCTTGGACACTGTGTATGAGACACCCAAGCCTGATGAAAAGAAGCTTCTGTCAAGATCAATTATCTTCTATAAAGATCCAGCTGACTCAGCTTCAAAAAGGAGAATTGCTAAGATATTCAGAAATGGAAAGGAAATTTGTGTGGTAGCTGGACATCCACAATTTGCTCAAGCAAAAAGAGAAGAAAAAGCCAGATTAAAGCAGGAAAAGAAGCAAGCTGCTCTAGATGCAAAGAAGACTAAACAAAGGAAAGAGCAGATTGCTATCTTGGCCAAGCTACAGGCTGTGAATTCATCTCAACAAATTCCCTCTCAACCATCTGAAGCTGCTGAATCAAAGAAGAAAATTGAAGAACAGAAGAAATCTCCAAGAAAGAAAGAATTGGCTAGAAGAACAAAAAGGAAACTGGATATTGTTGACAAAGGATTGGAAGATCAATTTCCTAAGGTACCCACACCAGCTACAACTCAAGCATCAAAGCCCTCTGTGGTATTTGAAGATATAAGGGTGGTGGATCCCTACATGAATATTCATGGTGAACCTATTATTCCCAAGGATGAGCCAATAGAGTGGGATAAAATACCAATTCCTGACTTCAATTTACCAATCCTCAGCAAGCCAAAAAGGAAAAGGTCAAGGGCAGTCAAGAAAGTGAAGTTGTCACCTCTCAAATCCAAATCAGCAGTTAAAGTTCAACCCAAAGTTAACAGGGGAGACTACTTATACTTGTGTGACATCAAGGAATTTTCTGATCTAAACCTCTATCTGAATGAACTAGATGAAGTGAGGGGAATTGATGCATACAGAAACCTACCTGAAAGGTTAGTGTTCAAGTACAAAGGAGGAAAGGAGATTGTGTGGCCACTTCACCGGATTCTTCAAGAAAGCCAAGCTGTACTGATTAAAGTTTATTCATCCTTCAAGAAAAACTTTGGGTTCAATGTAACTGCAAGAAGACTAGTATTGAAGAAGATTGAAGAACTAAGGAGTATTAGAGCTAAAGATGCACTTCCAAAGACTCTAATCATCCCATACACAGGGAGAAGAGTGCATCTAAGACCCTACTGGCTGATGGAGTTCATAGATGACAAAGGTGTGAGAAGATTCTTCAGGATAGAAGACCAATTGAGTATCTCTAGCAATGAGACTCTCTTGGAAATGCAAGAAAAGCTAGATCTCTCAAAATCTAATGAACTGGAATTCCATAGGCAGCTCCAAAATCAGATTGATGATAACAACAGAAAGCTTGGAAGAAGATCTAGACCTTCAAGAAACTAGAAAAATCTGCCCAGGCTAGAGGAACATCTTGAAATGACCGTGAGCCAAACTTTGTACATTTTGATTAATTGAAGCACTTTTCAGTATTATCTGCTTTATCTTTAAAGCTGTATGTTTAGGATGTTTTGTTATCATCAAGTATTTCTTAATTTATGGCTACAATTCCAGTAGACATAAATTGGGGGAGATTGTTGTGCATATGTTGTGTACTTGATGATTTCATAAACAAAACATCTAAGTAGATTTTACTTAGTGAAATAATGTAGCACTCGACGGATAAGAATTATAGTCCCGATGGATAACTCATTATAGTCCCGACAGGATGTTAACTAATTATCCATCGAGTGAGTAGCTTATGTAATAATAGGTCTGTAGCACAGTTCTGTATACATCTTTGTATAGATTCTGTAGTAGCCTATAAGTCATGTTGACTTTAACTAGATATGCAGAATAGGTTGATTAATTGTATATAAATTATGTCTTGTAATTCTGCATAATTGAAATGAAGTCAAGTGCCAAACTAGCTACCGACGGATGATTAACAAAGCCATCGACGGATGATCAAATGACTATCAATGGATATTTAATATAACAGTCGACGGATGATAAATGAAGCCATCAACGGATGTTCAGAAAGTCGACGGATGATCATATATCCAACGAATATTCATAAAGTCCAATGGATGATCATATAAAGAATTCAAACAGCAGTTGAACAGTGAAAACTGAGCACAAGCCGTCGAGATGTATACAAATCTACTGTGGAAGCCCATTAACTGGGTAATAGAGGATGAAAAGTAGCAAAGCTTAAGACTGATAGTTTTTATATTTATTTAGTCTTTTTGACTTTGTAATCTTGGTAATATATAAACCAAGAACGTAGCAAATAAAGTAACAGAGCTGAGATACGAAAAACAGAGAAATCTTTGTAAGCAGAATCTTTAGCATTTCCCTGTATTCTCAGTAATTCGATTTATAAGCAGTTGTGAGCATTCTTGCACACAGAGTTCTTTCGATATATAATATATATCTCTGGTGGAATTGTTTAAATCCACCAGAAAGTTTTTAAAGACTCTTGTTTTTAATTACTTATGTTTTGATTCAATTAAGTTTCTATTGCGCATTGTGCTAATCAAAACACTTATATCTATATTCGAGTTGAACATTTTTATTTCGAGAAAAAGGTTCAAGAATTCCATTCAACCCCCCTTCTGTAATTCTTGCTATATTGTTAAGGGACTAACATATTCAATCAACAGAATGAATTGAACTAGCATGACTATCTGTGAGACAATCAATTGAGCTAACAAGACAATTCCACCAGCTGGTAAGACTTTCGGTATGACAGTTAAATGAACTGGCATGACAATCCCAACAGCTAGTAATACTTCCGGTAAGACAATCAAATGAACTGGCATGACTTTCGGTATGACTATTGATTGTCATACCGATTGTCATACTAATACAAAAGATTGTCTTGCTGAATTAATTTTGAATTTAAATTCAAAATCAATTCTGAAAATGCATAATATTACTTCAGAATTAATTAGTCAATTAATACAATTAATTCAATAAATTAATCTTTGCAGATATAATTTATTTTCTTAATTAAATTATATGACTTAATTAATTAATAGAGAATTAATACTACTCTTGAACAACAACCATTCTTCTGAAAATCTTCTGATAATTATGAATAAATTTCACACTTCAATGTTGACATTCGATGTACTGTCTGGTTCATGAGTGACTAACTTCCATGACGTTTCTTCATGTCTTGACTTTAATAACTTGATTTTGCTTTAGATTAAATCCCTGTAAATATTTGATACCCTGACGAGATCTCTGTCACTTGATTAAATCCACAATACTGATTTATATCATTGAGGCTTGATCAATTTCTTGAACTTCTTCCAGTGAAGTAATTTCTAAAGTTGTAGATGAACATTGATACTGAATCCTTTGACAGATGTTACTTGGAGAGATCTCTTTGACGGTGGATCTACTATTTACTTATTACATTCTTATTTGAGTTGAGTTAAATCCTCGAATAAACAAATAGGCTATGACATATGCCTTTCAATCTCCCCCTATTTTTTTGTTAGACAATAACAACAAATACCTAGAAGATAACTCAACTAACAAGTAAGAAAAATATATAAATAGAAATGCAAAGTAAATAGCAGAAAAGTTCTGGATTATATTTAACATTTTCCAGATTCCAAAAGAAATTTACAAGTGAATATAAGATAGATGTTCCTCTAGTCTGAACATATGAATACATTGGTCTATCTTGATTCATAAAGCTCTAAGCATATTACATTAAGTTTTGAGCTATTCGAATTCAGTGATCCTCCCTTCCAACTTCACCTTCTTCCAATTCTTGCAGTAATTCCGTGTCGAAGACACGATCCTTTTCTGTAGAGAGACTGTCTGGTTTGACTGGTTGAACCCTGACTGAACTTAGCTTATTCTTAAACTGATTGTACCTTTTGATGTTCTTTTTACAGTAAGCTTGAATTAGATCAGCAGCTTGAGTTTTCAACATGGATGAGTATCCGGCAGTTCTTAAGTGATGTTCCATCCAGACAAGATGCTTAGCAGAGTAGTCTTTAAGAGATTGTGCATCGAGATGGCAGATTTGAAGACAGTTAGACTTAAAGAATCTTACCTGATGAGGATTGTTGACCACTTGAGGACTAGCCCTGCTGGCAAACTCTTTGAGCCTTTCTCGAAGAACTTCATTTAATTCTGAGCTTCTTTTTACTTTGTTGAGTAGAACCCAAATCTCAGATAAAGAACGATTCTCAAACAAGTGAAGTGATACTTTAAAAGATCCTTCATTATGACAATATACAAAGATGCTCATTTCATTTAAAGATCTGTCAAAGGTAGCTGTGATCCTTGAGACTTCAGTCTTGATAGCATCCATGTATACATCATTGTTTGGATTAGAGATTTCCAGCTTGTCGAGAAGTGTAGAAACTGCCTATCATTGTTTGTGCTCAGCTGAGGCATATCAAGTACTCTCCTAGCTTCATCCCATTTTACACAAATCTTCAGATTTACATCTCTCCTCCTTTCTTCAGCTTTGATGTCATGAAGACGTTACTTTTCAAGAGTTTATGTTCGTTGGATTTCCTTCCTCATGTCAATGATCTGAGATATCTTTTAAAGTTCAACTTCTTTTCTCTTCAACTCCGACTGCTCTTTCTGGAACTCTTTCTCAAAGACATGGTCCACTGATGCTTCCTCTTCCCAGTCTTCAAAATGACTTTCCTCTTCAGCTTCAAAGATACCAGCTTTATCTTCCATGACTGGTTCGGTGGTAACAGTTGGAACATTAAGAATGTCAAAGTCATCTTATTCTCCACTATAGTATTCATCATCAGCCTTCCTTGTCCCTCCAACATCAGAATCTTGAACTTTTTCTTTTCCACTTCTCCCCTGTTTCTCCCCCTTAGTTGAGGAATCCTCTACAGCTTTACCTTGAGACCCCTCATGACCTCCATTTCCTCCAGAGCCTGAGCCTCCACCAGACGACCCTTCAAAGAAAGTCCTTTGTTCTTCATTAGGGCAGTGAGATTTTTTTATCATGAAATACAAGTGTTTCATCCCTTCATTGAGATGTTCCATGCCCTTTTCTATCTTCACAAATCTGGAAGAGTCCGGTGAATTATTCATTTCAACCAGGTCTTCAATAGAAGTCATTCTTGTATGGAGAGAGTAGAAGTTTGAAATGTCTTCAGCTGATAAAGTTGGAGATGCCTGAATGGAGTTAAGCTTTGGTACAACAGTGGACTTCAAATCTGATATCTCAGTCCTGATGAGTGCCAGCTGATTATTGACAGAGGTGGAAGAAGAAGACCGTTCAACCACTTGTGCTTTGAATGTTTGAGCCTCAACCTGACTTTTAGCAAGTTGTTCTTTCAGATCAGCAATTTGAGCTAACAGATTTTCAGTGTTTGTGTCTGTGTGTGCGCTCACCTGAATATCTCTCCTGTTTGGTTCACTCAACTCACGTGCTTGTGTTTATCTCAATATAAATGCTCGTGAGGAGCCATCATGTAGCTGGTCTTCTGTACCTGCAATTGAAATCACCCTAGCCTCTTCAAGAGAGGTCAGTGGTGGTGCAATGGGAATTCGCGAGTCCCGATCCTCAGTCAAACCTATCTTTTCATGTGAAATAGATGTCTGAATTGCTTCAGGGATAGATTGACCGAGTTGCCCTCCACTTTCTCCAGATAAATCTGTGAGTGGAGAATCCCTTGAAGGAGCCAGAGGTGTTGGATCTGGGAGGGGAGAAAATGACTCTATTAAAGGTGGCTGAGGGTCAGATTTTCCCTCTGAAGCATGTGACTGCTCTTCTGCTGAAACTATGGCAGGCACTATAAACGACTCAATGTGCACTCCTCTCTCGGTGTCCTGAGTATCAGCTATGGGTTGTATGCTTCCATTGTGAGTAATGGAAGTGTGCTTGACTCAGTACAAGATGCCATGGCCCTATGGTGAATTTCAATAGATTCATCCTGTTTAGAGAATGTCTCTAGTAACTGTTCATTGGCCATTTCAAAGTCCATGTCCTGTTGAGAGGACACGGATGGGCTTTTAGATACCTCTGTAAATGTTTTCTTTTCTTAGGAGGAGGCAGAGCTGAGGGTTCATTCACATCCAACAACATACTACTTCCTACTAACCTTCTCAGTAACATTTTAGACAGTGGGGGAGAGGTTGAGATAGGTTGAGACTCTGTGTTTGGCTCTATGACCTGGGATTGAAGCTGCGGTTCTACAACTTCATGGTCAGCCCTATCAACCACTGGGGGTCTTTCAACAGAAGTAGGAATGGTGTGAGAGTGAGGAATTATTACCTGCAGTGGAAGAGCATCTGATGTTTGAGCCTGGGTGGCTTGAACCACTGGAGGTTGAGGTTGTTGTTCATGACCGGGAAGATTGAAAATTGGTAAAGGAATGAAGGTGGCCATGAAAGCAGATACAAGTACTGGAACTTGCATGAATTTGAAGGAAGTGTTCTGGCGTGTGTAGATCTTTTTGCTTACGGGAGGGGGTTCAGCTACTGATGAGTTAGTAAAAAGAGCCTTATGCTCAGGTGTGAGAAGATGTTCTGCTATAAGCATGAGAAAGCGAGCGTAATAGCAAGAAACCCTACGATTTGTGGAATGATCACGCTTAGCTGAAATGAGACGTCTCAGAAGAATGGGTAAAAGTAATTTGCCAACATTGATCCTTTGATTGAAAACAACTGCAAGACCAATATACTGCAGAGTGGAAGTGATGTTGTGAAAATTTGATTTAGTACAGTTGGCAAACACTTTGGAAAGTGTATCAAATAAAATGCCCCATTCAGAAACCAAATTGGATTTAGACAGCTTGGTTAAATTAATCACCCCCTGATAAAGAATGGCATGGAAAAAGTTTGAAATCTCATTTTCAGAGGGTAAATTACAGAAATTGTCCATTGGAAAATTTAACGCTCGATTGATGACTGTTTCATCAACTACATACTGTGTGTTTGCCACGGTGAATGAAAAAGATTTAGAATCATCGGCCACAGTAGAGGTTGTGTAAATCAGTCTAAGCAAATCGACATTTAATAGCACATTTAATTTAATAGCACAGCTAACAATCGAATGGTCATTTAAAAATCTAATCCACGACTTAAATTTTTCCACATCACACTTTTCTGGATTAAAATAACCAACATGATTATGCGAGACAATTTGGAAACTGAGAGCCATTAAAAATATAATAAAACACACACTTTCAGAATTTTAAGAATAATATTAAGAAAATTCAAATTAAAAAAATTAATAATTCGAATTAAATCAATTATATCCGAAAAATTTAGAAAGAAATATATCTCGTTAATGTTCTTAACTCACAATATTAGATCTGCAAACTCACAAGACACAAAATTAAATTGAAATACCCAAAAACAAACAAAAACTGATTTGAGAAGGAGAAAAAAAAACAAGAACTGAAATAGTTAAAAAAAATTGGCAGCACTCCTGTATGTATATACTCGTATGTATATGTAACAGGAGTGAAGTGTGCTGAGTAAAAACTCGAGCTGGAATATATAACAATGGCGGTTTTGAAAAAAAACAAGGAGTCTGTTGAATGAATTGAAAACTGGTGATTTAATCGAAGAGAGAGAGAAAGACACTAAACTGGTATGACTGGAAACGCAAAAACTATTAAGTAGGACAACTGGTATGACAATCGAGGATAGTCATACCGATTGTCTTACCAATTGTCATACCAGGCAAAACAAAACAAAAAAAATTAAAAACAAAACAAATAAAATAACAAAAAAAACGATTTAGTATAACTGGTATGACAATCCGAGATGGTCTTACCGATTGTCATACCGATAGTTATAGTAGACAAACCTTAGTAATATAACACGAATAAACCAGAAAGACAATCGGATTGTCATACCAATTATCATTCTAGTGCAAAAATAAATATAGAAATATAAAATGAGTTTTATAACTGGCATGACAATTGATTGTCATACCGATTGTCATGCCAGTATAAAACTATACTGAATAATTTTAAACTAAGTACTGTTAAACTACAATGACTTTCAGCAAGACAATTGTAATAGTCTTGCCGATTGTCATTGTAGTTACAAGACAATTACAGTTACAAAAACACAGAATTCAGAAAATAATTACAGAAAACTGAACTAAAGACTAATAAAAATGGCAGAAAATATTTACAAAAATAAAATATTACATAGATAATTATATTTTCAGTCCAAAAATAGATTTATTTTGAATTTTAGCAAATAAAATTCATAGAAAAAAATATTTTTAGAGAAAATAAAATATTCTGAGATATAATAAAATTAACAAGTTGAATAAATAGATAAGATAAGATAATAACAATTACATAGAATTAAGCAAGAATTATGGTAAATATGATAAAATAAATTTTCAAATGAATTTTTCATACATGAAAAATTCATTTGTAAATTCATTCAAGAACAGATTTCAGATATTAACAAGTTTAATCACTAAAGCTATTCAACATACCCAATTTACCAACTAATCTGGCAAATGTGGATTCATCAAGAGGTTTAGTAAAAATATCTGCTATTTGTTCTTCTGTTGGAACAAAAAATAGTTCAACAGTACCATTCATGACATGCTCTCTAATAAAATGATACCTGATGTCAATGTGCTTGGTCCTTGTGTGCTGCACAGGGTTGTTGGTGATGGCTATTGCACTTTTATTGTCACATAGAATAGGGATTTTGTTCAATACAGAGCCATAGTCCCGTAGCTGATTCCTAATCCACAAGATCTTAGCACAGCAGCTTCCAGCAGCAATATATTCAGCCTCGGCCGTTGAATTGGAAACTGTTTGTTGTTTCTTGCTGTACCATGAGACTAGTCTGCTACCTAGGAATTGACAACTCTCTGAGGTACTTTTCCTATCAACAACACTTCCTGCGTAATCTGAATCTGTATATCCAACAAGCTTAAAACCAGATTCTTTAGGGTACCAAATACCTAGATTTGGTGTTCCCTTAAGATATCTCAAGATTCGTTTAACAGCAACGAGATGAATATCTCTAGGATCCGCTTGGAACCTTACACATAAGCATGTAGCATACATAATATCTGGTCTACTTGCAGTAAGATAGAGTAACGAGCCAATCATACCTCTGTAGCTTGTGACATCTACCTTAATGGAGTTTTCACATGGTTCAAGCTTGACAGTTGTAGTTGACGGAGTCCTTGCTGATGCAGAATCCTCTAGATTGTACTTTTTGACGAGTTCCTTGAGATACTTGGATTGACAAATAAAAGTTCCATCTAACCTTTGATTTACTTGTAATCTAAGAAAGAACTTCAGCTCTCCCATCATGCTCATTTCAAATTTGTTGTGCATTAACTTAGCAAATCTCTTATAGAGATTATCATTAGTAGACCCAAATATTATATCATCCACATAGACTTGGACTAATATAGTATCATTCTTATGCTTTTTAGAAAAGAAAGTTTTGTCTATGACACCTCTTATAAAGCTATTTTCAATAAGAAATTCAGAGAGAGTGTCATACCATTTTCTAGGAGATTGTTTGAGACCATAGATAGCCTTGAAAAGAAAGTAGAAAAAATCCAAATGATCTGGATCTTCAAAACCAGGAGGTTGCTCTACATACACCTCTTCATCCAGCTTTCCATTCAGAAAGGCACTCTTGACATCCATTTGATAAACTTTAAAGTTCGAGAATGTTGCGAATGCCAGAAATATCCTGATGGCCTCTAGTCTAGCTACTGGAGCATAAGTTTCATCATAATCAATGCCTTCAGCTTGAGAATACCCTTTAGCTACCAGTCTTGCTTTGTTTCTTGTAACCACACCATCTTCATCTAGTTTATTCCTGAATACCCACCGAGTACCAACAGCTTTCTTGTGTGTAGGTCTAGGTACCAGTTTCCAGACTTGTTGATGTTCAAACTGATTGAGTTCATCTTGAATAGCAATCACCCAATCTGGATCAGTCAGTGCTTCTTCAATCTTCTTAGGTTCCATCTCAGAAAGAAATACTAAGAACAGACATTCATTTTGAGTAGCACGTCTAGTTCTGACTTCAACATCTGGATCACCAATAATCAACTCAAAAGGATGAGCTTTATTCCAGACAGTCTGTCTTGGAAGATTTAATCTTGATGATTCGCCTTGAAATTCATTGGGATGTTGTGTCCTACTAGTTGATCCTTCAGCATCTCCCCCTGAGTTGTTGTCAGGTTGACTTGATGATTCTTCGTTAGTAGCAGTGATATCTCCATTGTTGTCAATGTTTCCATCACCATTACCTTGAGTATCATCATGATTAATATGTTCTTCACCAGCAACAACCTCAGGTTCTTGATCATGTTCTGATTCTGAATCTGACATATCATCAAACTTCAGTTTCTCAGAAGGATCTTCAGTTTGGATACTAGGGAGTTTAGTGTCATCAAATGTAACATTGACACTTTCAGTTACTTTGTGTTGATCAATGATATACACCCTGTATGATCTTCTTCCATATCCAACAAAAATACCCTCATATGCCTTTGCCTCGAATTCACCACGACGATCATCTTCATCCTTGAGCACGAAGCATCTGGCACCAAATACATGAAAGTATTTGATAGAAGGTTTCTGTTCATTCATAATCTCATAAGGAGTTTTCATGAAGTCTTTGTTGATTAGAGTTCGATTCCGAGTATAACATGCAGTATTGACAGCTTCAGCCCAAAAGTACATTGGAAGACTTGATTCACTTAACATAGTTCTTGCAGCTTCAATTAATATACGATTCTTCCTTTCTACCACTCCATTTAGCTGAGGGGTTCTAGGAGCTGAAAATTGTCTGGTAATCCCTTTGTCTGTACAGAATCCATTGAGAAGTGAATTCTTGAATTCTGTTCCATTATCTGACCTTATTGCTCTAACAGGGACATTAGAATCTAACTCGATCAACTTGATATGATCAATCACAACTTGTGGTATTTCATCCTTAGAGTGAAGGAATAAAACCCACGTATACTGGGAATAGTCATCAATTATCACAAGACAGTAACACTTCTTTGACATCAAAAGAACATTAACTGGTCCAAACAAATCCATGTGCAATAATTGAAGAACACCAGTTATGGAGGATGTGTTAGTGCCTTTGTGACTTGATTTCTTTGATTTCCTTTCTGGCAAGCCTCACACAGTCCTTCTGGGGAGAATTCCAGCTTAGGCAGACCTCTGACCAGTTCTCTCTTGACAAGAGAATTCATTGATTTGAAATTGAGATAGGAAAGTCTCTTGTGCCATAGCCAGCTCTCATCTGAAGATGCCTTTGCATAAAAACAATTGACTTCAGGATTGCTTCCAGAGTTCATGTCAGCTACGAACAGATTTCCTTTCTGGATTCCCATCAAGGAGGGTTTTTCACTTTTCTTGTGCAGAATCTGACACTTCAGCTTGTCGAATAAAACATTGTAGCCGTTGTCACAGAACTGACTAATACTAAGCAGATTGTGTTCAAGTCCTTGCACAACATACACATTTTCAATGATAACATTACCAACTTGCAAACAGCCATATCCCTCAGTTAGACCTTTGTTGTTATCTCCAAAGGTAACCACTGGGCCATCTTTCTCAACCACATTTGATAGAAGAGCTCTATCTCCGGTCATATGTCTCGACGATCCGCTGTCAAGAATCCACACTACCGGTTCCACCTGTTTAATGCCCTGCAATACAAATGGATTAGACCTTCTTCGGAACCCAAACTTGGTTGGGTCCGGCATACTTGTAGAATTGGCCTTTATCAGGAAAAACAACATTCTTAACTTTTATGTTCTCAACTTTCTCAACGACTGGACATTTGACCTTGTAAACAGCCTTGACAAATTTCTGTTTAGGCTTAGGCACAAATGTCTCCTTTCTAGCTTTAGGAGGACTAGCAGTCTTAGACCTATTATACATCTTATTATTCGCATGCTGACGAGGAGTAGTCTTATCACTAGAAATGTGTTTACCATTAAAATAAGCAACCATCAAATTAAAAGCACAAGACATGCAATTAGAAACACCACATACGTTATGAGAGGAATTATCAACAGGAAAATTATGCATGGTAGGCATGGCATTTTTGTTATCCAACTCAGGTGTGTCTGAGTTAGTCTTAGTTGCTTTCACAACTTTGACTGGAACTTTCGACACACTTGACTTGGAAACAACCTTCTCATTAACAATATCTTCAGCACGTATTTCTTCTTAAATAATAAAGGAGGTCTCATCAAATGGTTCAGCAATTGATTTTTTAGAGGGGTTTATCAACACCCTTAAGCACATGTGGTACTTGAAGGGAATATGTCCTAAGTCCAATCATGTATTAGGATTTAGGAATAACTTTATATGTAATCTATTTTGATTTTATTGATATTAATAAAAGACTTGTTTTATTTTTATTACGGGCTCTATCTATTTAAGTGTTTAAATAAGATATACCATAGTTTAGAGTAAAGCTTTTTATGGATTATGATGAGATCATAATAGTGAGACCTAAAAGATGATAACTCTAAACTTAAATAGTTCCTAGTCGTAGGATTACTAACTGGTAATTAATAATCCGCAAAGATCGGTACATACTATGCTTGCTTCATTATGAAGGATGTCTGTTCTCATAGACATTTGTGTGGTGACACTATAGCTAGTATGTAGGTGCTTATTATAGAATAAGTTCACTGAACATGACTCGCACAGCTGAACAACTGATGGAGTTCACTCATGTGTCAGCAGTTGTTCACATAGTGATAGTTGTACAAGTATCCTTAGACTTGAGGTCATCATAGTCATCTTGTGTACACTGAACTATGCTTTGGTTTAGTTCTTAGTCTCCAGGGACAATTATTAGGGCTCTACTGGGTATAGGAATTTGTACACGAAGATAGTGTATGATCAATAAAGGATCTACCCCTTCCAGTGAAGGAAGCGAATGTTCAAGGATGATCCACTTATGCTAGTTCAGGAATCTCTGGCCAGAGTGAATGAAATTAGAAAGGAGTTTCTAATTTGTATAGAACTACGCATAGTAAATGGTAAGCAAGTGATTGAATTAGATAGGCTTGACACGAGATCCATGTCTTGTATTTAATCGGGACATTGTAGGGTAGAAGAAGTTTATTGTACGGTAACGATTCACTGAATAGGTTCTTGGTATTCTAAGCAGTGAATTCATATTATCCGGATAGTCGCGATATGCTGAGAAGTATCCCTCACGATGTAGAATAAATGTGATTAATTAATTAATCATATTTAATAAATTAGATAATTTATATAAATAATGATAAAATAGTTTTATTATTATTTATTTCTACTACTGGCTTAATATTGAACCTACAGGGTCACACCATAAAAAGAGAATGATTTAATGGTGGAGGAATTAATTAATAATGGTTGATAATTATTTATTTATGAAATAAATAATTAATTGGCAAATTTAATAATTGATTAAATGAGATTTAATTGATTATAAATTAATTAAGAAAAGTTCTTAATATTATTAATTAAGAATTTAATTTTTGGAAATTAAATCAAGAGAGAGAATTATTTCTAAAGTGTTTAGAAAAAGGATTAATAATTAAAAGGTGTTTTAATTATTAATGAGAATAATAAATGGGATAATAATAATAATATTTATGGGAAAATTTCAGCTGAAAATTTTGCCTATAAATATACTATTATAGACCCTATTTTTATTTGAACCCCAAAAAAACCCAAAAAGTTTAGAAAACCCAATTCTCTCCACCTCCTTCCTCCTCCTTAACATCGTTTTCTTGGTGGATACCGGTGGAGTGCTTCACACTTGAGGAGCAACTGCTAAGGATCTCTGATCGTTGTCTCCGAATTATTTTAAAGGTTAGATTCGATCCCTATGTTTTTACCACGATTTATATGCTTTTATTTGGATTTTATATGTGCGAAAGTGTTTTGTCATGCCCCGCTGCGTTTAAAAATCCAACAATGGTATCAGAGCATAGGTTGTATGCATATAGATCTGTGGTAAAAATTTCAGAATTTTATGTGCTTGTATGAATTAATTATGATTTTTACAAGTTATATTATGGATTAATTTTGTCTGATGAGAAATCGTTTCTCATAATAATTTTGAATGTTGATCTGGGTTCTACAAGTGTTGTAGATCGTCTGGGTATTTGTTTCATAATTTTATGATGTATAGATTTTTTATTATGAATTTTGAAGTTCTTGTAATTAAATTCATAATCAAATTAGTATAAATATATGTATATATAGTATATATATATATATATGTTTGTATTGTCTGTGTTGTTACTGTACTGTCTGCTGTGTTGATTGCACGGAAAGAAAAGAAGGCAGACAAAGGTACAGGTTCTGTCAGGCTCGTTTTCCGAGGAAAGAGAAAAGGCGGCTGCTGCAAGAAAAAAATAAAAATAAATAAAGGGTGTCGCGCATTCCGGGAATGCGTTACACCCTGTGGCGCATTCACGGAATGCGTTACACCTTTTAATTGGTTGAAAGGGTTGTAACGCATCACCAGAATGCGTTACAGGTCTTGTAACGCGTTCCTGTAATGCGTTATAGCCCGACTGTCTATATTAAAATTGATTTTCTGAGAGTTTCGTAACTCCGTTTTGGGCGTGCAATATACCGTTGGATTCATTTTTCCGAGACGGATCTAATGGAGTGATCAATTTTAGTTTATATAAAAGGTTTGAACTGTTTATATTTCCGAAAGTGTTTTAAAGCTGTTTTTAACTATTTTTAATTGCTTTTAAATGCTTCATGTGATACATAGAGATGTATAATGCTTAGACTAATGTGTTAGATGATATAACATGCCTACCTTGATGTTTATTCATGTTGATATATGTGATATATGCTTAGTTTATCATGCGATGATAGATTTAGGTGAACTTAAATGAACATAAGGCGTTTGTTAGACAACCTAGTATATTGAAATTGTTTCATAACCTTAAGAATAATATTATGAATACAATCATGAGATTCTTGTGTTTATGAAACACGTAATTGAATATGAATTTTTGATATGAGAGAAAAGATGATTCTGTCAACAACAGATTTCTATCGGTAAGAAAGGGTTATTAAGTGACGCCTCTTGACAATGCTCCACCCGATCTGGGAATCATCTGATTATTGATTATTGATTTGAAATATTTAATTTAAAAGGAAGAATCTCTTTATAATATGATTATGATTGTAACGTAATATAATCCCTCTAAAATTAAATAATAGCAAGTAGGAATTGGCCAATGACACAACGGGCTTGTGTCGGTCATAGCCTTCCAACATGATAGAAAAGTAGTTCTTATTTTTGAATCATTGTCGGTTCGTGCTACAGCCGAGGGCTTTGATTTCGAAATAAGAAATACTTGTCTATTACATAGAGATGTGTACATTGAATAAGAATCTAAAGGTCGGTACGTGCTACAGCCGTGGGCCTTTGGGGACTGATTCAACTGTACGGAATGTTGGGTTAGACTTGACTTAGAATATTGAGTTTGTCGTGCCACAGCCGAGACTCAATTATTCAAGAGGCTAAAGTTTGATTAGGGAATAACATAAGATGTAATTGACAAGAGTTGTCTGCCTATTGAACATTACATGGCGGTTCATGCTACAGCCGGGGTTGTGTAATGGAATGTAGGATCCCTATTCCCACTAGCATTATGAATGCTTAATTTTTCACGTAGGGGGTTGAATAAATTAGGTAAACTAGTGGGATCCACTTATGAATAAAGACCCGATTCATATAGTGTTTTAAAATGAAATCGAATATTTGCTAAGTGTTGTTATGTGTTTATCATTTATAGATTTACTTTGTACGTTATGTCTTCTGCACTATCACTCAGGAGCATACTGGATGCTCACAAATTGACTGGTCCTAATTATGCTGACTGGCTTCGAAACTTGGGAATTGTTCTCAGGATTGAGAAGCTGGAATACGTGATTGACTCACCTAAGCCTACTGAACCTGCTAATGATGCACATAATGATGAACATGTTGTGTATCGTAAGTGGATAGATGATGCAAATGTTGCTCAATGTATCATGCTAGCTTCCATGAACATTGAGCTACAGAAGCAACATGAGCATATGGATGCTCACACTATCCTCGTGCATCTACAAGAGTTGTATGATGTGGCAGGGAGGACAGCTCGATATGAGATATCGAAGGAGTTGTTCAGTTGTAGGATGTCTGAGGGATCATCTGTGAATGACCATGTACTTAAGATGATCAATTTGATTGAACGTCTTGGACAACTTGGTTTTGCCATGGATGGGGAGCTGAGCCAAGACTTGGTCTTGCAATCGCTTCCGAGTTCGTTCTCGCAGTTTGTTGTGAACTTTCACATGAATAAGTTGGATGTCAGCCTGCCTGAACTCCACAACGTGTTGAAGACTGCGGAATCGAATTTTCCCCCTAAGAAGAGTTCTGTTCTTCTAATTGGTGAAGGTTCCAATCCTAAGAAAAGGAAGAAAAACTCTTCCAAGAAGAAGAAAGTAGGTGAGAAAATGCCGGTTCCACCAAAAGCTGAAGACCCCAAGAGCAAAGTTGTTTGCTTTCACTGTAATAAGGTGGGGCACTGGAAGAGGAACTGCAAGGTTTACCTTGCAGAATTGAAGAAGAAGAAGGGTAGTGAGACTACCGCTTCTGATTCAGGTATGTTCTTGATAGAAGTGAATATGTCATTAAATCAAATTTCTACTTGGGTATTAGATACCGCCTGTGGTTCTCAAATCTGTAATTTGTTGCAGGGACCAAGGAGAAGTAGGACTCTTGAGGAGGAGGAGGAGGTGATTCTACTGATGGGAAATGGAGCAAGAGTTGCTGCTGAAGATGTAGAATCATTTCATTTACATATGCCTACGGGCAAGACTATTGTTTTAAATAATTGTTATTTTGTTCCCTCGATTGTGAGGAATATTATTCCCATGTTAGACTTGGCTGGATTTTCATTTATTATTGAGAATAATGAATGTTCTATTCTTAGAGATAATATTCTTTATGGACGTGGTACTTTAAAATAATGGTCTGTATGTATGTGACATAATTTACTTCAGATTGAACAAACTAATAAAAGAAGAGGGATGATGAAAATCTCACTTCATTGTGGCACTGCAGTCTCCATTTAGTAGACATGGAGAGAGGGCTGCAAATTTGCTAGGAATGGTACATACAGATGTATGTGGACCAATGTCTACGCAAGCCATGGGTGGATTTTCATACTTCATTACTTTCATAGATGATAGATCTGGATTCGGATATGTGTTTGATGAAACACAAGTCTGAGGCCTTTGAAAAGTTCAAAGAATATAAGTATGAAATGGAGAAACAACCAAACATAGTATTATAACTCTTCGATCAGATCGAGGTGGTGAATACTTTAATGGAGTGTTTCTAGATTATCTCAAAGTAAATGGTATAGTCTCCCAGTGGACGCCTCCAGATTGGTATCTGAAAGGAGAAATCGAACTTTGTTAGACATAGTTCGGTCCATGATGAGCTATGCAAATCTTCCAGTATTCCTATGGGGTTATGCATAGGAAACCTCAGCATATTTACTGAATAAGGTGCCTTCCAAATCTGTTCCTCAAACTCCGTATGAGATATGGAAGGAAAGGAAACCGAGTCTTAAACACGTTAAGATTTGGGGATGTCCAGCTTATGTCAAGTAAGTTGACCCTGATAAGCTGGAATATCGATCCGTAAAATGTAGTTTTGTGGGATATCCTAAAGAGACTTTAGGGTATTACTTTTACACCGATCATCTGGTGTTTGTCTCCAGACATGCTACCTTCTTGGAAAAGGAGTTTATCCTTGAAGGAAACAGTGGGAGCAAAATTGAACTTGATGAAGTTCAAGAAGCACAAACTACTACAGATCAAGTGGAAACACCTGTTCGGACTGAACAACCTTTTGTGGAACAACCCATTCATAGATCAGGGAGAGTGACTCGCCAACCTGAGAGGTAATATGGCCTTGTCATTGAGAATGACAATGAGTTGTCGATCATTGATGATGATGACCCTGTAACCTATAATGAGGCTATGAGTAGTGTTGACTCAGAGAAATGGCATAGTGCCATAAAATCCGGAATGGAATCTATGTATACGGTATACAAAAGATAGATTATAGCAGATGGCCAGGTGGAGACCTTTAAGGCCAGGCTTTTGGCAAAAGGATTCAAACAAAGGCAATGGATTGACTTTGATGAAACTTTTTACCTATAGCCCTGTTAAAATCAGTTCGGATTTTGCTTGCGATTGCTGCTTACTACGACTATGAGATCTGGCATATAGCCAGATGGTTTTCTTTCCAAGGGAAATGAAAGCCTAGTGTGTAAGCTACTGCGAACCATATGTGGTTTAAAGCAAGCTTCTCGAAAGATGGAACATTCGTTTTGATGAGACAATCAAAGAGTTTGATTTTATCAAAAACGTAGATGAACCATGTGTCTACAAAAGGGTTAGTGGGAGCGCGGTAACATTTCTTGTATTGTATTGAAATAAAGTTGACACACATAACAACATAGCAGACCCACCAACAAAGCTACTTTCTGAAAGTCACTTTGATCGTCATAAAGACTAGATGGGTATTAGATACCAGAGTGATTGGCTTTAGTACAAGTGGGAGATTGAAAGGAATATGTCCTAAGTCCAATCATGTATTAGGATTTAGGAATAACTTTTTATGTAATCTATTTTGATTTCATTGATATTAATAAAAGACTTGTTTTGTTTTTATTACGGGCTCTATCTATTTAAGTGTTTAAATAAGATATACCATAGTTTAGAGTAAAGCTTTTTATGGATTATGATGATATCATAATAGTGAGACCTAAAAGATGATAACTCTAAACTTAAATAGTTCCTAGTCGTAGGATTACTAACTGGTAATTAATAATCCGCAAAGATTGGTACATACTATGCTTGCTTCATTATGAAGGATGTCTGTTCTCATAGACATTTGTGTGGTGACACTATAGCTAGTATGTAGGTGCTTATTATAGAATAAGTTCACTGAACATGACTCGCACAGCTGAACAACTGATGGAGTTCACTCACGTGTCAGCAGTTATTCACATAGTGATAGTTGTACAAGTATCCTTAGACTTGAGGTCATCATAGTCATCTTGTGTACACTGAACTATGCTTTGGTTTAGTTCTTAGTCTCGAGGGACAATTATTAGGGCTCTACTGGGTATAGGAATTTGTACACGAAGATAGTGTATGATCAATAAAGGATCTACCCCTTCCAGTGAAGGAAGCGAATGTTCAAGGCTGATCCACTTATGCTAGTTCAGGAATCTCTGGCCAGAGTGAATGAAATTAGAAAGGAGTTTCTAATTTGCATAGAACTACGCATAGTAAATGGTAAGCAAGTGATTGAATTAGATAGGCTTGACACGAGATCCATGCCTTGTATTTAATCGGGACATTGTAGGGTAGAAGGAGTTTATTATACGGTAACTATTCACTGAATAGGTTCTTGGTATTCTAAGCAGTGAATTCATATTATCCTGATAGTCGCGATATGCTGAGAAGTATCCCTCACGATGTAGAATAAATGTGATTAATTAATTAATCATATTTAATAAATTAGAGAATTTATATAAATAATGATAAAATAGTTTTATTATTATTTATTTCTACTACCGGCTTAATATTGAACCTACAGGGTCACACCATAAAAAGAGAATGATTTAATGGTGGAAGAATTAATTAATAATGGCTGATAATTATTTATTTATGAAATAAATAATTAATTGGCAAATTTAATAATTGATTAAATGAGATTTAATTGATTATAAATTAATTAAGAAAAGTTCTTAATATTATTAATTAAGAATTTAATTTTTGGAAATTAAATCAAGAGAGAGAATTATTTCTAAAGTGTTTAGAAAAAGGATTAATAATTAAAAGGTGTTTTAATTATTAATGAGAATAATAAATGGGATAATAATAATAATATTTATGGGAAAATTTCAGCTGAAAATTTTGCCTATAAATATACTATTATAGACCCTATTTTTATTTGAACCCCAAAAAACCCAAAAAGTTTGGAAAACCCAATTCTCTCCACCTCCTTCCTCCTCCTTAACATCGTTTTCTTGGTGGATACCGGTGGAGTGCTTCACACTTGAGGAGCAACTGCTAAGGATCTCTGATCGTTTTCTCCGAATTATTTTAAAGGTTAGATTCGATCCATGTGTTTTTACCACGATTTATATGCTTTTATTTGGATTTTATATGTGCGAAAGTGTTTTGCCATGCCCCGCTGCAGTTTAAAATCCAACAGTACTTCCCTACCTTTAGCACAAACATGAGGAGGGGAGTTTATGCCTAATTCTCCAATAGCAACATTGTAATCATAACCTACTCCAGATGTTTGATTAATAGCTTGCTTATTGTAGAACTCTTTAGCCTTAGAGTAAGAATTAAAGTAAGCTTTGAACTTAGTCTCAAGACCGGTGATCTTGTCTTTGAGAATAGTTTCGAGTTGTCTATAACAGTCAACTCTATTCTCTAGAAAAGATACTTGTTCTTTTAATTTATCTTGATTAATGTGCACAAGTCTTAATTCATTGACCTCTTTCTCAAGGTCTTTGATTTGTTGGGTTAACATTTCATTATCACGACGAGCACAATCTAAGGAGCCTCCTAGATGATAAACTAATTCAGCATCAGTAAATTTTACCTCTTTTCTTGACGATGAGGTGTTGGCATCACTAGCCATAAGAGCAAGATTCCCAACTTCTTCATCTTCACTGTCAGTATCATCCCAGCTTCTTCCCTTTGCCAGGTAAGCCCTTTCAGATTTACTCTTCTGATTAGAATCATAAGAGTTCTTCCTAACTTGTTTTGGCTTCCTGCATTTTGTGGCAAAGTTTCCCAACTCATTGCAGTTAAAGCATCAAATGGTGCTTCGATCAACCATCCCTGTTTTGTATCCACCACTGCTGGTGTTAGAGGATGAAGATCCACCTTTTTGGAATCTGTTGTAGTTGGACTTGTACTTGAACTTGGGATTCCTCTTGAATCTGACATTGGAGAATCTCTTGACAATCAGGGTCATTGACTCATCTTCCAATTACTCCAGTTCTTCCAAGGAGTAAAAATCATCTCCTGATTGATTTGTAGTAGGAGGATCAAATTTTGCTACTATCACATTTTCTTCAGCCTTGGAAGACTATACCATTCTCTCTGACTGTTGAGATTGTTGTTGTTGTTGTGGTTGTTGTTGTTGTTCTTCAGCTACTAGAGCAGTAGACGTGTTGACCACTCTTCCTTTCCCGTAGACTTCCTTCTGCTGAATCTGCTCCAACTCATAGGTTTTTAGCACACCATAGAGCCTTTCCAAAGAAATCTCATTCAGATCTCTCGCTTCTCTTATGGCAGTGATTCTATGTTCAAGATGAGTTGGCAGTGTTAAAAGGAACTTTTTGTTGACCTCCCTGATTGAATAATATTTTCCATTTATGTTCAGGTTGTTGATCAATGCATTGTACCTCTCAAACACTTCAGTAATTCCTTCTCCTGGATTGGATTTAAAATGTTCATACTCAGAGGTTAGGATCTCTAACTTGTTCTCCCGAACTTCCTCTGTGCCTTCATTAATCACCTCAATAGTTTCCCATATGTGTTTGGAATTTTTACAGTTCATCACATGTCTGTTCATCAAGGAATCAAGGGAATCAACTAAAATTAATTGAAGGCTAGCATCCAAGGAGGCTTCTTCTTTTTCAGCAGGAGAAAAATCCTCAGGATCCTTTACATAGGTTCTAGCTTTGGTAATTACAATATCATCTTCTATAATCTCTGGTTCAATAACCATCGGAATTTTTAGACCCTTCTTTAACACGTCCAGATATTTGGGATTTGCAACTTGTAAAAACAAGAGCATCTTCTTCTTCCACATGATATAATTTTCTTTATCGAACAGTGGAATTTTAACGGTTCCAACTTTTTGTGTAGTCATTATGAATTTTTTGAGTAAATAAAAATTCAAGGAGTGGAAGAATCACAAAAGTCTAGGATCTTGATTTGTTCGTTAATCAGACGGCTCTGATACCAATTGTTAGGTCCCAATATGTTTGTAGAAGGGGGGGTTGAATACAAACTATACCGTTTAATCGAATAAAATGCGGAATAAAAAAGTGAAATAAAATTCAAGTTAAATAAAACTATTATTAAACTTGAAAGGTGTTACAACAACGGTATCGTTTACAAAGGATTAATTTCAAATAAATTATTCCAAATCTAGAATAAATTTGACATGAACTTTTTCTATTTTTGAAATAAAAAGATCAAATGCTTAAAGCAATTTGAGATTAAGTTCTAGGGATTTTGATCCGCTAGATAGTTACACAACAACAAGATAATGATTTCTAGTGGTTTGAATTTAACATTAATGACTAGAAATTAATAGGCTTGAAATGCAGTTGAGAGAGATGAAATGCTTCTGATATTTTCTTTCTTCAGGTTGTTGTTTTTGTAATGAATGAGCTTCTGCTTCTGTCTTTTTATATTCAATCAACAGAATGAATTGAACTAGCATGACTATATGTGAGACAATCAATTGAGCTAGCAAGACAATTCCACCAGCTGGTAAGACTTTCGGTATGACTGTTAAATGAACTGGCATGACAATCCCAACAGCTAGTAATACTTCCGGTAAGACAATCAAATGAACTGGCATGACTTTCGGTATGACTATTGATTGGCATACCGATTGTCATACTAATACAAAAGATTGTCTTACTGAATTAATTTTGAATTTAAATTCAAAATCAATTCTGAAAATGCATAATATTAATTCAGAATTAATTAATCAATTAATCCAATTAATCAATAAATTAATCTTTGTAGATATAATTTATTTTCTTAATTAAATTATATGACTTAATTAATTAATAGAGAATTAATACTACTCTTGAACAACAACCATTCTTCTGAAAATCTTCTGATAATTATGAATCAATTTCACACTTCAATGTTGACACTCGATGTATTGTCTGGTTCATGAGTGACTAACTTCCGTGACGTTTCTTCATGTCTTAACTTTAATAACTTGATTTTCTTCAGATTAAATCCCTGTAAATATTTGATACCCTGACGAGATCTCTGTCACTTGATTAAATCCACAATATTGATTTATATCACTGAGGCTTGATCAATTTCTTGAACTTCTTCCAGTGAAGTAATTTCTAAAGCTGTAGATGAACATTGATACTGAATCCTTTGACAGATGTTACTTGGAGAGATCTCTTTGACTGTGGATCTACTATTTACTTATTACATTCTTATTTGAGTTGAGTTAAATTCTCGAATAAACAAATAGGCTATGACATATGCCTTTCATAAACAACATAAGTAATTGTTATCATATAAATTTATTTACTTGAACACTGAAAGGTAAGATATTAGGTCGTAGGCACCAACTCCAAATAACAAAAGCATTTAACAAGTTATTATTTGACCCTTTGCATAGACAAGGCAGGCATATGTATATTTCATAGGAGCAATATAGAAAAGAATCAATGACAGGTGAATTGTATGTATAAACCACCTAAGTTACCCGGACTCGGTTACGGATGTTGGATACGGGTTCTGATCCAAGTGTCAGATTCTTAGTTTTTATTAAATTAGGATTCGTAGATATGGATCCAAAATTGGACACGGGTGCGAGTATTCAACATATAACCTTCACATATGAAAAATTATACTTATTTTTTCACATTTGTAAATTTATGTCTTCTGCCACATAAAATTTATATTTCTTCAACATATAACCTTCACATTTATAAATTATACCTTCACATTGCGGGAGGTACCTGCCGCAATGAAACAATGTGGCATGAGGCATGTTTTGATTTAATTTCTAAAATAACAAAAAATTATATTTTAATGAATTATTTTTTTTCGATAATAACGGAGTTAGAAAAAATATAATTAATTTTAACAACCATTTGTTCTATATTTTCTAATTTTATTACTACTTCCCATTTATTATCAATTATATAATGAGTTAAAATTTAAAAATAAATTAGATATATAATCGTAAAAATAATTAAAAAATATTAGTTTTAATGAAAAAAATAAAAAACTGAAGATAGTAACTGAAATGTATGAATGGAGTATTGTTAAAATTGTTTATTGATCGAAAGGTGTCGTCTTCCCAATCATACTTGTTTTTCTAAAACTTTTTTTAGTAAATTCCATTCAAACTATTTTAATTTAAATTTTAAATATGTCAAAATTATGTAGAATAACACATTTGTACTTCTTAATGAAGTTATGATGAATTAAATATATTTTTTATAAACAATTTTAATTTTAAAAAAATAAATGAGGACAAAATAATAATAAAAATCCCTCCAGCAATGCGTCATTGCGGAAGGTGTTCAGCCCGACCCAACCCCAACATATATAAAATATTGCGGCGGGTGGTTAAAGAGCCACCTACCGCAATGTTTCATTGCACTGACCGCAATGAAACAATGTTGTAGGTGGTAGAAGGTATTTTTTTTATTTGTTACGAAAAAATGTTTAACATTTCGGGTGCTGAGTTGTTTTATATTTTTTTATAGGTAACGAAAAATCGATAAAATTTCATTTTTTTAGTTTTCCACATTTTCAATTTTTAAATTAAAAATTGATAAATTAAATTGGACTAGTACAAGAAAAATATAATATTAAATATTTCATTTCATTCAAATATAATTGAAGTACATTTTTTAAAACAAAATACATAATAACCTAAACCTATTATTCCGACGAGAATGATCAAGCTTTAACGGTGTTCGAGGAACCGCCTTTATCACCCTTATCGTCGTCCTTCTTTTTCTTCGACCTTTCCGTCTTCGCCTTCGCCTCATTTTCCTTTTTTTTCTTACGCTGTAACGCCATTTGAATACGACGGAGAGCTATTTTCATGTCTTCTTCTCCCACGGGCTCATCGTAAGCAACACCATCGATAATTACTTTGTTATTGTCAAAATCATAGTAAAAACCATTTTTCGAAAAATAGAGAAGAGAATGTTTAGAGAAGATAAAAATGTAGAATGAAAAGAAATGAGATCACAAGAGTACTATTTATAGGCTGAAAATAGGAATTTTTAAAAACAAAAATTAATTTTAGGCACAAAAAAATATGTTGCGGAAGTTGAGGGGGGACATTATTGACTGATCTGCCGCAATTACTCATTGTGACAGGAACCCTGCCGGAATGCTTCAAAGGCGCAACTTGTTCTGCCGCAATGAGCAATTGCGGTAGATCGGTCAAACTCCTCGACCGATCAATTTTTATTAATATTGACACAAAAAATGATATTGATTTCACAAAAAACATATGATTATATGTGTGTGTATATGTGTGTGTATACCTGAATTAAGTTTGGTTATGTTGCAATCGTTTGAAATCATCACCAATCGCTTGAAATCGCCTGAGTTAGCTTAATTAGGTTTTTTTTATTATGAAATTAGGGATTTAAGGAAGAAACGGGTTAAATCCGGGTCCCGTATGCCGCAATGGCTCATTGCAGAAGCCGCAATGGGTCATTGCGACAGCGAGGTCAGTTTTGTACTTTCATAATTTTAAGTAATAATTTGGTAAAATAAAGAATTTATTAATATAAATAGTAAATACAAAATAAAAACATACTAACCAATAAATAAATTATAAATTTAAACAGGAATTAAAGTTATTTATTATCTATTATTTCAAAATAAAATTAATATTAAATTTTGAAAAATATATTCATTCTGAAATTGGTGCATTAACACATTGCGCCACCGCGCCACCGCAATCATTGCGGAGACTGTCGCAATGCCTCAATGCGACAGGTGATTACTAAAACCACCTGGGGCTGTGGAGCTGTGAAAGTGCACCCTCCGTATATATAATCGACAAGAAGCTACAATTACATGCGACGAGAAGACATCATCATAACCATATTTTCCTCTTAAATAGTAGTGCAGCTAGTAATAGACCTTGAACCTTATCTCTGACAAGGTTTAAATTGCTTCCCAAAAAATAAAACAAAATCATTTAACCCGAATCTCCGATCAATTACATCAAGGAAATATATGTTCCCTTCCCTTAGCTTTCTTTACCACCTGATTTTCCGAGTTCTAGACAGCTTAAGGTATGTCACTGACTCGTACAAACTTGCGAGCACTATACTATATGCCGATACAACCAAAGACACATTAGCATTAAGCAACATAAACTCAATATACACAGCATATTAATGTGAAGACTGCAAAGACGCCTCAGATTATACTTCAAAAAAACAAAAACAAACCTTATGCTACAATATACATTCTGGCACAGTACATAGCCTTCATGCTTTCATTACCCAAGTAACTAAAATCACCAGGTGGAGTCTCATTAGGTAATTGAAATCACCAAGTAAAGTTTCATTAACATTATGGTCTGCAGGCATGATGTAAAAGGATTCAATCAATATTTACTGGAGAACATGTATAAACTAGAGCTTTTCATATTACGTAATAGATCTCTGCAGAGAATATTATTTGGATCAGCATCCTGGGAGAGATTGAGCTGAAGCATATGGCGAAAAACTCGCAGCCGACTCGCTTATATGCAAAGGGCGTGGATGCCGACTAGAAGACCCTATATAACTTGATGCATTTCCAGGACTAGGAATATATGGAGACATGTATCTGGAATTAAGAGGTGATAAAGATGGGTAACCCAGTGAGCTTGAGGAAGCCAAGTGAGCAGGAATAGATCTATGTGAAGATGCATTTCTAAGGTCTAATGAACTCCCCCCCGCACTTAATTGTGGGGACTGGCGATAAGATGGAAGAGACAGTTGATAGTAAGAACTGCCATAAGACTCAACACGAGAAATAGATGTGAACCGATTTGATCTTGAGGACCCTATCTGCATGGCTGGTGATGATGCTAGCGATGATCTGAATGGTGACAATATAGACGAGGAGGCAGATGAAAGCAATGGTGTGCGTTCTGATGCTGGCGGTTCACCTGTACTTGTTCTTGCATCACGTTTGCAGACAGGACAAAATGTTCTCCACGAGGTGAGCCAAGCATCAACACAAGTGGCATGAAATTCTGTCAAATTTTAGTAAATATCAAGTGTTAATAAGAGCTACATTCATGAAGACATTTTACATCTAGACATAACTTTACACACAGATATAAATATACATATATGAGAGGATGGCTCAAAAAAAGCTGCTTAGAGTCTTGGACCAATAATTATAATGAACCAATACACACAAACATGTGGTATCATCCATTCACTTTATATCTCCTGTAGTCCTATGAGTTAAGAAAAATAGAGTAAGATGAGGACATATATATGAGGTTATTAAATATCCTGCAAAAGTGTTACTCTGATTAGGTGATTATACTCGGGTAGCTCTGCTTTTTATTGTGTACTTGATTATCTTTTATAGACTTTCACAAAGTAGCTAGAGGCATAGATAAGTTCTAACATTAACACCTTGAACATTGATAAAAGTCTTTGAACCAACACCACAAAAAAATGCATAAACACAAAATATATATATTATATAACATGTGGACATGCTTAAAGATACAAGTCAACATATTTTTGCATAACATCCTGATCATCAATTAACAGTAAATATATAATGTAATGACCCCTCTGCTTACAACTCCAAAGTACTCAATCCAGTGTTGAATTTTAGAATTGATGCAACTCATTTGATTTTCTCAAATAATATTAACTTAAAAGTATAGTCATACTCTAAATATAATGTCCAATAATAGCTAAAATTTATATGAACATATCACTATCAGATTTGAAAAAAAACCCATTGGCTTTTAAAGTCAAAATATATTTTGAAATGAGGCATGTCATTACTGTTTCTAATTGTTATATTGTATCACTATAGTAGGTACCATCATTATTCACTTCCACTGATAGTCGATCAATAATGAACTGACATGACAAAACTGAAGCTTCAGTTGACTCGCCTAGATAAACATAATTGTTCGCTAGTTTCCAGCTCTAAGGGAGGACATTATATCACATAAATACTGTACATATTATATTGCTGATTAAATAACATGTACTTACTGTGCCTGCAAGGCAGAACTCTAAGCTTCTCACCAACAGTGTAGTCCTCGATACATATCGCACAAGTCGATGATGTACAATTATCATCCAAAACTGCTGTAAATATTAGGCTCGGCATTGCTTTCACTAGCTGACTGCTCATCCCATGAAATTCACGAGTACGAGGTGCTCGGGGTCGTTCTCGTCTTATTCGATGTCTACGGACAAAGAAACAAGTAGCCAGTACGGCAGACATGGCAAGAAGTGAAATAAAAGATATGGCCATGATTGACCAGGCCGAGTTTTCAAAACTCGGGATAATCCACAGTTCCGTGTCATTTGTACCAGCATACTGGGAAAGTAACAGGCCAGAAGCTTTGGAAATAAAGACAGCATTTATTTTTATACCAGCTGAATTTCCTGCCACTGCAAAATATTCATTCTCAGATTACAAATATTTACAAAGCACAAGTCAGTTAATTAATCTGGTAAAACAATATTTTGATAATAAAATTGGCCACAAATAGACTCCCAGTTCACTTGAAATGAATAAAAACATGAGACTTCAATACCATTAAAATATTGCCAACTGGCAACACTTGCAAGGCAATTCCTATCATTGGCGAAGAAGATTCAGGTAGTTTTGTTCTAGTCATTTAGTGAAGGGTGGTTTTGCCTGCTCCACTTGTCCATGTGCTATACAGCTGCAGTTTTAGAATTTAGGCTTTATTTTCTGAATAATCGTGACACACCAATGATCTATGTGAATTTTTCTGTTCTCGTTTAAGATTTTATAAATCTGATATGTTTTGGTATATTGGTATGTGTTGTTCATATACCTATGTACTTTTTGCACTGTTTTGAATGTCCAATTCACTTTCATATTGTTAACTCTATATAAATGAATTGGACAATCGATACAACAGAGAGTACATAAATATATAAGCAACACTTACCAATATACTGAAACATGTCCGATTTGTAAATTTATCAGAGATTTAACAACCATACAAAAACTAAAGCATATCGAACACTGCAGCTGCAAAATCCATGGGAAGAGAAATATCATAGTGTAGCAGGAAAATCTACCCAAAAGGCCCCGCCATCTTTACCAAGCTCGAATTCAAATCAAGTATAACCCTATACTAACCTCCTGTACTACATGACTAGAACTACCTAAATCTTCTCCGAGTATAATATAATTTGATCTTGCAAGCATTCCCAAATGGCAAAGTACAAACATCAAAAAAAAAAATTAGGGTAGTGAGGATACATATCTTTCTTCATTTCTACTGATAGTTAGTTTAGGTTATTACTGTATCAAACTGTATCTATATAAATATAATTTTATGTATGCTATTTATTTGTTACTCGTGCTAGAATGGGTCTTTTAGGGGGGTTATTATCTCGTACTGTTACTGTATTACACACGTAAAGTTGCCAAAAGTGATATGAATGAGAGTAATAATAATTTTTATATGTAGATGATGATTTATAATTGCTTGGCACCCACAGTGAGTGCCTCCACTGGAGTTGCTCTTGTGTCTGCTAAGTACTATATATATAATGATGAGAAAAAGCTAGGAAATAGATAGCCATCTGCTAGCATCCAGAATCTATGTAATCTCACTATTTTCCAATATCAAAAGTAAAAATTTGTTTAGATCTTAATAAATCTTTTAGTCCTCCGACAATTAGGTGGAACAGGGAGATCTATTTTATGCAGCATAATTTGTATTCAGCATTTATACTCCACACCACAACTTAGTGTTTTTCTTACAGATACCATGTCCAGCTTCTGGATGAACCCTCATTTGCTATATCTGTACTGTTTACTGTACCTTTAAATGTCAATCCTTTCACTTCCAAGATATAGAAGATCTTCATGTACACAGACTAAAGCATATATATGTATATTTTAAGATAGACGAGAGCAACAATAAAATTTCAAAGATAAGGTAATTACTTGCAACCAAATCACCATCTTCATTATCATAGACGACAGCTGCTTTGAAACCTGCAATTTGTGCTAATCTAACTTTGTCCTCAAAGCTACAACCTCCTCTAACAATCAATGCAAATGGTGATAGACAACCTTCTTTTATTGTTGGAACTAAATTTTTCAGAGGTGAGCAAGCATCCAGAGGGTCTGCCTCGTACAGAGTACCACATTCCCCAGATCCTTTCACCGGTGGAGCTGAACAGCAAAGCAACTAAAGTGATTACTGATAACAGAAAAAAGATAAAATAGACTAAACTAAACATGGATAAATAGTTGCATTTAACATTAGGGTGTTAGAGTGCCCATCTCAAACCAGAATAAAAGGTTAGACATTGCAAGCCAACCGTGTATAATTCATAACATTTATTTATTGATCAAGAACAATTAACATTTAAAAATTATCAATACAAGGAGTATAACATAGCGCCGTATCAGCATAATAGAGAACATTACAAACAAAATTGTCTTGGTATAATTCCGGACATAATGCCCAAGTGTATGCAAAGCTGAATCTTCCATCGAAAAAGTAATCCCAAATACCTAGCACACTAATAAGATCACTGGCTAAGGTTCAATGCAGCACCCATAACTATCTTTATGCAAACTTTATTACCCAATACCAGGTCATTTTCTACATAAAAATTTAAATTTTTATCAAGAATCCATACAACACCGTTCTTTCCACATCAACAGTGCAATTTAATAATATTTCCCAGCATATCTACTCAGAGTAAAATCCTCCAAGAAGAGTAAAATCCCCACTAACTAATGCTCAACTTATCAAAGAACAACAAAGTTCAAAACTTTACACAAATTTAAACCGAACCCATAATTTCCAACTTCCAATTACCACATACAAAGCTGATCATAACATCAAAACAAGAAACAAGCAAGTTACATAAATATAACATACATGTTTTTTGTGTGTGTGTACTTACAAAAGTTGGCTTCAATGTCTTCAAAGGACAAGGTAGTGTTTCTGGTCATTAAAACAACATTAGCAAGAACCCCAGTTGAAATCAGAGACAAAAGACACAAAATCAACAAAATCTTTGCCATAAATCTTGAAATCTGAAACCTCAATAAAACCCTAGCTTCAATTTTCAACATCAACTTCCATTATCACCCGGATACTTTACCCCATCATGTGTGTATAATCGATAAACGAATTTTGAGGATGATTTTTGAAATTCCCGAGGTCAATAAAGGGAGAAATTGAGAAATAAGCAAGTGAGGAGTATAAGAATATGAAAATCAAGAATTATAAATATTTTTATTTATCAAAGAGAAAAGAGATTTAAATTGGTAATAAAAGGACCAGATTAGGATATCCTTGTACAGTTGTACTATAAATAAAATAATCCTATTATGAGTTGATGACTATCAGTTGATGACTATCAGTTTATCACATTATTGTCTACACATGCAAAAGACATATGAGGTGAGTTGTACATTTGTCTGTTTATAATCACCTGCCACGTGGATAATTTCTATTGTTAATATGTTAAGCAGTACTCAATTTCACTTAGATCTGGCAATTCGGATAACCAGTTCGGTTTCGGATCGGATCAATTTCGGATCGGGTCTACTTTCGGATTATGATATATTTGAAGACCATTCGGATCGGATCGGATGTGATCCAGTTCGGGTCTAATTCAGATTAAAATCGGATAAAATTCAGATTAAGATCGGACAAAATTTTGTTCAGATTAAATTCGGTTCGTATATTTTCGGATCATAACTTATTTATTTTGAAAATTTTTGAGATTAAAAAAATATCTTTGTTATTTAATTTAGTATTTTTAATATAATATAATGTACTTTTACAAAAGAATATGATTAAATAAGTATGTTATCATAAACATAAAATTGTTTAAAGTATAATTTTTGCTTATTTCGGGTCATATTCGGTTCGGGTAATATATTATTCGGTTTTAATCGGTTCCAAGTTATAATCGGATCTTGTATTTCGGATCATTTTCAGTTAAATTTTCGGTTCGGTTATTTTTCGAATCGGTTTAAATCAGTTTTCAGGTAATTATCGGATTGTATGATTCGGATCTCGGATCGGATCTCGGTTTCATGAATTTCGGTTCGGTTCTTCGGATCCAGACTCATTTTGCCAAGTAACGTATCTCGAAAATCGGAATTATTCGGTTGAGGTACCGATTTACGATTTATCGGACGGTTTTTTAAAAAAATGATAATTTATTGGCGATTTATCACAAATCGGTCAAATCTAACAAATATTTTTTAACCGATTTTTGAGCGATTTGTCGACGATTTTTGAAAAATTAATCGATTTCTAGTACTACAATATAGTACAATATAATGAATACAATTTAAATATTTGATTAATACATAAATAATGCAAAATACAAATTAATATAAATAATTAACTGAATACGAAATATAAAAGTAACACACTATACGATGATATAAATAAATATAACATTGTTTATCAGTAAATAAATAAATATAACATTAACTAAGTTAATCTTTTTTCTACATACATAAAAAAACTCATGCCTCCTGAGTCAGAGTTTGTCGCTTAAATGCGGTTTACCTTGATTCACGTGGTTTGCAGGCTATTGCGTGAGCCCGTAGGGTTTACCCAGTGCGCACCCGAAGGGTAGCGGCTGCGGGTTAACTATGATAAAAAAAAAACTCATGCTTTATTTACGGCGGGTTAACTACGATAAAAAAAAACTCATGCTTTATTTACGGCATATTTGTCAGCCCAATTTAAATAACTTATTTGCTTTTGAGCCCGTAACTACTAATCGATAAGTATTTTTCGACTCAATTTATAAGTCGTGTTGAATTCACAACTTATAAATTACTCCCTCTGTCCCATTCATTTATATACACTTTTCTTTTTTGGATGTTTCATTCAATTCTATACATTTCAAATTACCAAAAATAGTAAGAATTTAATAATATAAAAATCAACTACATCCACTACTTTCTCCCTCTACATTCACTTTATTCAATAAATATTGATTGATCCCACCACTTTACCCAACATTATAATTTTTCTCATTAAATTACACTTTTTTTTTCATTCCACTACTTACCAAAACTAATATTATTTTAATGAATTTCTTGTCCCCGGACCATTTGTATAGAAATGGTTGGGACGGAGGTAGTATAAGTTGAATGTTAGGAACAACGTATTTTTCTTAATTTATTTCAATATCTCACTTTTTAATTATCTGTAGTTTTGAAGTAGATGTTTTTATAATTTAAAATTCATAAATTAAAAAAAATTTATTTTAAAAAAATTATTTTAGTTAATTTAGATAAAAAAATTTAATAAGTAAAATTATCCAAACACTTATATAACTTATAAGTATTCATCTATTTATCACTTTTAAGTAATTTTTTTGTTTTAAATTATATTTACTTATTTTAATATTTTCTAAACGGGCACGTAATCATATTTTCTTCTAACATATTCACCGGTAATTGTAGTTAAATAAGTTTGAAAAAATGACAAAAATACCTCTTTTTAGAGATTGCGACAAAATACTATATTTAAAAATTTTGGCCAAAAATATTCGTTTAATATGCATTTCTAAATTAGGTATTACTAATACGTATTTTACAAATGGGGTAACTTATGTAAAAAAACTTTCAAATAAAATTAAAACTAAAATTAGTTCCAGATACGCACAAAAATGCGTGTCTTATGTTCTGCTTTTTTCATTCTTTCTAAAAATAAATAAATAACATTCATTTCTCAAATGAGTAATACTTACCCATTCTCCAAATGAATAATAGGCGGGTATTATTTACCATACCTTTCAAAAAATAGTATTGTTGTTATATTTTCTAAAAAAAATATTTTGTATTGTAATATCCTAGCTATAAAAGAACAACCGGAGAGCTACTAAATTTAACAGAAGGAGGTAAGAAGCTGAGCATAGAAAGAAAGCTCGGGTGCATCTTTCTTCATTACCGAGTGTGGCTATTTATAGCCAATGTGAATTTGCAAGAAGCCAAGAACATTAAATGCATACACAAATTCTACTCCTATAAATCATAGCCCTACTATTTGATTCATTGACCACATGCATGGCAATCACTATATAACAACACTCCCCTTTGATTGTCATGATAGTGTGGATCATCAATTGCCTCGTTAAAACCTTGTCAAAGAAAAACCCAGTGGGATAAAAACTTTAACGAAGGAAAAAGAGTACAATCTCCCCTTGGAAGAAAACATCAATCACTGGAGTTTTGTTGCAGCATATTCTTGAGTCGACGCATTCCAATGTTATGTCGCAGCTTTGCAAAGGTTGAATTTGGTAATGATTTTGTGAATATTTGCAAGGTTGTCACATGATTGAATTTGTTGTACATCAATTTCTCCATTCTTTTGAAGCTCATGAGTATAGAAGAATTTTGGTGAAATGTGCTTCGTCCTGTCTCCTTTGATGTATCCCTCTTTGAGTTGATCAATGCATGCAGTGTTATCCTCAAACATAACAGTAGGACTTCTCGTGATGTCCGGCAATCCACATGATTCTTGAATGTTCTTGATAATAGATCGCAACCAAACACATTCTCTACTGGCTTCGTGAATTGCAATTAGTTCTGAGTGATTTGTTGAGGTTGCCACTGTAGTTTGCTTCGTGGATTTCCATGAAATGGCTGTACCGCAATATGTGAATACATATCCAGTTTGTGATTTTCCAAAATGAGGATCTGACAGATATCCAGCGTCTGCATATCCAATCAACTGAGATGTCGAGTTTTCTGGAAAGAATAACCCAAAATCAACGGTTCCACGAAGATAACGAAATATATGCTTGATCCCATTCCAATGTCTGGCCATCGGAGCAGAGCTAAATCTAGCCAATAAATTGACAGCAAAGGCAATATCTGGCCTTGTATTATTCGCAAGATACATAAGTGCACCAATTGCTCCAAGATATGGGATTTCAGGACCAAGAACTTTTTCATCATCTTCTCGTGGTCGAAATGGATCTTTATCTGGTTCTAAAGATCTAACCACCATTGGAGTAGTCAACGGATGAGATTTATCCATGTAAAATCTGCTCAAAACCTTTTCTGTATATGTAGATTGGTGGAGGAAAATTCCTGATGACAAGTGCTCGACTTGTATACCAAGACAATATTTTGTCTTCCCAAGATCTTTCATTTCAAACTCTGTCTTTAGATATATGACAGCTTCATCAACCTCTGTAGCTGTTCCTACAAGGTTTAAATCATCCACATATACAGCAATAATCACATAACCAAATTGTGATTTTTTGATAAAAACACATGGACAAATTTGATTACTAATATACCCATTCTTTTGTAAATAACGACTAAGTCTGTTATACCACATACGACCAGATTGTTTCAATCCATACAATGATCGTTGAAGTTTAATGGAGTATATATGACGAGGTTTCTTGAACTCATCCATTTTTAATCCTTCTGGGATTTTCATAAAAATATCACTATCGAGTGATCCATATAGGTATGCAGTAACAACGTCCATAAGACGTGTTTCTAATTTTTCTTTAGATGCCATACCTAATATAAAACGAAAAGTAATTCCATCCATTACTGGCGAGTATGTCTCATGATAATCAATGCCAGGCCTTTGAGAAAACCCTTGTGCTACAAGTCGGGCTTTATATCTCACAATTTCATTCTTTTCATTTCTTTTTCTTATGAATACCCATTTATTCCCAACAGGGTTCACACCGATTGGTGTTTGGACAACAGGTCCAAATACTTCTCTTTTGCGCAATGAATTTAATTCTGTTTGAATTGCGTCTTTCCATTTTAGCCAGTCTTTTCTTTGACGGCATTCATCCACACTTTGTGGTTCAGGATCAGAATTTATGTCGACATCCAATGCCGCTGAATACACAAATACATCATCGATTATGGCTTTACTTCGATCCCATAATTTCATATCATGCACATAATTTATTGAAATTTCATGATTGTTTAATCCCGAATCTTCAGGGACGGGAATCTCTTCAGGAGATAATACCACTTCGGGGGTATTTGCTTCTTCTGGAGCATGTGCCACTTCAGGGGCAATTTTCTTTGTCTTTCTTTTTCTTGGTGCAACATCTTTCGCACCGACCGGTCTACCACGCTTCAGGCGTGGCTTTGAATCTGTAACCAATTCATTTGTACTTGATTTTTGAATTGGTATATCTACTCTAGCTGGAGTATTTACTGCAGGTATATGAGATTTAATTACATTTCTAGAATCGTTAAATGCGTCAGGCATTTGGTTTGCGATATTTTGCATATGTATGATTCTTTTAACTTCAAGTTCGCATTTACCGGTACGTGGATCTAGAAAATGTAACCCCGATGCATTCCATGTTATGTCAGGATTAATCTTATTCACATGTTTATCTCCCCCTAAGGGAGGAAACAAAGATTCGTCAAAATGACAATCTGCGTATCGTGCAGTAAATAAGTCTCCAGTTAGTGGTTCAAGATATCTAATTATAGATGTTGAATCAAAACCAACATAGATACCTATTCTTCTTTGAGCTCCCATCTTCGATCTCTGTGGTGGAGCAATCGGTACATATACAGCACTTCCGAAGATTTTGAAATGAGAAATATTAGGGATTTGACCAAGTACCATCTGTAGTGGAGAATGTTGATTATAGGCAGTTGGTCTAATCCTTATAAGATTAGCAGCATGAAGTATTGCATGACCCCAAATAGATGTAGGTAATTTGGCTTTCAATAACAACGGTCTTGCAATAAGTTGAAGTCTTTTGATAAAGGACTCGGCTAACCCATTTTGTGTATGTACATGAGGAACTGGGTGCTCAACTGAAATTCCTACAGACATGCAATAGTCAACAAAGGTTGCAGATGTGAACTCACCGGCATTATCTAAACGAATTGACTTAATACAATGGTCTGGGAATTGAGCTCGCAACTTGATTATCTGGGCAAGTAATTTTGCAAAAGCATCATTACGAGTTGAGAGAAGACAAACATGAGACCATCTAGTTGAGGCATCTATTAGTACCATGAAGTACCTAAATGGACCAGATGATGGGTGGATCGGTCCACATATGTCGCCCTGTATCCTTTCTAGAAAACTTGGACTTTCAAGCTTAACTTTAGTAGGAGATGGCCGAGTAATCAATTTTCCTAAAGAACATGCCGAACATGGAAGGTCATTTTTAGAAAGAACTTTAAGATCTCTAAGAGGATGTCCGGTAGAATTCTCTATAATACGACGCATCATAGAGACTCCAGGATGACCTAATCTTTCATGCCAAAGGGTAAATGATTTTGGATCTATGAGTTTGGAAGCAATGACATTGTGTGACTCAATGGTTCTGATTTTCATCATATATAATCCTGAGGAAAGTGACTGAAACTTTTCTAAGATTTTTTTGTTGCTAGAATTAGCAGAAGTAATAAGGAGATATTCTTTACCAGCCTCAGAAGTGGTTTCGATGTGAAAATTGTTAAATCTGATATCCTTAAAACTAAGAAGATTTCTAGTGGACTTACTAGAAAATAATGCATTTGGAATATGTATGTGTGTACCATTAGGTAAGACGAAACTAGCTTTTCCAAAACCTTCGATTATATTAGATACGCCAGAAATCGTTCCAACTTGAGCTTCAGTTTTGGTTATATGGGTAAAGTATTTTTTATTTTGTAGAATCGTATGAGTTGTACCACAATCAGCAATGCATATATTTTCAGAATCCATTCTGTATATAATTAAGAAACATGATTTATTTGATAAGAACATAACACATTACATAGATAAAATAAAGCACACAGTACGCACTAGTAACTATAGTAATTCGGACCATTAATGCTCATTCCTCCGGTTACTAATAATTTTATGAAAACTAATCCTCAGCCTCCCACATGGGAGTTTCGTTAGTCTCATTAGGACCATTAACGCTTATTCCCCCGGTTGATATTATAAGAGAATCATCTAAGTTGTTGGCGAAATTGGTTTCCACCATTTTCCCTTTTGATCTTTTAGATGACTGATATAAATCAACAAGATGTTGTGGGATATAACAATTACGTGACCAATGCCCTTCCATTCCATACTTGTGACATAAATTGTTAGTTTTCTCTCCTTGTGGTGCCTTTCTTTTGCTCTGTGTTTCAGGTTGCCACTTCTGGTGACCAAAGCTATAATAAGGACGAAAATGCCCACGACCACGGCCTCGTCCACGGTAGCGACCATGGCCTCGTCCACCTCTATGCCCTTTTCCACGTACATTCTGCTGGAATGTCGTGTTATTTACTTCTGGTAAAGGGGCAGATCCCGTTGGACGGGATTGATGATTCTTAATCACCAATTCATGATTCTGCTCGGCAACAAGGAGGGTTGAAAGGAGATCCCCAAACTTGGTAAACTTGCGCTCCCTGTACATCTCGGCTAAGTTGATATTATTGGGATGAAAAGTGGATAATGTTTTGTCGATCTTTCTTTTCTCAGTAACAATCTCACCACACATAATGAGCCTAGAACTTATTTTGAATAGTGCTGAGCTATATGCCCGAACACTCTTAAAATCTTGAACCCTTAGATTAGCCCAATCATTTTCAGCTGCAGGTAGATAAACTAGTTTCTGATGATCGAACCTATCCTTTAGATTTTCCCATAAAATAAAGGGATCCTCGACTTCTAGGTACTCAGATTTTAGATCTTCATGCATGTGGTGTCGAAGGAAAATAATAGAGGTAAAATTTTCTTCAATTGTGGATGTGTTTTCTGCCTTTATTGTGTTGCCTAATTTCTTTGAACCCAAATGCAACTTTACATCTTGTACCCACGATAGATAATTCTCCCCAGAAATGTCCAATGCAACGAACGACAAGTTTGTAAGATTTGTCATTTTAATCTGAATTTAACACCAAAATTATTAACTTAAATTTTCAATATAAATATTACATACAATCCTACTGAATCTGGTGCGTTAACAAGTAAGCAATAATAAATGTGTACATCATTATTATCATCGATATTATAAATAGATCTATATATAAAATGACAAATGGATTTTCACCCGCCATACGGACGTCTGCGTATACAGGTTATCTCCAACCAATAATATATTTAAGTGGAAAATCCTGCATAAGTTATTTAGGCACAAAAGAATTATTATCCGATAGGCAGGCAATTTATAAATCAAGGTTCCCACTATATTTCGGTATTACCCAAAATTATATGGTACCGTAAATAGGCGGTGCTCCGGCCATATGTAGTTAAAATATTAGTAGAGGGTGTAACCACGTCTACTCATATATATGTACATTTAAATAAAATTATACCTTCTCAGTTCCGGCAGGGCTTCGTGCTGATAACGTATTGTAATATCCTAGTTATAAAAGAACAACCGGATAGCTACTAAATTTAACAGAAGGAGGTAAGAAGCTGAGCATAGAAAGAAAGCTCGGGTGCATCTTTCTTCATTACCGAGTGTGGCTATTTATAGCCAATGTGAATTTGCAAGAAGCCAAGAACATTAAATGCATACACAAATTCTACTCCTATAAATCATAGCCCTACTATTTGATTCATTGACCACATGCATGGCAATCACTATATTACAACATTTTGGTCATTATTCAGTACATTTTGAGTACGAGTGAGTTCAAGTAATGTTGTTTATTATGCGTAGATATGTATACTTTGGAGGGATGGGTATTTCGCTCATTAAAGAAATTGTGTTCGATACCACAATGTGTGCTAATCAAAAATCATAATCCACTTGAACTTAATTATTAGTGTAAATAGATGCGAAATCTAGAAAATTTAAAATTAAAATTGATTTTATAACATCGGTATAAGTAAGATTTTTTAAAATCTAGGTTCGATCCGAATTAAACTGGGATTTGTAGAAAGGTGGGATAAAAATCTGGTTCGATCCAATAAATTCCTCAAATCTGGTTTAATATCCAAATTTTGCTAGATGAAATTTAAAAATAACAACATTTTTAATGAATTCTCAAATACAAACCTCCACTACTATAAGATATGATATCTATATAAACTTATTATGAAAAAATTAACTTGAATGGTCATAATTCTCTTATTTAGTTTAATCATTAGGAACTCATTCCTACCTAATGAAAGAAATTCCGAATTTCTTTTATCATGCAATTATGATAAATTTAAAAAATTAAGAAAGTAGCATTTTTTACTTTTCATGGTGCTGATTCTCTGATGCAACAACACAAGGAGCACTTGAATATTGTGTTGGGCCGGAAAAGAAATAGCTTTAATCTCTTGTTTTGGGCTTTCACAATTGCACAATTCGAACCTTTTGATAAATCAATGGACAAAACAAATCAGAAAGTAATTCGATTCGAACCCTATGAGCCCCAAGCCGGACTTGTTTCGCGTCGGTGTGATTAGTGACAAATAACAATACAGGGGTCCGTCGGAAATTTATAAGAAACACCGGTCATTTTCTAAAGTTCTTGTATGCATCATGCAATTATAATATTTGTAGAACAACTCCTATAATATTTGTATATAAACTCTTGAGTCAAATTTTGAATAAATTAAAATAAAATTTCTTTTCAAAAAGTTTCATGTCCCCATATATAACATTAGGAGTTTCGAGTGTTTCCTCACTTTTAGGATAAAGTGTGAATATCTCCTCAACTATTATTATATTATATTTTTTTTACCCGTTATTTTATATTTAATGAATGAATATAAACAGAATAGTAAGTGTACGTTTAAAACGAAACGATTAAACTTAATATGTAGAACGCCGTTAGTATGTTTACAAATAAAAAGTTACAAATTAACATATATGTTGAATACAGAGTTGACCAAACTCTTGAATTTTATTTAAATAAACTATATATACTGAGTTAACTACTAACTTACAATTAACTTACTCAATTTAAAAAGATAAAAAAATACATAACTGAATATAGATTATTTATATATAAGCGATTCAATATTCAATTTTAATATATATATATATATGTACATTTTAATTACTTTTTATAATAAATATGTTAAATACATATGAGATATATTTTCAAACTAAAAAATGATTAATAAATAAGATAATAATTCATTTATGTAATATGTCTAATTTTATATTTGGAATTCAATTCTTTAAAAGTAACTGTACAAATATTCAACTAACTATCCTTTTTTGCGGAATTCAAGTAAGTATCTTTAAAATTAAATAAAATATTCATTTAGCACACTTACATATTATGTGTATGATAAAAAACACATGTGACAATATGTTGTAGTGGTAAGAGGTTGTATAGTTGAATGAAATAACTTGAGTTCGATTCCCACAAATTAGATCTTTTATATAAATATTAAAAATAGGGGTAATTTAGTCTTTTCAATGAGACTTTTTAATCTCATTAAATTATACCCTTGTTCTCCTATTATATATAGAAAGGTGTCATATAAATTATACGAATATCGTAACTTACAAGTTATTTAGCTGTCTGGATAATTTTAAGTATAAGTTTCTTATAAGTTGATGTGTTTGGTAAATTAATTTATATATATTTTTTGAAATAAAAAAATATAAATTATAAATTACATAAATTAATAATTTTAATACATGAATATAAATAAAAAAAAGAGAAAATATAACAACAAAGATAATGAACTTGGAATAAAATTATATAATTGCCTTATTAATCTCAACGAAAATGAAATTATATTATTAATCCGGGTTAAAAAATAAAACTAAATAAAATAAGATTGATTTAGTTTGATCAGTTTAATGCTCTCTAATTAAAATATAATTATACAATTAAAATGAATTAAATAATAAATTAATAGAAAAATAGAAAAATGATATATAATTTTTTTAATAAATAAATTACAAAAATTAAAAAATTAAACATTAATACAAGATTTACAAAATGAGGGGGAGGTATTCGGCAAAGACCAAAGAAAACGCGAGTACCATCTACATTATACTAAAATAAAGTATAGGTGATATCATCATAATTTATGTGTCAAACTCTCCTTTAAAAACTTACATTATCAAATCATATGTGTCAGACTCTCATTAATTTGATGATATTATCATCCACTAACAATCATCTCATTTAACTTACTTTCATTCAAACTAGCATAATAACCCGTGCAAAGCACGAGTTTCATTTAAATCGTATAATTTGACAATTTTGATTTTTGAAATTAGTAACTCGTAATTTTTGAAATATCATATGTCATTTTTTTTGAAATATTATACGTTATTAATGTGATATATATGGATAAATATATTTTTTTAAAAAAAGTGATACTAAGGTGAGCTTCTTATATAAGTTTCATGTGTAATCATAACAATATACTCTAATTTGATAATTTCTTAGGAATTTTATACATAATTAGAAAAGTGTAACGTAGAAAGACAAAACAATACAAAGTTTCTAAAACATATCCTTGAGTAAGTAGACTAACCTGTGTGGATGTGTATGTAAGTGTTCAAATTAGAGTTAAGAACTAATCACATATTCTTATTTTTTGTAAATGTATTTAAGCATAATAATAATACATTTAAATCTAATATACACTTCACCATCATACTTATGCACCCTCCATATTTTAAACTATTTTTGATAAGAGTGATATTATCATTACATATCCTTCGTTTGTACATCATCATTGTCATTATCGTTCTTGATACATATACACATATGTATATTATATATATACACATCTTTCCTCGGTCATTCCTTCGTATCTTTAAATCGACCATCAATCCAGCATTCCAGCAACTACTTACGAACAAATTTGTCTCTGAATTTCATCTTCATTCCCAACCACACCTCCGTGAACTCATTTATTTTATTTTTCATACTGCCGCAATAGATATGAGTTTATAAAACCCCAATAATTGTTATTTTCATACCCTCTACCATCGACAACACCATAAACAATACCTCTAAACTCAAAATTTTAGATCTCAAAAATTGTGATAATTTGTATTTCAGATTTTGTTTATTTGGATTCAGATTTTAGTTATTTTTGTCATTTTGGTAGTGTTGATGTGGTCTTATTAAAGATTTTTAGTATTTTCGGTCCGGTTTCGCGATAAATTTTGTAATGTTATGTGGCAGGCGGTTTGACAGTGATGATGATATTGGGGATATGTCGCTAGAGGTGATGATATCGGTACATTGGTAAAAAATGATTTAAGAATATTTTATTCAACTCATACATAAGTAATATCATATATTATATATATTATAATGTATATTTTTTCCCTAAAACTCTATAGGCGATCATATATATATATATGCATATTTCATATAGTTTTACATTAAAAATTACTTATATTAACATAAAATTTTAAAATTTAATAAATATAATTAATTAATTATTTTTAGAATCTGGATTTTTAAGTACAATCAGTTTCGTCGCCCCTGAATTCCAATATTCGATTATCATTATTTATGTATTGTTTACAATTTAGTATCGTTTTATCTAGTTTAAACATTAAAGTTGATATCATATGAAAGTTTTATAAGGTTTCACAATTATATATATAGAGGGAGTGCATTTATCCTTTTATAATTGATCGAAAAGTTAAGTTTTAAATTAGTAGAGTGTATATTAGTATTTTTATAACTGATAAAAATATCATGGCTTATACTAAATACAATATATTGGCTAAATAGTTATAAATTTTTTATTATTAGTGGGGAAGAATTTACTGATATTTTATATTTATTAAATCTTGAAATGATATTAAATTGAATGAAATTAATGAGTATTTTGGGGATGTAGTGAATGATTCTTAAAAGAACATTATAAATTTATGTTGTGAATATGTTGTGAACTTGATGATTTCATTAACAAAACACCTTAGTAGATTTAACTTAGTGAAATATGTAGCACTCGACGGATAAGCAAATATAGTCCCGACGGATGACTCAGTATAGTCCCGACGGATGATGATTTGACATCCATCGAGTAAGTAGCTTATGTAACAATAAGTCATGTAGCACATTTCTGCAAACACCTTTGTATAGATTCTGTAGTAGCATATAAGTCATGTTGAATTTAATTAGATATGCAGAATAGGTTGATTAATTGTACATAGATGATGTCTTGTAATTCTACATAAATTAAATGAAGTCAAGTGCCAAATAGCTACCCGACGGATGATCAACAAGGCAACCTGACAGATGATCAACAAGGCAACCCGACGGATGATCAACAAGGCAACCCGACGGATGATCATATACCCGACGGATGATCAATTCAAACATCTGTTGACAGTGACAACACAGTCACATTCGTCGAGTGTATGCAAAAGGAATGTGGAAGCCTATTCAACTGGGTTTTTGAGAACAAAGAAGCATTGCCATTTCCATGCTATTATGAAGATATTCAAAGATGCTGGAATAGAGTAATGAAGCAACATAATATTAGACTTGATATGTTTTGTTTTATTATCTTATCTTATTACTGTGTAATCTTGGTGATATATAAATCAAGAGTAGCAAGTAGAACAACAAGAAGACTAAGCAATACATTTTCTCACATAAACAATTGTAAGCTGTATCCTTAGCATTTCTCTGTAAGTTTAGGTGTTCTTATTTGTAAGCAGTTGTGAGCTATTCAAGCTTCACAGAGTTCTCTTGATATATATATATCTGGTGGATACATTCAAATCCACCATAAAGTTTTAAGGACTTGTATTTTTATTACTTTGTGTTTTGATTCATATTTAACTTGTCATTCCGCACCTTACAAATCAAAACACTGACATATATATTTTAAGTTAGAACATTTTATAATTGAGAAAAAGTTTCAAGAATTCCATTCAACCCCCCTTCCGTAATTCTTGTTGCATTATTAGGGACTAACAATTGGTATCAGAGCAAGCTCTTGAAGAACAAAGAATTTAAAGATCAGAACAAACAGCAAGATGAACAAGAAGGATGTTGAAGTCAAGATTCCTTTTCTGGACAAAGATAATTACCATCACTGGAAGGTAAAGATGCATCTCCATTTACTTTCTCAAGATGAGGCCTATGTGGATTGCATAGAGAGAGTCCCTCATGTTCCAATGAGAGCTGCAACTGGAATTGAGCCATCAGTTCTCAAGCCAAGGCATGAATGGTCAGATCCTGATATTGAACAAGTCAGGAAAGACACGAAGGCCATGAATATTTTGTTCAGTGGAGTTGATGGTGACATGTTTGACAACATCATCAATTGCAAGACAACCAAGGAGGTTTGGGACACCATTCAAATAATTTGTGATGGCGCTGAACAAGTTAGAGAAAACAAAATGCAGCTGCTAATTCAGCAATATGAGCACTTTCATTGTGAAGATAGTGAATCTCTCACTGACATTTTTAGTAGATTTCAAAAACTACTAAATGCTATGAAGTTTCATGGAAGAGTCTATCAGACAAAAGATTCCAATCTTAAGTTCCTTAGATCTCTTCCAAAGGAATGGAAACCAATGACAGTCTCATTGAGAAACTCTCAAGATTATAAGGAGTTTACTTTGGAGAGACTGTATGGCATCCTGAAAACTTATGAGCTTGAAATAGAGCAAAATGAGAGGATGAAGAAAGGAAATAAGAAAGGAGGGTCCATTGCACTGGTTGATGAGTTAGAGAAAGAGAAGAAAATGAAGATATAAGCTGTTGAGTCTACTTCAAAGGCCTGTAAAAACAAGGGCAAAGGGCTGGTGGCAGAAAATGAAGATTCATTGAGCCAAGATGATATGGATGACATTGATGAACATCTAGCATTTCTTTCCAAAAGATTTGTCAAGTTCAAGAAATACTTTGGAGCATCTAAGCCAAATAGAAACATGGCGGATAAATTAAAATTCAAATGTTTCAAATGTGGCTTGGCAGGGCACTTTGCCAGTGAGTGTAGAAAGTCAGATTCCAGCAAAAAGAAGTTTGAGCCTTTGGATTATAAACAGAAATATTTTGAGTTGCTCAAACAAAAGGAAAGGGCTTTCATTACACAAGAAAATGACTGGGCAACAGATGGTCTGGATGAGGATGAGGATGTCAGCTATGTCAATCTAGCCCTAATGACCAAGTCTGATGAAACAGAGACAAATTCTTCAAGTAATTAGGTAATCACCGCTAACCTTGCACATTTATCTAAAGCTGAGTGTAATGATGCAATAAATGACATGTCTACAGAATTATATCATTTGCGTGTAACACTTAAGTCCCTCACTAAGGAAAATGCTAATATCAAAGAAAACAATTTGTTTTTGAGTGAGAGAAATAATGTGCTAGAGTCTCAGTTTATTGAATTTGAAAAACTGAGAATTGAGTGTAAGATTGCTAAGGATGAATTAACTGAGTCCTTGAAGAAAGAAGAGATTTTAAAGAAGCAGCTTGAACGAGAACAAGAGGTGATTAAGGCATGGAAAAAATCTAGAGATGTTCATGCTCAAATCACCAAAGTTCAAGGTATTGAGTCCTTTTGTGATGCAGCCTGGAAGAAGAATAAGGAGAAGCTGGAATCCAACTTGGTTGAAGGATTGCTAACAGATGTGGACTCGACGGATGATGAGAGCCATCCATTGAATAACCAAAAGGATTATCCGTCGAGTGACATAAATCCTCTTCCGTCGGCTATAAGCAAACCTGTGAGTAAAGCCAAACTTGCTAAGTTAAATGAAAAATATGGATCAGTTTCCAAAAACTTCATTTCAGGAGAATCTAGTCAAGAAAAGAAGGAAAATAATGTAAATGCTGGTCATCTATCTATCAAGCAATTGAATGACAGACTAGAAAAGATTGAGGTTAAAACAGAGGCTAAAAGGAAAAATAATAGAAATGGTAAAGTAGGGATTAACAAACATAACAACTACACACCTGATAAGTATGCACCAAGAAAAATCTGTGTTAAGTATGGTAGTGTAAATCATCTGTCTGTTAAGTGCAAAACTGCCATGCCTACTTCCATATCTGTGCCACCTCCTTTTCCCAACATGAATGCCATACTTTCTATGCCTATGAATGCCATGTCTACATAGAATATGAATGCACAATTTGCTAATATGCCATTTGCACCTAATCCTTATTATGCTGTATTTAGTATGCCTCAAATGCCATTTAGCATGCCCTACTGGAATAACATGTTTACTAATAGCATGCCATTTCCTGTTAATCAAAATGTGCATGATAATTCTGTTGTAGTGAATGGTGTCAAAGGTCCAACTCAAATGACTAAGGATGAATCTGGTATCCAAAATGAGATCAAACCTAAGAAACAGAAGAAGAAAGCTAACAAGGCAGGACCCAAGGAAACTTGGCTACCAAAATCAACTTGATTTGATTTTAATGTGTGCAGGGAAACAAAAAGAATCTGTGGTACTTGGATAGTGGTTGTTCAAGATACATGACTGGTGATTCTACCCTGCTCACAGAGTTCAAGGAGAGAGCTGGCCCAAGTATTACTTTTGAAGATGACAACAAGGGTTATACTATGGGATATGGCTTGATTTCAAAAGACAATGTCATCATTGAGGAGGTTGCCTTAGTGGATGGTCTCAAGAACAATTTGTTGAGGATCAACCATCTGTGTGATAAAGGCAATTCAGTAACCTTCAACTCAGAAGCCTGTGTTGTGACAAATAAGAGGAGCAACAAAGTGGTTCTCACTGGAGTGAGAAAATAGAATGTGTACTTAGCTGACTTCAACTCATCAAATGCATAATCTGTTACTTGTCTTCTCAGTAAAGTAAGTCAAGATGAAAGTTGGCTATGGCACAAGAAGCTATCCCATCTAAACTTCAAGACCATGAATGAACTTGTAAAGAAAGAACTGGTTAGAGACATTCCTCAAGTGGAGTTTTCTAAAGATGGACTGTGTGATGCTTGCCAAAAGGGAAAACAAATTAAAGCATAATTCAGAAAGAAGCTTGATTCAATAATTGAAGAACCTTTACAACTGCTACACATGGATTTGTTCGGACCATTCAATGTGTTGTCCATCTCAAGGAAAAGATTTTTCCTAGTAATTGTAGATGATTTCTCAAAGTTCTCTTGGACATATTTCCTTAAGTCCAAAGATGAGGCTAGTGAAATCATCATCAATCACATAAGGAAAGTCAACAATATTCCTGATTTCAAAGTTAGAAGAATCAGGAGTGACAATGGAACTAAGTTCAAGAATTCTGTCATGAGAGCATTTTGTGAAGAAAATTGGATTTTGCATGAGATTTCAGCAGCAAGAACTCCACAACAAAATGGAGTAGTGGAAAGAAAGAATATATAACTTATTGAAGCTACAAGGACAATGCTTAAAGAATCAAAGTTACCAACATATTTCTGGGATGAAGCTGTAAATACTGCATGCTACACTTAGAATATTTCTCTGGTTAATCAACTAAAATGCATGACTCCCTGTCAATTGTTCAAGAACAAGAAGCCAACTCTAAATTTTCTTCACATCTGTGGCTGCAAATGTTATTATATCTTGAGAAATCAAACTGATCAGAATGGGAAGTTTGATGCTAAAGCAGATGAAGGAATTTTTGTTGGATATGCTGTTGGTAAAGCATACAGAGTCTACAATCTGAGAACCAACATTGTTGTGGAATCAATACATGTTGTGTTTGAAGATAAAAAGATTAAAGGACTACAAGATGGAGATTACCATGAAAGCCTTAAATTTGACAATGTGGAGATGGTTAGTGATGACAGTGATGATGAAAGTGATCAAGAAATAGTGTCAAAGGATAATGCAGAAAAATCTACTACCAATAAAGCACAAAATTCAACATCTGTCGAGTTGCAAAATGCTTCATCCGTCGGGAGACAATCTGCTTTATCCCTCAGGAGAAAATTAGCCTCATCTGTCGGTACTCAAAATTCACCATCTGTCGGGTCATCAAAAGAAGCTGAAAGTCAGAGTAGATCACTTACAGAAAATTCCCCTTTCTTAAATCAAAGATCCATAAACTCAGGGGGAGTTTCTAATAATCAAAACTCAATCACACATCAAGACAACAATGAGGCCTCTTCATCTAGAGCTAATCTACCTCAATAAAGGAAATGGACAAAGGATCACCCCTTTGAGCTCATCATTGGTGATGTATCTTCTAGAGTTCAAACAAGAAGAGCAACTCAAGAAGAATGTCTATATAGCCGCTTCCTCTCTAAGGAAGAATCAAAGAAGGTAGAAGAAGCTTTGTTGGATCCTAATTGGATTTTAACTATGTAGGAGGAGCTAAACCAATTTAAAAGTAACAAAGTATGGAAGCTAGTGCCCAAGCCTAAAGGAAAAAATCCAATAGACACCAAATGGGTATTCAGAAACAAGATGGATGAAAATGGCACAGTAGTCAGGAACAAAGATAGATTGGTTGCTAAGGGCTATTGTCAACAAGAAGGATTAGATTTTGATGAAACATTTGCTCTTGTTGCAAGACTTGAAGCCATCAGAATCTTCTTAGCCTATGCAGCCCATGCCAATTTCAAGGACTGTCAAATGGATGTCAAAAGTGCCTTTCTGAATGGAGATTTGGAGGAGGAAGTCTATGTGAGTCAGCCTCCTGGTTTTGAAGATCCAAATTTTCCAAAATATGTCTACTATCTTTTGAAAGCACTTTATGGACTGAAGCAAGCACCTAGAGCCTGGTATGACACTTTGTCAAAGTTTTTTTTAGAGAATCACTTCACTAGAGGTACTGTAGAAAATTTTTATTCTTTAGAAAGGTTAATGGCTCTAGCATACTTGTTCAAAACTATGTGGATGACATTATTTTTGGCTCTACAGATGAGAAACTTTGCAAAAAGTTTGCCAAATTGATGCAAAGTAAGTATGAAATGAGCTTGATGGGAGAACTAACTTACTTTCTTGGTTTGCAAGTTAAGCAAGGTAGTGATGGAATATTCATTAATCAAACTAAATACATTTATGATCTTTTAAAGAAGTTTGATCTAATGGATTTCACATCTGCAAAAACTCCCATGGCCACTACAACTAAGCTTGAATTAAACACTACTGAAAAGTCTGTGGATATTTCAAGTTATAGAGACATGGTTGGCTCACTTCTGTACTTAACAGCTAGTAGGCCATATATAATGTTTACTACATGTCTTTGTGCTAGATTTCAGGCTGATCCCAGAGAATCTCACTTAGTAGCTATCAAGAGGATTTTAAGATATCTCAAGGGAACACCAAAATTTGGCATTTGGTACCCTAGAGATTCTGGTTTTGATCTAACTGGTTATTCAGATGCAGATTATGCAGGTTGCAGAATTGATAGAAAAAGTACAACAGGAACCTGTCAATTTATAGGAAACAAGCTTGTGTCCTGGTTCAGTAAAAAGCAAATTTCAGTTTCTACTTCTACAACTGAAGCTGAATATATTGTTGCTGGTAGTTGCTGTGCACATATTTTGTGGATGAAAAACCAGTTGCTAGACTATGGTCTGCAAGTGAAAAGGATTCCTATTTTCTGTGATAACACAAGTACAATTTCCATCACTAAAAATCCAGTACAACATTCAAGAACAAAGTACATAGACATCAAGTACCACTTCATAACGGAACATGTAATGAATGGTACTGTGGAACTACATTTTATTCCAAGTGAAAAATAGCTTGCAGATATATTTACCAAGCCACTGGATGAATCCACCTTTTCAAGATTGGTAAGTGAGTTAGGTATACTTAATAACTCTTGAATCTTTACGGATAATTTGCAAGTTGTAACGCAACCAGGAATTTAATTGATTTTTAAGTCTTGGATGAAATTTTGGCTAAGTCAAAATTTACATCTCGACGGATGATCATTATCCATTGAGTTTGATCATCCGTCGGTATACTATTTGTTAATAAAATCAATTATTTTTATGGAATATTTTATGTCTCGACGGATAACTGATTTATCCTCATCCGTCGAATTGTCCTATTCTTAGCCGTTGATTCTCTAAACATTAGCCATCGAGTATACTTACAGGTTGTAAGCATAACACGACGGATAATTGATGGAATTTTTACAGTTTATTTTTAAACGGCTATTTTGGGCAATTCTTATTGGTCACTTTATTTTACTTTATTATTTTTGACAGTTATTTTTGAGATAGTATAAAAGCAAAATTTATTTTCATTGCTTTTATTTTATCATTCTCAAATCATCTGCTGTAACTTCTTTCTTTCTCAAGAGCACTTACTCTCTCTATCTGCAAGTTTTTACTCTCTAACAATGGCACCAGTCGTCAAGATCATGTCTCAAACTGGATTTATTTATGAGAAGAACAACTTCACGACTTTAATGAACAAGGGGATTCAGCAGTCTGGCGATTACCACAAAATGATGAATTTTGTGAAGAACTGCAAACTCAACTATGCCATGCTGGAATCACCCACCATTTACTGTGAGGTTGTTGAAGAAATGTGGAGGACTGCAACATACAACTCAACTGATAAGACCATCACTTTCACTATTAAAGTTAAGAAATTCTGTGTTAATAGTGATATTGTTAAAGCATGTTTCAAAATTCCTGATAATACTGTAACTTCACCACACACAGACACTGATATTGTTAATATGCTTAATTCCATGGGCTATGCACTCTCTACTTCTAAATTAAGTGAGATTAGGAGGTTGGGTCTTATGAAGGAATGGAGTTATCTGTGTGATGTAGTTACTAAGGTATTTTCTGGTAAAATTAGCAATTTTGATTCAGTTAATATCTCTATGCTCAACATGCTTTACATGCTAGTAACTGATAAATTTTTCAACTTTAGTGATCTTGTCATATTTGAGTTGGGGTTTAAGTTAGGGGAGCTAAGTAAGAGGGGTAAAAATATTTACTATTCTAGATTCTTAATGATGCTTGCTAACCACCTTTCTGAGGATATTGTGCTTGAGAACCCAACCAACAAATTAGATTGTTGGGTTCAAGAAAGGAGAATTATTACAGATTTGAACAGAGCAAACCATTTCAAAGAGGTGCCACTCTTCTATTTTCCAGTTATGGAGGCACCTCAGGTAAGTGAGGTAATTTCAACTGTCTCTACTCTTCCAACCTCACAAACTTCTTTGCATTCTAGTGTAGCTATGGCAACTGTGTCATTGACCCAACAGTTGCCTACCCAAGCTACCAAATCCAAAATGTCAAAAACAAAGACAAAAAAATCCCCCTCTAGTGTCTCTCAAAATATGCCAGTTGCAAAATCCACCAAACCAAAAGAGGGGAGTGTGAAGGTTGGTAAGAAAGGTGAGGGATAGGGTGAACATCAAAGAAACCCTAAGGATAAGGTTGGATAGGCGAGTGTTTCCCAGCCTAGCCACACTGCAGTTTCCCAACAAACTGCAGTCCTTAATAAGGATATAAGCTCATTACTAGTTGCATCCTCCCAAAAGGATGTGACTATTGAACATAGCTCTTAGCCAAGAGCACAGGCCAAAAGGGTAAGGGACACAAGCTCATGAAAGGAATATGTCCTAAGTCCAATCATGTATTAGGATTTAGGAATAACTTTTATGTAATCTGTTTTCAATTTCATTGATATTAATAAAGACTTGTTTTGTTTTTATTACGGGCTTTATCTATTTAAGTGTTTAAATAAGATATACCATAGTTTAGAGTAAAGCTTTTTATGGATTATGATGAGATCATAATAGTGAGACCTAAAAAGATGATAACTCTAAACTTAAATAGTTCCTGGTCATAGGATTACTAACTGGTAATTAATAATCCGCAAAGATCGGTACATACTATGCTTGCTTCATTATGAAGGATGTCTGTTCTCATAGACATTTGTGTGGTGACACTATAGCTAGTATGTAGGTGCTTATTATGGAATAAGTTCACTGAACATGACTCGCCCAGCTGAACAACTGATGGAGTTCACTCACGTGTCAGCAGTTGTTCGCTTAGTGATAGTTGTACAAGTATCCTTAGACTTGAGGTCATCATAGTCATCTTGTGTACACTGCACTATGCTTTGGTTTAGTTCTTAGTCTCCAGGGACAATTATTAGGGCTCTTCTGGGTATAGGAATTTGTACACGAAGATAGTGTATGATCAATAAAGGATCTACCCCTTCCAGTGAAGGAAGCGAATGTTCAAGGCTGATCCACTTATGCTAGTTCAGGAATCTCTGGCCATAGTAAATGAAATTAGAAAGGAGTTTCTAATTTGCATAGAACTACGCATAATAGATGGTAAGCAAGTGATTGAATTAGATAGGCTTGACACGAGATCCATGCCTTGTATTTAATCGGGACATTGTAGGGTAGAAGGAGTTTATTGTACGGTAACTATTCACTGACAGGTTCTTGGTATTCTAAGCAGTGAATTCATATTATCCGGATAGTCGCGATATGTTGAGAAGCATCACTCACGATGTAGAATAAATGTGATTAATTAATTAATCATATTTAATAAATTAGAGAATTTATATAAATAATGATAAAATAGTTTTATTATTATTTATTTCTACTACCGGCTTAATATTGAACCTACAGGGTCACACCATAAAAGAGAATGATTTTTTGGTGGAGGAATTAATTAATAATGGTTAATAATTATTTATTTGTGAAATAAATAATTAATTGGCAAATTTAATAATTGATTAAATGAGATTTAATTGATTATAAATTAATTAAGAAAAGTTCTTAATATTATTAATTAAGGATTTAATTTTTGGAAATTAAATCAAGAGAGAGAATTATTTCTAAAGTGTTTAGAAAAAGGATTAATAATTAAAAGGTGTTTTAATTATTAATGAGAATAATAAATGGGATAATAATAATATTATTTATGGGAAAATTTCAGCTGAAAATTTTGCCTATAAATACACTATTATAGACCCTATTTTATTCTAACCCCAGAAACCCAAAAGTTTCAGAAAACCAAATTCTCTCCACCTCCTCCTCCTCCTAAAAGTCGTTTTCTTGGTGGATACCGGTGGAGTGCTTCACACTTGAGGAGCAACTGCTAAGGATCTCTGATCGTTGTCTCCGAATTATTTTTAAAGGTTAGATTCGATCCCTCGAATTTTTATTCACGATTTATATGCTTTTATTTGGATTTTATGTGTGTAAAAGTGTTTTTCCACGCCCCGCTGTGTTTAAAAATCCATCAGCTCACCCCAAACTTACACTAGAAAGAAGAAATCAAAGACCATTGGGGATGCACAGGGTTCACACATTATGCAAACTGGTGCTAAAGACACATTCACTGCATCTTCTCAAAGTCAGGTTGATGTGGTTCCAATAAATGTGGAGTCACAGCCAAAATCTTTAATAATAGAAGCACCTAAAACACCAAATTCTCCCATACATTCTTTGGGTGTTGACATGAAAAACACATCACTTCCAAATTCTCCATCTTTAACTCTCTTGGAGAAGCCAAAAATCCAAGCAAGTGAGCATCATCTTCTAGATGATTTGTTGGCTCATTTGCCATTTCTTTCTGAGACTGTTGAGACATCTGTGCCAAAATTTTCATCAATCTACACAGATTCCACAATAATCTCCACTCCAAACTTATTTATTTCTACTCTCTCGATGGATATTGTTCATCCGTCGAGTAGTGATTGTATCCCAACGGATGTGCCTAACAGTAGTCATCCGCCGGTTAACAAACTTACTACCCCGATGGATATTCCTTATCTGTCGAGTGTCTCTGCACAGCTTCAAATTTCATCCATTATTACAAGTGCAGAAGACTTAGTAGTAGTGCAATCACTCCTAGGACTGAGGGAAGGAAGTGAAATGAGTGAGAGTATGGGTTGCTCCTACGAAAAAGGAGAGAAAAAGAGTGAACCTTCAGGACTGGAAAAAGTGAGTATGAGGAGTCCCACCTTAGATGGTGAAGGTGAGGGTGTGAGGGTGGGGAGCCAAGGTGAGACCTTGATGCAACAAAAGTGAGATCATGAGAGAAATGCAGGTAAAGGAGTGATAAGGATGGAAACTATTGCAAATGAGTCAATGAATGTCAGTGATACAGAAAGGAAAAGGCTATTTCAGCAAGAATATCAAGCTGTTATAGATTCTATCTGTACATCTGCATAAAAGACAGCAGAGCAGACATGTCAGATCAGGTGCACGGAATTCCGTGCGGGAGAGAAAAGAAGAAAAAAAAAATATATATATATATATATAGGGGTGTAACGCATTCCGGGAATGCGTTACACACCTGTGGCGCATTCACGGAATGCGTTACACCCTTTAATGGCTTAAAAAGGGTGTAACGCATCACCGGAATGCGTTACAGCCCTTCTGTTGATTTTAAAATTGATTTTCTGGGAGTTTCGTAACTCCGTTTTGGGCGTGCAATATACCGTTGGATTCGTTTTTCTGAGACGGATCTAATGGAGTGATCAATTTTAGTTTATATAAAAGTTTTTAACTGTTTATATTTCCATGAAGTGTTTTAAAGCTGTTTTGACTGTTTTAAATTGCTTTTAAATGCTTCATGTGATACATAGAGATGTATAATGCTTAGACTAATGTGCTAGATGATACAACATGCCTACCTTGATGTTTATTCATGTTGATATATGTGATATATGCTTAGTTTATCATGCGATGATAGATTTAGGTGAACTTGAATGAACATAAGGCGTTTGTTAGACAACCTAGTATAGTGAAATTGTTTCATAACCTTAAGAATAATATTATGAATACAATCATGAGATTCTTGTGTTTGTGAAACACGTAATTGAATATGAATTTTCGATATGAGAGAAAGGATGATTCTGTCAACAACAGATTTCTATCTGTAAGAAAGGGTTATTAAGTGACGCCTCTTGACAATGCTCCACCCGATCTGGGAATCGTCTGATTATTGATTATTGATTTGAAATATTTAATTTAAAAGGAAGAATCTCTTTATAATATGATTATGATTGTAACGTAATATAATCCCTCTAAAATTAAATAATATCAAGTAGTAATTGGCCAATGATACAACGGGCTTGTGTCGGTCATAGCCTTCCAACATGATAGAAAAGTAGTTCTTATTTTTGAATCATTGTCGGTTCGTGCTACAGCCGAGGGCTTTGATTTCGAAATAAGAAATACTTGTCTATTACATAGAGATGTGTACATTGAATAAGAATCTAAAGGTCGGTACGTGCTACAGCCGTGGGCCTTTGGGGACTGATTCAACTGTACGGAATGTTGGGTTAGACTTGACTTAGAATATTGAGTTTGTCGTGCTACAGCCGAGACTCAATTATTCAAGAGGCTAAAGTTTGATTAGGGAATAACATGAGATGTAATTGACAAGAGTTGTCTGCCTATTGAACATTGCATGGCGGTTCGTGCTACAGCCGGGGTCGTGTAATGGAATGTAGGATCCCTATTCCCACTAGCATTATGAATGCTTAATTTTTCATGTAGGGGGTTGAATAAATTAGGAAAACTAGTGGGAGCCACTTATGAATAAAGACCCGATTCATATAGTGTTTTGAAATGAAATCGAATATTTGCTAAGTGTTGTTATGTGTTTATCATTTACAGATTTACTTTGTACGTTATGTCTTCTGCACTATCACTCAGGAGCATACTGGATGCTCACAAATTGACTGGTCCTAATTATGCTGACTGGCTTCGAAACTTGAGAATTGTTCTCAGGATTGAGAAGCTGGAATACGTGATTGACTCACCTAAGCCTACTGAACCTGCTAATGATGCACATAATGATGAACACGTTGTGTATCGTAAGTGGATAGATGATGCGAATGTTGCTCAATGCATCATGCTAGCTTCCATGAACATTGAGCTACAGAAGCAACATGAGCATATGGATGCTCACACTATCCTCATGCATCTACAAGAGTTGTATGATGTGGCAGGGAGGACAGCTCGATATGAGATATCGAAGGAGTTGTTCGGTTGTAGGATGTATGAGGGATCATCTGTGAATGACCATGTGCTTAAGATGATCAATTTGATTGAACGTCTTGGACAACTTGGTTTTGCCATGGATGGGGAGCTGAGCCAAGACCTGGTCTTGCAATCGCTTCCGAGTTCGTTCTCGCAGTTTGTTGTGAACTTTCACATGAATAAGTTGGATGTCAGCCTGCCTGAACTCCACAACATGTTGAAGACTGCGGAATCGAATTTTCCCCCTAAGAAGAGTTCTGTTCTTCTAATTGGTGAAGGTTCCAATCCTAAGAAAAGGAAGAGGAACTCTTCCAAGAAGAAGAAAGTGGGTGAGAAAACGCCGGTTCCACCAAAAGCTGAAGACCCCAAGAGCAAAGTTGTTTGCTTTCACTGTAATAAGGTGGGGCACTGGAAGAGGAACTGCAAGGTTTACCTTGCAGAATTGAAGAAGAAGGGTAGTGAGACTACCGCTTCTGATTCAGGTATGTTCATGATAGAAGTGAATATGTCATTTCTACTTGGGTATTAGATACCGCCTGTGGTTCTCATATCTGCAATTTTTGCAGGGACCAAGGAGAAGTAGGACTCTTGAAGAAGAGGAGGTGATTCTACTGATGGGAAATGGAGCAAGAGTTGCTGCTGTAGATGTAGAATCATTTCATTTACATATGCCTACGGGCAAGACTATTGTTTGAAATAATTGTTATTTTATTCCCTCGATTGTGAGGAATATTATTCCCATGTTAGACTTGGCTGGATTTTTCATTTATTATTGAGAATAATGAATGATTTATTCTTAGAGATAATATTCTTTATGGACGTGGTGCTTTAAATAATGGTCTGTATATATGTGACATAATTTACTTCAGATTGAACAAACTAATAAAAGAAAAGGGATGATGAAAATCTCACTTTGTAGTGGCAATGCAGTCTCCATTTAGTGGACATGGAGAGAGGGCTGCAGATTTGCTAGGAATGGTACACACAGATGTATGTGGACCAATGTCTACGCAAGCCATGGGTGGATTTTCATACTTCATTACTTTCATAGATGATAGATTTGGATTCGGATAATGTGTTTGATGAAACACAAGTCTGAGGCCTTTGAAAAGTTCAAAGAATATAAGTATGAAGTGGAGAAACAACCAAACATAGTATTATAACTCTTCGATTAGATCGAGGTGGTGAATACTTTAACGGAGAGTTTCTAGATTATCTCAAAGTAAATGGTATAGTCTCCCAGTGGACTCCTCCAGATTGGTATCTGAAAGGAGAAATCGAACTCTGTTAGACATAGTTCGGTCCACGATGAGCTATGCAAATCTTCCAGTATTCCTATGGGGTTATGCATTGGAAACCTCAGCATATTTACTGAATAAGGTGCTTTCCAAAATCTGTTCCTCAAACTCCGTATGAGATATGGAAAGAAAGGAAATCGAGTCTTAAACACGTTAAGATTTGGGGATGTCCAGCTTATGTCAAGTAAGTTGACCCAGATAAGCTGGAATATCGATCCGTAAAATGTAGTTTTGTGGGATATCCTAAAGAGACTTTAGGGTATTACTTTTGCACCGATCATCGGGTTGTATCCAGACATGCTACCTTCTTGGAAAAGGAGTTTATCCTTGAAGGAAACAGTGGGAGCAAAATTGAACTTGATGAAGTTCAAGAAGCACAAACTACTACGGATCAAATGGAAACACCTGTTCTGACTGAACAACCTTTTGTGGAACAGCCCATTCATAGATCAGGGAGAGTGTCTCGCCAACCTGAGAGGTAATTTGGCCTTGTCATTGAGAATGACAATGAGTTGTCAATCATTTGATGATGACGACCCTGTGACCTATAATGAGGCTATGAGTAGTGTTGACTCAGAGAAATGGCATAGTGCCATGAAATCCAGAATGGAATCTATGTATACGGTATACAAAAGATAGATTATAGCAGATGGCCAGGTGGAGACCTAAAAGGCCAGGCTTTTGGGAAAAGGATTCAAACAAAGGCAATGGATTGACTTTGATGAAACCTTTTACCTGTAGCCCTGTTAAAATCAGTTCGGATTTTGCTTGCGATTAATATGGTTTAAAGCAAGCTTCTCGAAAGATGGAACATTCGTTTTGATGAGATAATCAAAGAGTTTGATTTTATCGAAAACGTAGATGAACCATGCGTCTACAAAAGGGTTAGTGGAAGCGCGGTAACATTTCTTATATTATATTGAATTAGAGTTGACACACACAACAACATAGCAGACCCACTCACAAAGCTACTTTTTGAAAGTCACTTTGATCGTCATAAAGATGAGATGGGTATTAGATACCAGAGTGATTGGCTTTAGTACAAGTGGGAGATTGAAAGGAATATGTCCTAAGTCCAATCATGTATTAGGATTTAGGAATAACTTTTATGTAATCTGTTTTCAATTTCATTGATATTAATAAAGACTTGTTTTGTTTTTATTACGGGCTTTATCTATTTAAGTGTTTAAATAAGATATACCATAGTTTAGAGTAAAGCTTTTTATGGATTATGATGAGATCATAATAGTGAGACCTAAAAAGATGATAACTCTAAACTTAAATAGTTCCTGGTCATAGGATTACTAACTGGTAATTAATAATCCGCAAAGATCGGTACATACTATGCTTGCTTCATTATGAAGGATGTCTGTTCTCATAGACATTTGTGTGGTGACACTATAGCTAGTATGTAGGTGCTTATTATGGAATAAGTTCACTGAACATGACTCGCCCAGCTGAACAACTGATGGAGTTCACTCACGTGTCAGCAGTTGTTCGCTTAGTGATAGTTGTACAAGTATCCTTAGACTTGAGGTCATCATAGTCATCTTGTGTACACTGAACTATGCTTTGGTTTAGTTCTTAGTCTCCAGGGACAATTATTAGGGCTCTTCTGGGTATAGGAATTTGTACACGAAGATAGTGTATGATCAATAAAGGATCTACCCCTTCCAGTGAAGGAAGCGAATGTTCAAGGCTGATCCACTTATGCTAGTTCAGGAATCTCTGGCCAGAGTAAATGAAATTAGAAAGGAGTTTCTAATTTGCATAGAACTACGCATAATAGATGGTAAGCAAGTGATTGAATTAGATAGGCTTGACACGAGATCCATGCCTTGTATTTAATCGGGACATTGTAGGGTAGAAGGAGTTTATTGTACGGTAACTATTCACTGACAGGTTCTTGGTATTCTAAGCAGTGAATTCATATTATCCGGATAGTCGCGATATGTTGAGAAGCATCACTCACGATGTAGAATAAATGTGATTAATTAATTAATCATATTTAATAAATTAGAGAATTTATATAAATAATGATAAAATAGTTTTATTATTATTTATTTCTACTACCGGCTTAATATTGAACCTACAGGGTCACACCATAAAAGAGAATGATTTTTTGGTGGAGGAATTAATTAATAATGGTTAATAATTATTTATTTGTGAAATAAATAATTAATTGGCAAATTTAATAATTGATTAAATGAGATTTAATTGATTATAAATTAATTAAGAAAAGTTCTTAATATTATTAATTAAGGATTTAATTTTTGGAAATTAAATCAAGAGAGAGAATTATTTCTAAAGTGTTTAGAAAAAGGATTAATAATTAAAAGGTGTTTTAATTATTAATGAGAATAATAAATGGGATAATAATAATATTATTTATGGGAAAATTTCAGCTGAAAATTTTGCCTATAAATACACTATTATAGACCCTATTTTATTCTAACCCCAGAAACCCAAAAGTTTCAGAAAACCAAATTCTCTCCACCTCCTCCTCCTCCTAAAAGTCGTTTTCTTGGTGGATACCGGTGGAGTGCTTCACACTTGAGGAGCAACTGCTAAGGATCTCTGATCGTTGTCTCCGAATTATTTTTAAAGGTTAGATTCGATCCCTCGAATTTTTATTCACGATTTATATGCTTTTATTTGGATTTTATGTGTGTAAAAGTGTTTTTCCACGCCCCGCTGTGTTTAAAAATCCATCAGCTCACCCCAAACTTACACTAGAAAGAAGAAATCAAAGACCATTGGGGATGCACAGGGTTCACACATTATGCAAACTGGTGCTAAAGACATATTCACTGCATCTTCTCAAAGTCAGGTTGATGTGGTTCCAATAAATGTGGAGTCACAGCCAAAATCTTTAATAATAGAAGCACCTAAAACACCAAATTCTCCCATACATTCTTTGGGTGTTGACATGAAAAACACATCACTTCCAAATTCTCCATCTTTAACTCTCTTGGAGAAGCCAAAAATCCAAGCAAGTGAGCATCATCTTCTAGATGATTTGTTGGCTCATTTGCCATTTCTTTCTGAGACTGTTGAGACATCTGTGCCAAAATTTTCATCAATCTACACAGATTCCACAATAATCTCCACTCCAAACTTATTTATTTCTACTCTCTCGATGGATATTGTTCATCCGTCGAGTAGTGATTGTATCCCAACGGATGTGCCTAACAGTAGTCATCCGCCGGTTAACAAACTTACTACCCCGATGGATATTCCTTATCTGTCGAGTGTCTCTGCACAGCTTCAAATTTCATCCATTATTACAAGTGCAGAAGACTTAGTAGTAGTGCAATCACTCCTAGGACTGAGGGAAGGAAGTGAAATGAGTGAGAGTATGGGTTGCTCCTACGAAAAAGGAGAGAAAAAGAGTGAACCTTCAGGACTGGAAAAAGTGAGTATGAGGAGTCCCACCTTAGATGGTGAAGGTGAGGGTGTGAGGGTGGGGAGCCAAGGTGAGACCTTGATGCAACAAAAGTGAGATCATGAGAGAAATGCAGGTAAAGGAGTGATAAGGATGGAAACTATTGCAAATGAGTCAATGAATGTCAGTGATACAGAAAGGAAAAGGCTATTTCAGCAAGAATATCAAGCTGTTATAGATTCTATTTCCCTAGATGCTTAGACATTTACTCACCCTGTCACAGCTTACCAAACTCTAGTTGTACAGGACAATGAGGAGGCTGAAAGATTGCTGAACTTGGTGCATACTACACAATCTTAACAAAGAGCAAAGGATGCAATCACTGCTATGACTTCCAACATTGGCAGTGATTTTGAACTGGATGAAAGCTCTTTTGGGGATGCTGGTGGGGATGATGAGGAAGATAGCATGGACATAGGGGGAGATGCAGATGTTCCTGCATGGATGCTAACAAAAGAATGCTCCTACTCACATCTCCAATCAACATTATTCAAGCTAATTCATGACACCCAAGCAGCCATTCATGCATCTACTAATGCCAGCACAAAGAAGCTACTCACAGCACATCTTGAAGCACTCCAGCTGCATAAAATTCAAGCCCTCCAACACAGTCAGAGTGTGGATGCAATCAAGCAAGAAATTTATGAAGTCAATCAAGATGTCATAGAAAGGATGGATGCTAGGCTTTCTGCAACCACCATGACTGAAATTGTTCAAAAGCTAAGAAAGGAGGCTGATCTCAATAGGAAAGTTGAGGCCATGGACTCAAGATTATCTGCTGTAGAGAAGTCAATGGACAAGATACTTACCAATCAAGAAATTCAGACTGCACTACTCCAACAGTTGGTGGCTGCTCAACTCCCTCCCACACAACTTGATGATAACAAAAAGGGGGAGAAAGGCTCAAGTGAGGGGAAACAACATCTTAATATTCAAGTTAGCAAAGTAATTGTGCCTACAATTGCTTTCACCAAGCCACCAACTAAGACCAACATTGATATGATTAATGAAGCAACAACCACACTGAGAGCAGCTAAAAAGAAGCAGTTGAGGCCAATCAACTGGGAGAAAATTGATGAGGATATTCAAAAGAGGTTTGGGCTAGTAAAGAAGCCAGGAAAATCAGCCATTCATCACTCTCAATGTGACGCCCTCAATCTCGGGGTTAGGAAATGAGGATCACACACCTTTAATCTATTAATTATATAAGCATAAACCCCGATTAACTACTAACATGATCAAACAGGATAAAGTATGAGACAAGATTACAACTACCAACCATAAATATAACTTACAACCCCAAAATAATATTAAATAATCATAATCGATCCCGTCTTGGAACCGACAGATATCCCATTGTATCTTTACAATATTCTGGCTAAGCGCTTGCTCACTCAAAAACATCACTACCTGCTCTGGAAACCGGAAGCCCTCAACACGATAGGGACCACCAAGTACGCTCTTACGAGCAGTATGCCTAAGCCTGACCATCTTCTTGCTTAACTGTCATGGTTAGATTAAAAACAAACATATGAGTATAAAACCCAGCAAGTAACTATAACGCAGTTCTACGATATAGAATCCACAATATACTTTACCAATCTCAGGGCATTCTACTTTATGAGTTCTAGGTGGCAGATTTCTATCTTTCGGGTTATGAAAGGGTTATGAAGGAAAAATTTGGGGATTTCAAGGAACAAGGCTCAAAGCAGGGTGAAAGCCGATATTCATCACAAATCATTAAAGGATCAAAACAGATCTTTCAAAAAGAAGAAAGTGACAATCTTTTCATTGTATGGAATCAATTATATGATCAACAGAATAAAATCAGGGTTCACGAGTTATAAGCTGCACAATATCACAATCAACTCTTTTCAAAGCAATATAAACCATTTTTATTTTCAAAGAATCAATTACTGAGTAGGAAATTTCAATTCCTTTTTAAAAATCAATATGGAACCCTTAATTGGACCACTTTATCTTTCATTTTATTATAATATGGGTGATCAGCCTGACCGACCTCCATCCGATCTTTAAGGTACCAAATGGCATAATTTCAGCCTTAAACTGGACTAGCCCCGCTAGCCTCTTACTATGACTGGACTAGTCCCACTAGCCTCTTACGTCCCAATCCAATCCATCAGGAATTCGTTTGGAAAACCTTGAGTTCGAAAATGCAGGTTTTCTAAATTCATTTTATCATTACCAAGAATATGAAATCATTCGGACTCTTTCAAGTCGAAACTCGTTCTCAGATTCAATTTCAAGAAATCAAAGTTAAGGAAATGAATCAAGGATAAGAAGGTCCAATTCTAGGGATCTTGAATCAATGATAACTAGGTACTTAAGTTAGAAGAATCAAAACTGTTTCAAGGATCAATAGGGAATATGGTGATCAAGGAATGTAACATCATTACAAGGGATTTGTGAAGGTACTTATAGGGTTTATAACAGTTCATGGTATAACAAATAATTTGAACAGGAAAGATAGGTTACCAAAGGGTTGAATCAATAAGCTTATCAATAACAATTTTACAAGATCAAAGACAGGGTATCTCAAATCAATAACAGGGGTTTATTCTTTTAAAAATTCAATACTCTACATGGCATGAACAATATCCTCTCTATAACCATTTACATAAGTAATTAGAGTTACTTGCCTGAATTCACTTTCTGAAGGTTGAACTACTGCCACCTAGTATTTCTTTCCCTTTCCTAGCCTGAATGCCCTCACGCTCCGAATCTACAATCCAAAACCAAAATCTTAATTAGTTCTCAACTCACGTTCCCGGAACGTTCACTCAATACGATAACTCGATTATAATCTTGACTCAAATATACGAGTATAATTTATACACATATGCACATAGCACATAACACATTCCTTTCTCATAGCCTTTATATCTTTATATACTCAATAATCAACTTATACTTGCTTAACCTTAACTATTCTTCAAATCACACTATTATAACTCATACGAGTACATGATTTATTCACAACTAAATCTTTACGACCATAACTATCACTTATAGTTCTTTAATACCAAACAACTTAATTCCCCCTTTTTCTTTTATTCCTTAATTCGAACCACGACAACAATCAAACAAACACATAAATAAATCACATATCTCCTAGAATTTCACATGCAATCACTTAGCAAGGTAATGGAACCAAATCAATCGCTTTTATACCTATATTCCATCCGGCTATAACCACAAAGCACAACCAAGTGTACTCAATTTCAATTATACATAATCAAACACAAATAAACCTCTTTTGGTAACATGCAAATTACAAGAGTCACTTACGCAATCAAGCTTCATCCTTTTTAATCCAAAAAAAACCCGAATCATAATTACATTAAGAATCGAAAATCAACACCTTCTTTGAATTATCAAAAATTCGAACACAAACACCATCCAATATTGACATGCAACCAAGTTCTCCTTTCAATTATCACTTGCAACTAATATCATTAGCATATAAACTCACAAAATCAACTTAATTCTCTTTTTAACCATAATACCCATTCCGGTTTTTCAAGAAAACACACATGCAAAGATCAATTTTGACATGCAAAGTTTTAAATCATAATTTCAACTTGTTTTAAACCTTAACTTAGACATTCAACTCATTTTCTTTACAAATCAAACTAAACTTATTCGATTATACTCAAATCTTATATGCAATTATCAAATCATCTCTTTAAACCAATAATCATTCTAATTTCCCACTATTATCCTAAAACAATAATCCACAATCACTTTAATCAACAAAAATCAACTCAATAACTTCCGAAAACAAAAACCCATTCGGTTTTTAAGAAATGACCACATGCAAACACCGAAAATAGGTTTTATGACTACTAGAGTTCAGTAATAACATCATCACTCACCACCGGTTCACCGGAGTTCATCATCGGTGACGGTGGCTTCACGGTGGTACCCTCATTCGAGGGTGTCCAACCATAAAACCTCTGATTCACTTAAAAAAATGCAGCAACACTACATGTAATATGATTTCATCATAAAAATCACAGAAATAAGAATTGATCAAGCAAAACTCGGGCCTCGGTTCAAAACCGAACCTAAATACACACACACGCACTTCGCATGCAAGCATAAGCACACACATGCACATGAATTGAAGCTCATATATGGAACAAAGATGAAGATTCATGGAGGTTTCAAAGAATTAGAGAGAGAGAGAGAGAGACAATATACCGAGAGGAAAAGAGAGAGAGAAGAGAGAGCTTCGAGAGTGAGAGAGAGAGATGAGAGAAAGTGAGAAAATAAAAGAGAGAGAGAAGAACCGGGTAAAGGAAGAAAAGAAGGGGGGAATGGGTTTTTATAATAAAAGGGTAGGGGTACTTTTGTAACTTACAAATCCTTCTTTCCTTTTATTCTCCTTTCTCTTTTATTCAAAACTCAAAAATGAATTTAAATAATGAATAACTCTCTCAGAAAAGATGGGTATTCAAAGAATGATAATTTTAAGACGCTGATCTCGAAATTATCTTTCCAACCATTACTCATAATAAGATTTTGAGCGTACGGTTGATTTTATATGATTTTTACAAGTTCATACTAATAATAACATTTTATCACATAAAAATCAATTTAAAATGCAAAGATCATAAAATAAATCCGTCCATCATTTTTAGAAAGTCTCTAGGACTATTTTGAAGATAACAGAACAAATCCCATGCCTTTACCTTACTCAGATAATTTTATAAAAATGTGCGAAGGTTAAATAAACCTTATTTAAAACAATTAATTCCCTTAAATTCATAAAATATTAATAGATCACGTAATCGTGCATAAAGACAAGCAAGCACATATACGGACACATCACAATTCATGTATGATCATACAAATTGTCCTTCTTTAACATTATTCCTTTTTGCGCGTACCGGGTCACGTTCAGCTTGACGGCCCGACGCTTAGTATTTCAGTCACGCTTCACTATATCATTGTCGACCGACACGTCACTATAACGCATTACTTTATTCAAGCATTTCATTTCACATAATAACACATAATTCATATTTTAAATACTTTAATGCCCTTTTTAGGACGGGTTCCGTTCTACTGACGGCCCGACAACACAACTTAACTCCTGAGCTGACTCTTTAAATTGGAGCGCCTCTATTTACGCTCCTAGATATTAATATACAGTAAAGATAATTAACCAACACTTAATCACATAATTCATATTTACAGCACATAAATCACATTTTATTCTCTTAATTACGTCACAAAATTCTCGGCCGTCACAATCTACCCTCCGTAAAAGGATTCTGTCCCCAGAATCTAGTCTAAGCAAATAGATGGGATACTTTCTTGCATTTCACTCTCTAATTCCCAAGTTGATTCTTCCACTAATGGATTTCTCCACAACACTCTAACTAGAGGTACAACTTTATTTCTAAGTGTCCTCTCTTTTCGATCTAAAATTCGAACTGGTTGTTCCGCATAAGACAAATCTGGTTGAATTTCCACTGGTTCCAATTCGATCACATGGCTCGCATCAGCATTATACTTCTTCAGAAGAGATACATGAAATACATTGTGTAGAAGTTGCATTTGCGGAGTAAGCGCTAATTCATATGCCACCTTCCCAACTCGTCGCAGTACCTCGAATGGTCCAATATACCTACGACTCAACTTCCCTTTCTTTCTGAATCTGGTTATACCTTTCCAAGGAGATATTTTTAACAAGACTTTGTCTCCAGGTTCGAATTGCACATCTTTTCGTTCTCGATTTGCATACTTCGTTTGTCGATCTTGAGTTGCAATTAATCTTTTTTCGTATCATTTCCACTTTTTCTTTCGTTTGTTGAACTAGCTTGGGCCAATTAATTTGCGCTCACCAACCTCATCCCAATACGTAGGGGACCTACATTTTCTTCCATACAACGCTTCATAAGGCGGCAGGCCAATACTCGCGTGATAACTATTGTTGTAGGAAAACTCAATTAACGGCAAATGATTGTCCCAATTTCCTTTGAAATATATTGCAAAAGTTCGCAACATATCCTCAATTGTCTGAATTGTCCTTTCACTTTGTCCGTCCGTCTGCGGATGATATGTCGTACTCATTTTCAGCTTAGTTCCCAAATGATCATGGAATTGTCTCCAAAATCTCGAGTTAAACCTTGGATCTCTATTAGACACGATAGATACAGGAACTCCATGACGCATCACGATCTCATCCAAATATAATTTGACCAACTTTTCCAATGGAAACCATTCATTTATCGGCAAGAAATGTGCTGATTTAGTTAATCAATCGATTATCACCCAAATCGCATCATGATTAGACTTGGTTTTAGGTAATCCTACCATGAAATCCATCGCGATATGTTCCCATTTCCATTCTGGTATATCTAGTGGTTGAAGCAATCCACTTGGCCTCTGATGTTCCGCTTTGACTCTTTGACACGTATAACACTTACTTATCCATTCCGTAATTTCCTTTTTCATGTTTGGCCACCAATAACTTTCTTTTAAATCCTGGTATATTTTCGTGCTTCTAGGGTGAATTGAAAATCTCGAGTTATGCGCTTCTTGCAAAATCTCGTGCTTTAGCTCTACAAGATTAGGTATGCAAATACGTGAATTAACACGATATATTCCTTTTTCATCCTTTTGAGCTTTGACTTCTTCTCCGGATAACTTATCCTTTTCGAGATTCATCACTTGGTGTTGACAACATCGTACCTTTTCCAAAATTTCGGGTTGAAATGACATCGCATATATAGCTTCACCTCCAAATTCTGGAGTCTACACTTCTATTTCCATCTTTTCGAAATCATTGATCAAATCTTCCGATGACATTAACATATTCAACCTTTCCTTGCGACTTAGAGCGTCTGCTACCACATTTGCCTTTCCAGGATGATAGTTTATCGCACAATCATAATCTTTGATCAATTCTAACCATCTTCTTTGTCTCATATTCAACTCCTTTTGAGTGAAAATATACTTTAAACTCTTATGATCTGTATAAATCTCGCACTTTTCCCCGTATAAATAATGTCTCCAAATATTAAGGGCAAACACAATTGCTGCCAATTCCAAATCATGCGTGGGATACTTTTGCTCGTGCGGCTTGAGTTACCTTGACGCATATGCTATTACCTTTTCGTGTTGCATTAACACACATCCAAGTCCTTTATATGAAGCATCACTGAATATTATAAATATTCCTCTTTTATCTGGTAACACTAACACTGGAGCGGTTACCAACCTCTTCTTTAACTCTTGAAAGCTTTCTTCGCCCTTTTCCATCCATACAAACTTCTCGTTCTTCCTTGTCAACTTTGTTAATGGAACAACAATCTTAGAGAAATCTTGCACAAACCCTCTATAGTATCTGGCTAATCCCAGAAAACTTCTGACTTTCGTAGGAGTCTTGGGTCTTTCCCAATTCATTACAGCTTCTATCTTGGCTAGGTCCACTTTGATTCTTTCTTTATTAACTACGTGACCAAGAAATTGCACTTCCTTTAGCCAAAATTCACACTTCGAAAACTTAGCGTACAACCTTTCTTTTCTCAGAATTTCCAAAGATATCCTCAAATGCTCCTTATGTTCTTCCTCCGTCTTGGAATATATCAATATATCGTCAATAAACACAATAACAAACTTATCCAAATATTGCTTGAACACTCTGTTCATAAGATCCATAAATGCGGCTGGCGCATTCGTCAAACCAAACGCCATTACCAAAAACTCGTAGTATCCATATCTCATTCGAAACGCTGTCTTGGTTATATCTTCCACTTTAATCTTTAATTGATGATACCCAGATCTTAAATCAATCTTGGAGAAACACGAAGCTCCTTTTAGCTGATCAAACAAGTCATCGATTCGCGGTAGAGGGTACTTATTCTTAATCGTCAACTTATTCAATTCGCGATAATCAATGCACAACCTCATACTTCCATCCTTTTTCTTTACAAACAACACCGGTGCGCCCCACGGGGATACACTCGGCCGAATTACTCCTTTATCCAACAATTCTTGCAACTGTGCTGCCAATTCCTTTATCTCAACTAGCGCCATACGATAGGGAGCTTTCGATATTGGTTCGTTCCAGGAGCCAAATCAATCGTAAACTCGATCTCTCTATCTAGAGGTAATCCAGGCAATTCATCAGGAAACAATCAGGAAAATCTCTTACTATTGGAATATCTTCAATCCTTACGGATCCTTTTTCCACGTCTTTAACATGAGCCAAATAAACTTTGCATTCTCGACGTATTAATCTCCTCGTTTCGATAGCCGTTAAAAATTTCTTCTCTTGCCTCTTCCCTTTGAATATCACTTCCTCACCACCCTTGGTTCTTAACTTCACCTTCTTACTTTTACACCCTATTTGCGCCTCATGGTTTGACAACCAATCCATTCTTAGTATAACCTGAAATTCTCCTAACTTAAAGGGAATTAAGTCAGCAGAAAAGTGCCGACCTTCTATAATCACATTACAATTGGGACAAACTTTATTAACAATAACTTTCTCTTGATTTGCTACCTCTATAATGAAATTAGGTTCCAGAGGGTAAGCAACACAATTTAACTTATCAAGAATACTTTCATATATAAAAGATCTAGTTACTCCAGAATCCATCAATACTTTTACTTCTACTGAGTTAATAACAAGCATACCTGCTACCACGTCCACATCTTGCACCGCATCTTTCATTGTCATATTAAATGTCCTAGCTCTGGGTTGAGCTGATGGTGCTGGGAGAGACGGCGGTCCAGTAATCCTAAGAACATTGGCCTTCTGAACAGGCTCCTTACAATTTCTGGCCATATGGCCCACCTTTCCACACTTAAAACAAGCCAAGTCAGGCTTCTTTGCTCCATTTGGACATTCTAATGAGTAATGCCCTTTCTGGTTACACTTGAAACAGGTCACGTCCAATTTATTACACCTTCCTGGGTGTCTCTTCCCATAATTCTTGCATTCTTGAATCCGAGGTCTATCATCCTTCCCCGGTTGTCCTGCTTTCTGAAAACGGTTCTTCTGGGCTCCATTACCGGGTTTAAACTTCTGAAACTTTTGGTGTTGACCTCCACCATTCCTTCCAAACTTTCCTCTAAACTTTGAACTTCCTTGCTTTTGCTCCGAGCTGTCAAACTTTCTTTTCCTTCCTTCATTTTCTCTCCTCGTAGCTTCACGCTCTCCTTCTACTATCATTGCCTTTTGTACCAAGGCAGCATAATTCTTGATCTCCAATAATGCCACTTGACTTCTAATCCATGGCTTAAGTCCCTGTTGGAACCTCTTAGCCTTCTTTGACTCCATATTTACATACTCAGGTACAAACCTATACAACTCCGAAAATTTCACTTCATATTCAACTACCTACATATCCTCTTGCCTAAGGTCCAGAAATTTCATTTCCAACTGATCTTGCATATAACTCGGCAAATATTTCTCCAAGAACATTTCAGTAAACTTCTCCCATGTTAAGTCCTTTCCTTCCAACAACGCTTTTGAAGATTCCCACCAGAAACTCGCTTCATCTTTCAGGTAATAACTCGCATACTGGGCTTTCTTGTCATCCTTAACTTCTGCTAATTTAAAGGCATTTTCCATTTCTCTTAACCACAGACTGTGCTTTTATCGGATCGGGTAATCCTAAGAATTCTGGGGGATGAACAGATTGAAAGTGTTTGAAGTTTCCAACTTTAGGGGCCATAGGTTGTTGCAAAAGCTGAGCAAGTCTGCTCATCATGGTGGTTTCTGGGTTTACTTCTGGGTCTTGGCTTAGAATTTCTTCTTCTTGGTGATCTGGTGAGTTGGCCATTTCTCACAAACCTGATTGAGAAATTATTTAGCAATACGATAGCATGACATATATAAAAACATCTTACTATGAAATCTCTCTTTTTTTGCGGGTTTTAAGCTTTACCCAATTTTGCACATGCAATCCTATTACAACATAATTCTCATATCAGTGTTGTTTTCTCATGGCACATGATAGAGTATTATGAATTTTAAACATGGTTATACGAAAACATGGTATTTAGAACAATTTATGCAGATCTTTAGGGTGCACAATAGAAAGCAAGATAATGGATTTATTAAACAAAGGGTAAATAAATAAAAGTCTGGTTACCACAAGTTCAGAAATAAGGTACAATAATATAGCAGGGTTAAACAGAGGAAAAACTGGAAAATATCCCCTTATCTACCCCTAACTTCTAGTAACTACTACTACAAAGTTCTGAAATACAATACAACAATGAAAAAGGGATCCCGATATCTGACCAAGTATCCGAAAGCCTACCGGCGCTGAAAAACAACAACTACGGGCTCAACCAACAATCCCGCCTAACAACTAATCATTCAGAATCTCTCTCAAAACGACCAACATCCAGCGAATGATCTTATGCAGCCTCCGGGCCTCAGCATCAGCATCACTAGTGGATGGTCCCTCATCCAATCTCCTCCGGGCAACCTGCTCCACCATCTTAATCCGAACTCGCCACTCATCGTCCATAACTGAAGTGCTCTGCCTAGTCTCTCGAGCTAGCCTATCCACCAAAGCTCCCAACTCAGTAATACGGGAGTACACAAAGTCTCGGTCCTGGGCTAACTTGCCATCAACACTGACAGTCACGGTCTTAGGCATCTCAGACTCTGGCTCAGGGGTCGGGGTCTCTGAATTTGGCCTCAAGGGTGAAATCTGTATAGGGATCTCACTACTCTCAGAAGGATCCTCCTTTGGGTCTGAACTAACATACACAGGCTCCTCTGGAGAGGGTGGAATGGGGTCCACTGGGGTACCAGTCAAACTAACCTCTGAATCTGAATCACTACCACTACTGGGATCCTGAGAGAAAACATAAAACAGCAACAAAAAAAACAACGTTAAGGTTAAATAAAGCTTCTAGCTAATTCACACCCTAACTCTAGTCACCATTTTAGCTTATACACACTTTTCCTTGGACTATAACTAATAGTCTAACTCAACTCTATATGAGTCGAACTCTCTCGCGATATAAATATATACCCAAAATACCCTCTCTTTTTTAAGTCCTAACTTGTCTCAGGGACTAGATCATGTAGCTTTGATACCAACTTCTGACGCCCTCAATCTCGGGGTTAGGAAATGAGGATCACACACCTTTAATCTATTAATTAAATAAGCATAAACCCCGATTAACTACTAACATGATCAAACAGGATAAAGTATGAAACAAGATTACAACTACCAACCATAAATATAACTTACAACCCCAGAATAATATTAAATAATCATAATCGATCTCGGCTTGGAACCAACAGATATCTCATTGTATCTTTACAACTTTGTGGCTAAAGCGCTTGCTCACTCAAAAATATCACTACCTGCTCTGGCAACCGGAAGCCCTCAACACGATAGGGACCACCAGGTATGCTCTTATGAGCAGTGCGCCTGAGCCTGGCCATCATCTTGCTTAACTGCCATGGTTAGATTAAAAATAAACATATGAGTATAAAACTCAGCAAGTAACTATAAAGCAGTTCTACGATGTAGAATCCACAATATACTTTACCAATCTCAGGGCATTCTACTTTATCAGTTCTAGGTGGCAAATTTCTATCTTCGGCTTATGAAAGGGTTATGAAGGAAAAATTTGGGGCTTTCAAGGAACAAGGCTCAAAGCAGGGTGAAAGCTGACATTCATCACAAATCATTAAAGGATCAAAACAGATCTTTCAAAAAGAAAAAAGCGACAATCTTTTCATTGTATGGAATCAATTATATGTTCAAGAGAATAAAATCAGGGTTCACGAGTTACAAGCTGCATAATATCACAATCAACTCTCTTAAAAGCAATAGAAACCATTTTCATTTTCAAAGAATCAATTACTGAGTAGGAAATTTCAATTCCTTTTTAAAAATCAATATGGAACCCTTGATTGGACCACTTTATCTTTCATTTTATTATAATACGGGTGATCAGCCTGACCGACCTCCATCCGATCTTTAAGGTACCAAATGGCATAATTTCAGCCTTAAACTGGACTAGCCCCGCTAGCCTCTTACTATGACTGGACTAGTCCCACTAGCCTCTTACGTCCCAATCCAATCCATGAGGAATTCAGTTTGGAAAACCATGAGTTGGAAAAAGTAGGTTTTCTAAATTCATTTTATCATTACCAAGAATATGAAATCATTCGGACTCTTTCAAGTCGAAACTCATTCTCAGATTCAATTTCAAGAAATCAAAGTTAAGGAAATGAATCAAGGATAAGAAGGTGCAATTCTAGGGATCTTGAATCAATGATAATAAGGTACTTAAGTTAGAAGAATCAAAACGGTTTCAAGGATCAATAGGGAATATGGTGATCAAGGAATGTAACATCATTACAAGGGATTTGTAAAGGTACTTATAGGGTTTATAACAGTTCATGGTATAAAAAATAATTTGAACAGGAAAGATAGGTTACCAAAGGGTTGAATCAATAAGCTTATCAATAACAGTTTTACAAGATCAAAGACTGGGTATCTCAAATCAATAAAAGGGATTCATTCTTTTAACAGTTCAATACTCTACATGGCATGAACAATATCCTCTCTATAATCATTGACACAAGTAATTAAAGTTACTTGCCTGAATTCGCTTTCCTGAAGGTTGAACTACTGCCACCTAGTATTTCTTTCCCTTTCTTAGCGTGAATGCCCTCACACTCTGAATCTACAATCCAAAACCAAAACCTTAATTAGTTCTCAACTCACGTTCCCGGAACGTTCACTCAATACGATAACTCGATTATACTCTTGACTCAAATATACGAGTATAATTTATACACATATGCACATAGCACATAACACATTCCTTTCTCATAGCCGTTATATCTTTATATACTCAATAATCAACTTATACTTGCTTAACCTTAACTATTCTTCAAATCACACTATTATAACTCATACGAGTACATGATTTATTCACAACTAAATCTTTACGACCATAACTATCACTTATAGTATTTTAATACCAAACAACTTAATTCCCCTTTTTCTTTTATTCCTTAATTCAAACCACGACAAAAATCAAACAAACACACAAATACATCACATATCTCCTAGAATTTCACATGCAATCACTTTGCAAGGTAATGGAACCAAATCAATCACTTTTATAACTATATTCCATTCGGCTATAACCACAAAGCACAACCAAGTGTACTCAATTTCAATCATACATAATCAAACACAAATAAAACTCTTTTGGTAACATGCAAATTACAAGAGTCACTTACGCAATCATAATTACATTAAGAATCGAAAATCAACACCTTCTTTCAATTATCAAAAATTCGAACACAAGCACCATCCAACATTGACATGCAACCAAGTTCTCCTTTCAAATATCACTAGCAACTAATACCATTAGCATATAAACTCACAAAATCAACTTAATTCTCTTTTTAACCATAAGACCCATTCAGGTTTTTCAAGAAAACACACATGCAAAGATCGATTTTGACATGTAAAGTTTTAAATCACAATTTCAACTTGTTTTAAACCTTAACTTAGACATTCAACTCATTTTCTTTACAAATCAAACTAAACTTATTCGATTATACTTAAATCTTACATGCAATTATCAATTCATCTCTGTAAACTAATAATCATTCTAATTTCCCACTATTATCCTAAAACAATAATCCACAATCACTTTAATCAACAAAAATCAACTCAATAACTTCCGAAAACAAGAACCCATTCGGTTTTAAGAAATCACCACATGCAAACACCGAAAATAAGTTTTATGACTACTAGAGTTCAGTAATAACATCATCATTCACCACCGGTTCACCGGAGTTCATCACCGGTGGCGGTGGCTTCACGGTGGTGCCCTCATTCGATGGTGTCCAACCATAAAACCTCCGATTCACTTAAAAAAATGTAGTAACACTACATGTAATATGATTTCATCATAAAAATCACAGAAACAAGAATTGATCAAGCAAAACTCGGGCCTCGGTTCAAAATCGAACCCACACACACACACGCACTTCGCATGCAAGCATAAGCACACACATGCACATGAATTGAAGCTCATATATGGAACAAAGATGAAGATTGATGGAGGATTTCAAAGAATTTGTGAGAGAGAGAGAGAGAGACAATATACCGAGAGGAAAAGAGAGAGAGAGGAGAGAGCCTCGAGAGTGAGAGAGAGAGATGAGAAAAAGTGAGAAAACAAAATAGAGAGAAGAACCAGGTAAAGGAAGAAAATAAGGGGGGATGGGTTTTTATAATAAAAGGGCAGGGGTACTTTTGTAACTTACAAATCCTTATTTCCTTTTATTCTCCTTTCTCTTTTATTCAAAACTCAAAAAAGAATTTAAATAATGAATAACTCTCTCAGAAAAGAAGGGTATGCAAATAATAATAATTTTAAGACATAGATCTCGAAATTAGCTTTCCAACCATTACTCATAATAATATTTTGAGCGTACGGTTGATTATATATGATTTTTATAAGTTCGTACTAATAATAGCATTTTATCACATAAAAATCAATTTAAAATGCAACGATCATGAAATAAATCCGTCAATCATTTTTTGAAAGTCTCTAGGACTATTTCGAAGATAACATAACAAATCTCATGTCTTTACCTTACTCAGATAATTTTATAAAAATGTGCGAAGGTTAAATAAACCTTATTTAAAGCAAGTAATTCCCTTAAATCCATAAAATATTAACAGATCACGTAATCATGCATACAGACAAGAAAACACATATACGGACACATCACAATTCATGTCTGATCATAAAAAATATCTTTCTTTAACATTATTCCTTTTTACGCGTACCGAGTCACGTTCAGCCTGACGGCCCAACGCTCAGTGTTTCAGTCACGCTTCACAATATCATTATCGACCGACACGTCACTATAACGCATTACTTTACTCAAGCATTTCATTTCACATAATAACACATAATTCACATTTTAAATACTTTAATCCCCTTTTTAGGACGGGTTCCGTTCTACCTGATGGCCCGACAACACAACTTAACTCCTGAGCTGACTCTTTAAATTGGAACGCCTCTATTTACGCTCCTAGATATTAATACACAGTAAAGACAATTAACCAACACTTAATTACATAATTCATATTTACAGCACATAAATCACATTTTATTCTCTTAATTACGTCACAAAATTCTCGGCCGTCACACTCAAATCAGGAAAATCTCTGTGAATGATATGAGCATGAATAATCTGGAAAGAGGACAGCCATCCTGCATCAAATCTCCAAAGGCTGAACTAATTTTGAAGCCAAAGGTGAACTATCCTAAACCTTCTCTAAAGAACCCTTTGGATACAGTGTATGCGACACCAAAGCCTGATGAAAAGAAACTGCTATCAAGATCTATTGCATTCTACAAGGATCCAGCTGATTCAGCATTGAAAAGAAGAATTGTCAAAGTTTTCAGGAATAGTAAGGAAATTTGTGTGGTTACTGGACACCGTCAATTTGCTGAATCAAAAAGAGAAGAAAAGGCAAGATTGAAGCAAGAAAAGAAGCAAGCTGCTCTAGATGCTAAAAAGGTCAAACAAAAGAAGGAGCGAGCTGCTATCTTGGCCAAGCTGCTAGCTGTGAAACCTACACAACAAATTCCTGAACAATCATCTGAAACCACTGAATCCAAGGAACCGAAATGCAAGAAGAATCACAACAGAGAAAAAGTTCTAGATACAAACTTCATGCAAAGAGAAAAGTGGATTTTGATAAAAAGGAATTGGAAGATCAGTTTCCTAAAAAGTCTACATCTGCAACAACTCAAACATCCATGCCCTCTGTGGCACATGAAAAATTCAAGATAGATCCATCCAAGAATTTTCATGGTGAACCTATCATTCCAAAGGATGAGCCAATAGACTGGGATAGTCTACCAATACCTGAACTCAATCTACCTCACTTAATGAAGCCAAAGAAGACAAAGACCAGAGCAGTCAAGAAAGTGGAGCCCTCAACTCTCAGATCCAAGTCCCTAACCAAAGCTCAAACCAAAGTCAACAAAGGAGATATCTTGTACATCTGTGACACCGAGGAATTCTCAGATCTAAACCTCTATCTAGATGAACTGGAAGAAGTTAAAGGGATTGATGCTTACAGGAATCTACCTGAAAGGTTAGTATTCAAGTACAAGGGAGGAAAGGAGATACAATGGCCACTTCACAGGATCCTTCAAAAAAGCCAATATGTGCTGATAAAGGTTTATTCATCCTTCAAGAAGAACTTTGGATTCAATGTGACAAGCTAGAAGACTAGTTCTAAAGAAGATTAAAGAACTGAGGAGTATTAGAGCCAATGATGCACTCCCAAAGACTCTAACTATTCCTTACACTGAAAGTAGAGTGCATCTAAGGCCCTACTGGCTGATGGAATTCATGGATGATAAGGGAGTTAGAAGATTCTTCATATTAGAAGACCAGTTGAGCATCTCTAGCAATGAGACTCTTTTGGAAATGCAAGAAATGCTAAATCTCTCAGAATCTGATGAACTGGAATTCCACAGACAACTCCAAAATCAGATAGAAGAAAATAACAGAAAGCTCGGAAAGAGATCCAGATCTTCAAGGAAATAGATTAATCTGCCCAGGCTAGAGGAGCACCTTGAAAATGACTGTGAGCAAATCTTTGTACATTTTGTTAATTGCAGCACTTTACAGTTTTATCTACTTCCATTTAAATTTATATTTTTTGGGTATTTTGTTATCATCAAGTTTCTCTTAATTTATGGCTACAATTCTAGTAGACATAAATTGGGGGAGATTGTTGTGAATATGTTGTGAACTTGATAATTTCATTAACAAAACACCTTAGTAGATTTAACTTAGTGAAATATGTAGCACTCGACGGATAAGCAAATATAGTCCCGACGGATGACTCAATATAGTCCCGAAGGATGATGATTTGACATCCATCGAGTGAGTAGCTTATGTAACAATAAGTCATGTAGCACATTTCTGCAAACACCTTTGTATAGATTCTGTAGTAGCATATAAGTCATGTTGACTTTAATTAGATATGCAGAATAGGTTGATTAATTGTACATAGATGATGTCTTGTAATTCTGCATAAATGAAATAAAGTCAAGTGCCAAATAGCTAACCAACGGATGATCAACAAGGCAACCCAACGGATGATCAACAAGGCAACCCGACGGATGATCAACAAGGCAACCCGACGGATGATCATATACCCGACAAATGATCAATTCAAACATCTGTTGACAGTGACAACACATTCACATGCGTCGAGTGTATGCAAAAGGAATGTGGAAGCCTATTATATTGGGTTTTTAAGAACAAAGAAGCATTGCCATTTCCATGATATTATGAAGATATTCAAAGATGCTGGAATAGAGTAATGAAGTAGCATAGTATTAGACTTGATAGGTTTTGTTTTATTATCTTGTCTTATTACTGTGTAATCTTGGTGATATAAGCAAGTAGAACAACAAGAAGACTAAGCAATACATTTTCTCACAGAAATAATTGTAAGGTGTATCCTTAGCATTTCTCTGTAAGTTTAGTTGTTCTTATTTATAAGCAGCTGTGAGCTATTCAAACTTTACAGAGTTCTCTTGATATATATATATATATATCTGGTGGATACATTCAAATCCACCATAAAGTTTTAAAGACTTTTGTTTTTATTACTTTATGTTTTGATTCATATTTAATTTGTCATTCCGCAGCTTGCAAATCAAAACACTGACATATATATTTTAAGTTAGAACATTTTATAATTGAGAAAAAGTTTCAAGAATTCCATTCGACCCCCCTTATGTAATTCTTGTTGCATTGTTAGGGACTAACAATTTCTTTGATGTAGTGGTTGGAGTTATGAATATCTATAACATGTATAATAGATAGATAGATATCTATTTATCTGGAGAAGATATTAAATTAAATGAAGGTAATGAGTTTTTTGTGAATGTAGGTAATGAGTTTGTAAAAAAGTATCATTAATGTATCTGGTGTAGTGGTGGGAGATGTGAACATAACTCTTTTCTAATTAGTCATGGGTTCAATTCTCATGGAAAACATATATTTTTCATTATTAATATAATAGAGGGTAAATATGTGATTTACTAAATTGTTTGAAAACCCATGTTGGCATAGAATAAGTATAATAGATAGATCTCTCTCTCTCTCCCTCTTTTCATTTATTATCTCCACTAATTCTCCCTCTTACTCATTTCTCATTTTCTTTTTTCCTCATTTCTATATTCTTAAATTAAATAACTTTAATAATTCCACCCCTTCACTAATTTTATCTTATTCAAAATTAATTTTATTTATACAAGTATTTATTATTATATTTTGGGTAATGTTATTTTTTAAGTTTCTATATTTATAATTCTATATAATTCTGGTTATTATGTTTTAAAAATATTGTATTAATATATATTCAAAGTAAGTTATTTTAAAAAAAATAACTAAAATATAACCAGGGATCTGCGTGGGAACTAATCTAGTTACTGAGCAAAATGAGAATGTACGTCCCAGTCACTTTGGGCTTTTCAACTTAGATCCACCGATGAAGAGTGTTTCATTATGTTTGCCAGACCATTAAGATTGTAAATGGGCATTGAGCACGTTTCACTTAAAATTCTATATTGCCAAACAGTCATTAAATAGTTCTTGTATGTAATGTACTGTTTTATTAAATTTATTTAAAAAATTACTAAGAGTACAATATTTTTTACTTTAATTTTTAAAATAGATTAGTCCCCAGATAGATTTCCGGTTACATTATTATTATTATTATTATTATTATTATTAGATATTCTTTGTTTTAGTGTAAAATAAATTGACAACAACGTGTTTAATTTTAAGTATAGACCGTCTAGTGTATATAATGTTTTTAATATAAAATAGATGAATTGATAGTTGTATATGGTTAATTTGAACTATGGTGTGTCACTTGGAAATTAAAATATATATTAAGTATACTTTAAATTTGATAGATATTTTAATAAAATACAAATAATATACAATACTATACATTTCTTATTAATATAGAAATAATAATAAAATTATAATTTGTAAAATATGCGAAAATTCAAATATATAAAAATTAATCTTAATATATTATATTTTAGAATATCAATATTAATTATGTGTTATGTTTTTTTTATTAATATTCAATAAAAGCATAAGAAGTGATCTCTTTTTTTCTTACCTCTCTTTTATTTTTCAAGGTCATAATTTTTTATATTATTTTTTTATATGATTACAATACAAAATAAAAAATTATAATAGGATACAAACTTCCAATTCTCATTTTTAATTTGAAGTTTACTTTAATTTTTAACTTTAATTTTATGTTAGGTCACACAACACTGTAGAAGAGGGTTGAATACATTGTTTAATACAATCAAATCGATTTCGAACACAAGTAACAGTAAGCAGATATATTCAATATAATAAACTCTGTTATAATGGAACTGTTCTCTCTCAGTGATGAACAAATATCACTAAGAGCTGCTAGGTTACAATGTATGATCTTCTCGATAATGATAACACATATAGTGTAAACCTATGTCTGTGTTTATATAGTACACAGTTATAAGATAACTTCTAATTGATATGAAATATAATTCTGTCTCCTAAAATATATCAATCAGATATCTTATACAAGTCTTCTTATCTTCTAATGTTAGTCCCTAACAATGGAACAAGAATTACAGAAGGGGGGTTGAATGGAATTCTTGAAACTTATTCTTAATTATAAAATGTTCTAACTTAAGATATATATGTGACAATGTTTTGATTTGCAAAGTACGGAATAACAAGTTAAATATGAATCAAAACACAAAGTGATAAAAACGCAAGTCTTTCAAACTTTCTGGTGGATTTGAATGTATCCACCATATATATATATATATCAAGAGAACACTGTGAAGCTTGAATAGCTCACAGCTGCTTACAAATGAGAACAACTAAACTTACAGAGAAATGCTAAGGATACAGCTTACAAATATTTCTCTGAGAAAATACTTGCTTAGTCTTCTTATTGTTCTAATTGCTACTCTTGGTTTATATATCACCAAGATTACACAGTAATAAGACAAGATAATAAAACAAAACCTATCAAGTCTAATACTATGCTGCTTCATTACTCTTTTACAGCATCTTTGAATATCTTCAAAATAGCATGGAAATGGACAATGCTTCTTTGTTCTCAAAAACCCAGTTGAATAGGTTTCCATATTCCTTTTGCATACACTCGACGCATGTGAATGTGTTGTCACTATCAACAGATGTTTGAATTTATTATCCGTCGGGTACATGATCATCTGTCGGGTTGCCTTGTTGATCATCCGTCGAGTAGCATTGTTGTTTATCCGTCGGGTAGCTATTTGACATTTGACTTTATTTCATTTATGCAGAATTACAAGACATCATCTATGTACAATTAATCAACCTATTCTGCATATCTAATTAAAGTCAACATGACTTATATGCTACTACAGAATCTAAACAAAGGTGTTTGCAGAAATGTGATTCATGACTTATTATTACACAAGCTACTCACTCGATCGATAACAAATCATCATTCGTCAGGACTATATTGAGTCATCCGTCGGGACTATATTCCGTATCCGTCGAGTGCTACATTTTTCACTAAGTTAAATCTACTAAGGTGTTTTGTTAATGAAATCATCAAGTTCATAACATATTCACAACAATCTCCCCCAATTTATGTCTACTAGAATTGTAGCCATAAATTAAGAGAAACTTGATGATAACAAAACACCTTAAAAATACAAATTTAAACGGAAGTAGATAAAACTGTAAAAGTGCTTCAATTAACAAAATGTACAAAGATTTGCTCACAGTCATTTTAAAGGCGCTCCTCTAGCCTGAGCAGATTAATCTATTTTCTTGAAGATCTGGATCTCTTTCCAAGCTTTCTGTTGTTTTCTTCTATCTGATTTTGGAGCTGTCTGTGGAATTCCAGTTCATCAGATTCTAAGAGATTTAACATTTCTTGCATTTCCAAAAGAGTCTCATTGCTAGAGATGCTCAATTGGTCTTTTAGTATGAAGAATCTTCTAACTCCTTTATCATCCATGAATTCCATCAGCCCATAGGGCCTTAGATGCACTCTACTCCCTGTGTAAGGAATAGTTAGAGTCTTTGGGAGTGCATATTTGGCTCTAATACTCCTTAGTTCTTCAATCTTCTTTAGAACAAGTCTTCTAGTTGTCACATTGAATCCAAAGTTCTTCTTGAAGGATGAATAAACCCTTTTCAGCACAGATTGCCTTTTTTGAAGGATCCTGTGAAGTGGCCACTGTATCTCTTTTCCTCCCTTGTACTTGAATACTAACCTTTCAGGTAGATTCCTGTAAGCATCAATCCCTCTAACTTCTTCCAGTTCATCTAGATAGAGGTTTAAATATGAGAATTCCTTGATGTCACAGATGTACATGATGTCTCCCTTATTGACTTTGGTTTGAGCTTTGGTGAGGGACTTGGATCTGAGAGTTGAGGGCTTCACTTTCTTGACTGCTCTGGTCTTTGTCTTCTTTGGCTTCATGAAGTGAGGTAGATTGAGTTCAGGGATTGGTAGACTATCCCAGTCTATTGGTTCATCCTTTGGAATGATAGGTTCACCATGGAAATTCTCGGATGGATCTATCTTGAATTCTTCATGTGCCACAGAGGGCATTGATGTTTGAGTTGTTGTAGAAATAGACTCTTTGGGAAAATACCCTTCCATCTCCTCATCACCGAAATCCAATTTTCTCTTGATTCTTTGCTTGTACCTTGGATTCTTTGTCTGTGGAGGTTCATTTTGCATTTCTTGATTTTTAGATTCAACAACTTCAGATGGTTGTGCAGAAATTTGTTGTGTGGGTTTCACAGCTTGTAACTTGGCCGAGATGGCAGCTTGCTCCTTCTTTTGTTTGACCTTTTTAGCATCTAGAGCAGCTTGCTTCTTTTCTTGCTTCAATCTTGCCTTTTTTTCTCTCTTTGCTTCAGCAAATTGAGGGTGTCCAACCACCACACAAATTTCCTTACCATTCCTGAAAACTTTAGAAATTCTTCTTTTCAATGCTGAATCAGCTGGATCCTTGTAGAATGCTATAGAACTGGCCAACAGCTTCTTTTCATCAGGCTTTGGTGTCTCATACACTGTGTCCAAGGGGTTCTTTAGTGAAGATTTTGGATAGTTCACCCTTGGCTTCAAAATTAGCTTAGCCTTTAGAGATTTAATGCAGGATGGTTGTCCTCTTTCCAGATTATTCATGCTCATTTCATTCACATAGATTTACCTGACTTGATAGTGATAAATAGCTGATTTTTATGGCTTCTTTGCCAGCCCAAACCTCTTTTGAATGTCCTCATCAATTTTCTCCCAGTTGATTGGGCTCAACTGTATCTTTTACGCTGCTTCATTAATCAAATCAATGTTGTCTGTAGTTGGTGGCTTGGTGAAAGCAATTGTAGGCACAATTACTTTGCTAACTTGAATATTAAGCTGTTGCTCCCCCTCACTTGATCCTTTCTCCCCCTTTTTGTTATCATCAAGTTGTGTGGAAGGGAGTTGAGCAGCTACCAACTGTTGGAGTAGTGCAGTTTAAGCTTCTTGATTGGTAAGTATCTCGGCCATTGACTTCTCTACAGCAGATAGTTGTTAGGGCAAAAACACGCGCTAATAATACACGCAAGTATACACGTTAGCAAGTAATATAGAATACTTTCTAGTTCGTTCCTACAGAGACTCAGACTAATTATGTTCAATTAACATTCACTCACCAATGTATAATTACTTCTCAATGTTAAGACAATAACACTTAGATTTGATTAACTAATTATTGACTATAATTAACTATGAGAATTAAGCACCTAATTGACACTTGAATTATCAATATTAAAACACACATGAGATCACAACTTCATTACTACTTCCTTCAATAGTCATTGTTATTACCCTTAGCATGCAACAATGATGATATTAATCGAACAATATGAAACTGATAAAAGCCAACTTTCATTGTACTAATACCATTCTACCAAACATCCACTATTAAGATAGAAGTTGAATAAGCATCAATTATGTCGAGACCCTATATGTCTACAGAATTTGACAACATAACGATTTAAGCACAAGTCATTCCTTTTGATTACACAGGGCAAGTAAAACGGTTAGAGTTACCCACTAATCATGCATACACATACATGAACCTATGCTAGCATGACAAGTTCTAAACCTCAAGATCCACCGTCACTTTACAAGAGATTAACACCCTATCTTATATGTTCGCGACGCACATAAGACGAATAAGCACACAACCAATACTAGATATCATACAATCATCACATACTAAGGTATTAAACAACTAACTAAAGAATTCCATAGTACATCCGTTACGACCCCATGATCACGATTAGCCCATGATAGCACTCATCGTCATCATGGGTTCATATAAAAACATGATAATAACACACGAGAATAATAACTAAAACTACTTATATTAAACCAGAGTATGTCACAAGAGTAAATAGGTTCAAAGTAAAGAAAACTAGCATCCAACGTTACAACGAAATAAGAATCACAAGAAAATATGCTTCCTCTTCATTGCGGTGTGCTAAAACGGTCTTCTTCCTTATCTCCTTGCTCCTCGATTAATACTATGATCCAACCTTTGTGAAACGTCTCTGAAAACTACTTATATAGGAGTCGCATAAAACCCAGCTAACTCAGAAGTTGGAAGTTAAACAGAACCAGGAGTCTAAAATTATTAATCTAAAATTCCGTCCCTGAGCGGCCGCTCAGCATTCCTGAGCGGGCGCTCAGCTTCCTGAGCAGGCTCAGCTTCCTGAGCAGTCGCTCAGCAGAGCTGAGCGGGCGCTCAGACCCCTTCTGGAAAATGCTCTGTTTTTTCTCCCGTTTCTTGCTACATTCTGCTCCTATCTTCCCACGCGCAATGCCAAACACATGCCAAGGCTTATTATTGATGAAATCTTTCCAGAAATGCAAATAATACCCTGAAATGCACAAACACTAGAAAAATGCATCAAATAAACAAAATACTTGATTTCAAGACATCAATTCAAGCCATTATAAGACGTTCTAAGTGGTATAAAATGCCACTTATCACACCCCCAAACTTAAATCGATGCTTGTCCTCAAGCGTCACAGACTCAAAAACAAAACAAAAACATGCATGAATGCAATCTATATGAAATGCAGCGATCCCCCTTACTACGACCAAACCAACCAACTTACGACATCCCAACAAATGCAATTAGGCGAATAAAGATCAATCAAATCATGCAAACTAACATACAGCCGGAAACGTGGTGTGTGCGGATGCTTAACAGATATGCTTCGAAACTAGATCAATTATCATAACTCGACTATCCTCAAGGTAATCACATGATTATACGAAGAATAAAATTCTAGGCACAAAATAATTTATAACACTTCAAGATTACTGGAGCTTATTACAGGAATCATGCTTTTTATTTAACACAACAAACAAATGCTTATTTGACCGTGTAATGAGTGAGGTCCACAAAAGACTTATACAATGGCATCCATATAGCGAGCGTTAGGTTAGAGGATCCCAGACTATAAAAGCCTTAGGTCACTAGGCACAAAGTCCCCTAAGAACTTAATAACTCGAATACCAAAGAGCCCACTCGTGATCAATTATGCATTAACTCTCTATTTTTTCTTTTTTTTTCTTTTTTTTTCTTTTTTTTTTCTTTTTTTTTCTTTTTTTTATATTTTTTTATATATTTTTTTTCAAAATTTTTGAGCAACTGCGTTTAGCTCCATCTTGCTCAACCCTAGACTACTCGCATAAAAATACGAGCCGGCTACTAGCCATTTGATGCCTAGCCATAATTAGCAATGAATTCCACTTCTTACTCCAATTTTTCTTTTCATGCCTTTTATCACTAAGAACCTATTTTAAATTCTAAGCATAATCAATAGATTAACCTTGAAAACCATCAAACCATAACAACAATCTAGTCCTTAAGCATTCTCTAAGACTTAGTGAAATTACAAGTGTTTCTAGCATGCACGTCAACCTACAAGACTCAACATCACTTTAACGCTATCACTACACTCGCATCAACATCACAAATCAATTGGTAAAGCAACGCAAAAGGGATCATGGTATATGCATGAGCTACTTGACATGATAAATAAAGCTATAAATAAATAAATAAAACTATATGGCAAAAATATGCAATTATATGAACTAAACTATCATGAATATGCAACTATATGACACACACACAAAATATTCCTTAACTACCACCCCCAAACTTAAAATCTTCACTGTCCCCAGTGAAGGTAGTAGAAAGGAACACAGGGCATACCTACTCGGAGAGATCATCATCATTATCACCCTCATAGGGTGGAGTATCAGGAGGCAGATATGTAGAGTCCTCACCAAAAACTGGCCACTGGATGTCAGCTCCAAGGCCTCTAAAAGCAGTCCCAAGCGCAAGGGTGAGCTCCTGAGCAAACCTGCTCTGTGTCTCGTACATAACATCCATCCTCCTCGACAGCCTCCTATACTGGGCATCAGCCATCCCAGCACCCTCCTGAGCTCTAGAAGACCAGCCTCATCACGCCCTGGTCTCGCCATGGTAGCACCGCGTGCTGGACGCCCTCCTGGAAGACGATAACCCAGCCCATGCTCCTTGGGCTCTCCACCAGTCCACTCTTGCATCGTATTCAGAGTCCCAGAGTCAATAGGAGCGGCTGGCAGCTGCAACTGCTCGTGAGACGGCCACTGAACTCCCACTGCTTGGGAAAGCTTTGTAACCATGGATGCATAAGGGATGTTCATGTGCTTAATTCTCCTAAAAAACTTTAGAATTCCTTGGTAGATGAACTCACCAAGGTCCACATAGTACTCCTCATTCAAAATACCCCATAACAACTGTGCTCACTCAACTGTAACCTCATGTGCATGTGAAGTAGGCAGAATATTAGCGCAAATAAAGGCATTCCATGCACGGGCATACCTGTTCATCGCAATCGCCGGTAAATGGCGATACTCGTTAGTCCCAGTCTTGAAAGTCCAAACTGTGCCCGGCCTATAGAGAGTAGCACAAATCAATTCCAAGTCAAAATCTTCAGCAGTCTTCTCGTTCCAATTCTCCTCCGTGGGCTTCCTCCGTCGCTGCCCAATCACACGGCGAATCGCCTCAGGGTGATAATCCACCGTCATCCCCCGCACAACAGAAAACCCATTTTTTTCAGCCTTCGCATTCACGTAGAACTCGCGAACCACACTTATCGGAACTGCCTCTGGCGACTCACAAAAAGCTATCCAACCCTTCTCAGCAATCATTGGCAATAACTCACCATCCCTCCCTGATGGTAAGAATCCCCTCTCCTTCAAAATCGGCTTACCCAGAAGCCTACTATACTCCTCCTCAGCTGCCCTATCAAACAAACGAGGCCTCGCAGCAGTACCCCTCGAAGAATCAGCAGTAGGAACAGTGCTGCTGCTTTCAATAGTCCTGGATCTCTTGGGTGCCATCGAAACTGAGAAAAAGTGTTTAAGATTTGTGTTTTTGAATATGGGAGAGAGTTTAAGGTTTGAAAGTGTATGGGGAGTATATGGAATAGTTGTATGTATATATAGGGTAGAGATTAGGGTAAAATTTGATTAGGAGTAGGTTTGAGGGTTAAAAACGTGGGTAATGGGAAGATAATTCGTGGGTAATGGGTCTGTGTTTTGATTTTTGATTTTTCAGATTTTTTTGGATTTTTATAAGACTTAAAAAAATTCTTCCAGTCGGGCCTTGAGCAGTCGCTCAGCAGAGCTGAGCGGGCGCTCAGGGGTCTTCTGGATTTTTTTTTTCTTGCCCTGATTTTCTGATTTTTTTTTTGGTTTTGGATAGGTTACTAACTTCTAAGGGTTCCTATAACAACAAATCATGGGTTGCCTCCCAAGAAGCACTTCTTTTTCGTCATTAGCTTGACGTAGCGTACCTCAATCAAGTTGATAATAAAACGGCACTAACCACTTCCCAGTTTTCCGTGTCCCTATAGTAATGCTTCAAACGCTGACCATTAACCTTGAATGCTTGGTCCGGATCATTCTCAAAAATCTCCACCGCTCCATGTGGAAACACAGTTTTGACAATAAAAGGTCCAGACCACCTTGATTTCAACTTTCCTGGAAAAAGTCGGAGATGAGAGTTGAATAAAAGAACTTGTTGCCCCGGCACAAATGACTTAGGATATAACTTATTGTCGTGCCACCTTTTCACTTTTTCCTTGTACATTTTGTTGTTCTTGTAAGCTTGGAGTCGAAATTCATCAAGTTCATTTAGCTAAAGCATTCGCTTCTTTCCAGCTGTATCTAGATCAAGGTTTAACTTCTTCAACGCCCAATAGGCCTTATGCTCAAGCTCCGCAGGTAAATGACAACCCTTACCATACACAAGTTGAAACGGGGATATCCCAAGTGGAGTCTTGTATACTGTTCTGTAAGCCCAAACAGCTTCATCGAGATTTGAAGACCAATCTTGCCTTGCCGGAAAAACAACCTTCTCTAAAAGGCGCTTGATCTCTCTATTAGACACTTCCGCTTGACCATTCATTTGCGGATGATAGGCAGTAGCAACACGATGATTCACATTGTAGCGCTGCATCATAGAAGTGAACTTACGGTTGCAGAAATGCGACCCTTCATCACTTATGATTACTCGTGGCATTCCAAACCTTGTGAAAATCTGCTTATGAAGAAAATTCAACACTACCTTTGCATCATTCGTCGGCAGAGCTTTGACTTCTACCCATTGTGAGACATAATCGACTGCCAGCAAGATGTACTGATTATTACAAGAGGAGACAAATGGCCCCATGAAATCGATTCCCCAAACATCAAAAACCTCGACTTCAAGCATCACATTTAACGGCATCTCATCCTTCCTCGTAAGATTTCCCACTCTTTGGCAACGATCACACCTTAAAATGAACTGATGAGCATCCTTAAACAAAGTAGGCCAGAAAAAACCTGCTTTTAGAATACGAGCTGTCGTCTTCTCACCACCATAATGTCCACCATAAACTGTGGAGTGGAAGTCTCGCAATATCCCCTCCGTCTCACAGAATGGGATACATCTCCTGATGATCTGGTCAGTTCCCTGTCTAAACAAATACGGTTCATCCCACATACACCACTTCACCTCATGCATAAACTTCTTCTTTTGAGCTGTATTCATATTAGGAGGCATTATATTGCTGACAAGATAATTCACAATATCTGCGAACCATGGCTCTTTCTCCTGAACTGCGAACAACTGCTCATCCGGAAAAGATTCATTGATCAATGTCTTATCATGTGAAGTAGACTCGGGATTCTCCAATCTAGAGAGATGGTCAGCTACTTGATTCTTAGTACCTTTCCGATCCTTGATCTCTAACTCAAATTCCTGTAGCAAGAGCACCCAATGAATGAGTCTAGGCTTTGAATCCTTCTTGGAAACCAAATAGCGAATGGCCGCATGATCAGTGAACACTGTCACCTTTGTCCCAAGCAAATAAATCGAAATTTTTCAAAACCAAAGACTATAGCCAAGAGCTCCTTCTCAGTAGTGGTGTAGTTCATTTGAGCTCCATTTAAAGTCTTGCTAGCATAATAGACCACATAAAAGAGATTATTCTTGCGCTGCCCAAGAACTACGCCCACCGCATAATCACTCGCATCACACATCATCTCAAAAGGCTCTGTCCAATCAGGTGTCGTAATAACTGGTGCAATTATCAAACCCTTCTTGAGCGTCTCGAATACCGTCAAGCATTCATCATCAAATTTGAAAGGCACATCCTTCTCCACCAAGTTGCATAATGGCTTAGATATCTTTGAAAAGTCCTTGATGAAACGCCGATAAAAACCCGCATGACCAAGAAAACTACGGATTCCTTTCATAGAAATAGGTGGTGGAAGATTTTCAATGACTCCCACCTTGGCTTTGTCCACCTCAAGACCCTTTCTAGAGACCTTATGCCCAAGAATAATGCCTTCACGCACTATAAAGTGACATTTTTCCCAATTGAGCACCAAATTAGTTTCCACACACCTTTTGAGCACCGCACGAAGATTATTCAAACATTCATCATACGAATGTCCAAAGACGGAGAAGTCGTCCATGAACACCTCTACATTATTTCCAATCATATCAGAGAATATAGCCATCATACATCTTTGAAAAGTGGCAGGTGCGCCACATAAGACAAACGAAACTCTGCGAAAAGCAAACGTGCCAAATGGACAAGTGAAGGTAGTCTTTTCTTGATCAGCTGGTGCAATACATATCTGATTATACCCCGGATAACCATCCAGAAGACAATAATACTCATGACCGGCCAACCTGTCAAGCATCTGATCAATAAATGGAAGAGGGAAGTGATCCTTTCTCGTGGCCTTGTTCAACTTTCTGTAGTCCATGCATACCCTCCATCCTGTGACTGTTCGAGTGGGAATGAGCTCATTCTTCTCATTTGCTACCACAGTAATACCTCCTTTCTTAGGTACATATTGCACGGGGCTCACCCAAGAACTGTCAGAAATATGATAAATGATTCATGCATCCAGCCACTTCAGAATTTCTTTCTTCACCACTTCTTTCATGATAGGATTAAGTCTTTGCTGTTGCTCAACAGTCGGTTTACTACCTTCCTCTAGCAGAATTTTATGCATGCAGTATGAAGGGCTGATCTCTTTGATGTCTGCTATAGTCCATCCGATAGCCGATTTGAATTCTCTCAAGATCCTCAAGAGCTTGTCCTCCTCACTACCTGAAAGGTCAGATGCAATAATAACAGGTAAAGTAGATGCATCACCTAAAAAAGCATACCTCAAATGTTCAGGCAATGGTTTAAGTTCCAAGGTAGGTGCTTCGTCAATAGATGGTTTGAGCTTTCCTTCAGCATTTTTGAGGTCAGAAGTACCAAGAGATTCAAATGGCATGTCTATCTTTCACCTCCAAGGAGAAGCATTTAGATATTGTAGTTGCTCATTGCCATCCTCATCCTCACTGTCAAAATCCCCCACTAAGGCTTTCTCTAATGCATCAGATATTAGCATATGATCAAGTTCTGAAGTAACCGCAGAATCAATCAAATCCACCTTTAAGCATTCCTCATCTTCTGTAGGGAATTTCATTGCTTTGAATACATTGAATGTCACATCTTGATCCTGCACCCTCATAGTAAGTTCACCTTTCTGCACATCTATCAAGGTACGGCCTGTAGCCAAGAAAGGTCTCCCCAAGATTATGGGAATCTTCTTATCTTCCTCGAAATCCAGAATAACAAAGTCTATAGGAAAGAAGAGCTTATAAACCTTTACTAGCACATCCTCCAATCTGCCTCGTGGGTATGTAATAGAATGATCAACCTAATTATAGAGACATGTAGGTGGGCTTTGGATCAGGCAAATTCAACTTTTTGAAGATCGACAACGGCATCAGATTGATGCTTGCTCCCAAATCACACATGCACTTGTCAAAAGACAACTTGCCAATGGTGCAAGGAATGGTGAAGCTACCTGGATCTTTAAGCTTTGGAGGTAACTTTTGTTGCAAGCGCAACACTGCATTTTTCTGTTAGAGCAACGGTCTCAAGTTCATCTAGTTTCACCTTCCTTGAAAGAATACTCTTCATAAATTTCGTATAACTAGGCATTTGCTCCAGAGCCTCAGCGAAAGGTATATTGATGTGAAGTTTCTTGAACACCTCCAGAAACTTACCAAACTGCTTATCCAGCTTTTGTTATTGCAATCTCTTAGGGAAAGGTGGTGGAGGATAGAGCTGTTTCTCCCCTGTATTACCCTCAGGCAGAGTGTGTTCCACAGTAGTCTTCCTTGGTTCCGCCGCTTTCTCCTTTTGCTTAGCTTCTTCATCACCAACTTCAGCTTCTCCTTCTTTTTCTTTTTCAGCATCAACAACTTTTCTAGACCTTAAGGTAATAACATTGACTTTCTCTTTAGCTTCCTTCCTGCCTGGCACTTCAGTATCACTAGGAAGTGTGCCAGGTTGACGATTGAGCACTGCATTGGCTATTTGACCGACCGCCTGACTTTTGCACAACAGCTTAAGTTTCTCAAAATCAGCACTAGACGGTGGAGCTGCACCTCCTTGTTGAGGATATGATTGCCTTTGAGCATAATGCTGTGGTTGCTGGAATCCAGGTGGATTGAACTGTTTACTTACGCATTGCTGATATGGTTGCTGAATAGCATTCTGATTATTACTCCAGCTGAAATTTGGATGATTTCTGTTGTTAGGATGATAAGTAGCTGGCACAGGCTGCTGCGGTCGCTGATAATTGTTCACATACTTAACAGATTCATTAAAAAGAGAACACTGATCCGTAGCATGAGAACCTGCATAAAGCTCACAGACCATAGCTATCTGATTGACTCCATAGGTGGCTAGAAAATCGACCTTCATAGACAGCGCTTGGAGCTGCGCTGCAATAGTTGTAGCTGCATCAACTTCCAGAATACCTGTTACCTTCCCAGGCATCATCCTTTGAGTTGGGTTTTGATGCTCATTTGCAGCCATAGTCTCAATAAGATTATAAGCCTCAGTATAGCTTTTGGCCTACAAGGCGCCTCCAGATGCTGCATCGAGCATGGGTCGAGATTGTGCCCCCAAACCAATATAGAAACCAGTGATCACCATCTAATAAGGCATACCATGATGTGGACACTTTCTCAACATCTCCTTGTAGCGCTCCCAAGCTTTGCACATAGATTCTGTAGGTTGCTGCGCAAACTGAGTAAGAGCACTCTTCATAGCCGCAGTCTTCGCCATTGGATAGAACTTCACCAGAAACTTCTGCGCAAGATCTTGCCAAGTAGTGATGGACCCAGCTGGTTCAGAATGTAACCAGTCCTTAGCTTTATCCCTTAGTGAAAATGGGAAAAACCTCAGCTTGATAGCCTCATCAGTCATACCATTATATTTGAAAGTACTACAGATCTCGACAAAATTCCTGATGTGCATGTTGGGGTCTTCAGTCGCAGCACCTCCAAAAGAAACAGAATTCTGCACCATCTGAATAGTGCCCGGCTTGATTTCAAAGTTATTGGCCTCAATAGCCGGGTGCATGATGCTTGACTGAATGTCATCAATTTTAGGCCGAGAAAAGTCCATAAGAGCTAGATCTGCCGGAACTATACGATCACCCATTTCTGGTTCTTTCTGCTCACTTTCAGTATCCGAATCTTCAAAATCTATCTTCTCCGGAATACCAAGAACTTCGTCTGTCTCCTCAGCCGTATCTAAAGTCCTCTTGCGAGTATGAGAACGTGTTTGCATAAACGCTCGCTAAAGTACCTGAAACACAACCGAAAATAATAAGTAACACATCTTAATTAATGAGTCCTAATGACCACTGATGGTAAGTACATAAACTAAATAAATACACCGAGTCCCCGGCAGCGGCGCCAAAAACTTGTTAGGGCGAAAACATGCGCTAATAATATACGCAAGTATACGCGTTCGCAAGTAATATAGAATACTTTCTAGTTCGTTCCCACAGAGACTCAGACTAATTATGTTCAATTAACACTCACTCACCAATGTATAATTACTTCTCAATGTCAAGACAATAACACTTAGATTTGATTAACTAATTATTGACTATAATTAACTACGAGAATTAAGCACTTAATTGACACTTGAATTATCAATATTAAAACACACATAAGATCACAACTTCATTACTACTTCCTTCAATAGTCATTGTTATTACCCTTAGCATGCAACAATGATGATATTAATCGAACAACACGAAGCTGATAAAAACCAACTTCCATTGTACTAATACAATTCTACCAAACATCCACTATTAAGATAGAAGTTGAATAGACATCAATTATGTTGAGACCCTATATGTCTACAGAATTTGACAACATAACGATTTAAGCACAAGTTATTCCTTTTGATTACACAGGGCAAGTAAAATGGTTTGAGTTACCCACTAATCATGCATACACATACATGAACCTATGCTAGCATGAAAAGTTCTAAACCTCAAGATCCACCGTCGCTTCACAAGAGATTAACACCCTATCTTATATGTTTGCGATGCACATAAGACGAATAAGCACAACCAATACTAGATATCATACAATCATCACACACTAAGGTATTAAACAACTAACTAAAGAATTCCATAGTAAATCCGTTACGACCCCATGATCACGATTAGCCCATGATAGCACTCATCATCATCATGGGTTCATATGCAAACATGATAATAATACACGAGAATAACAACTAAAACTACTTATATTAAACCAGAGTACGTCACAAAAGTAAATAGGTTCAAAGTAAAGAAAACTAGCATCCAACGTTACAACGAAATAAAGAATCACAAGAAAATATGCATCCTCTTCGTTGTGGTAGTGCTAAAACGGACTTCTTCCTTAGTCTCCTTGCTCCTCGATTAATACTACGATCCAACCTTTGTGAAACATCTCTGAAAACTACTTATATAGGAGTCCCATAAAACCCAGCTAACTCAGGAGTTGGAAGTTAAACAGAACCAGGAGTCTAAAATTATTAATCTAAAATTCCGTCCCTGAGCGGCCGCTTAGCATTCCTGAGCGGGCGCTCAGACCCCTTCTGGAAAATGCTCTATTTTTTCTCCCGTTTCTTGTTGCATTCTGCTCCTATCTTCCCACGCGCAATGCCAAACACATGCCAAGGCTTATTCTTGATGAAATCTCTCCAGAAATACAAAAAATACCCTGAAATGCACAAACACTAGAAAAATGCATTAAATACACAAAATACTTGATTTCAAGACATCAATTCAAGCCATTACAAGACGTTCAAATGCCACTTATCAATAGTCTTGAGTCCATGGCTTCAACTTTCCTATTTAGATCAGCCTCCTTCCTTAGATTTTGAGCAATTTCAGTCATGGTGGTTGCAGGAAGTCTAGCACACATTCTGACCTGTGTTGAAGGGCTTGAATTTTATGCAGCTGGAGTGCTTCAAGATATGCCGTGAGTAGCTTCTTTATGCTAGCATTGGAAGATGCCTGAATGGTTGTTTGGGTGTCATAAATTAGCTTGAATAGAGTTGATTGGAGATGTGAGTAGGAACATTCTTTTATAAGCATCCAGGCAGGAACAACTGCATCTCCCCCTATGTCCATGTTATCTTCCTCATCATCCCCATCAGCATCCCCAAAAGAAGCTTCATCCAGTTCAAAATCATTGCCAATGTTGGAAGGCATAGCGGTGATTGCATCATTTGCTCTTTGTAAAGATTGTGTAGTATGCACCAAGTTCAGCAATCTTTCAGCCTCCTCATTGCCCTGTACAGCTAGAGTTTGGTAAGCTGTCACAGGGTGAGTAAACGTCTCAGCATCTAGGGAAATGGAAACTATAATAGCTTGATATTCTTGCTGAAATAGTCTTTCCCTTTCTGCATCATTGACATTCATTGACTCACTTGCAATGGTTTCCATCTTTATCACTCCTGTACCTGCATTTCTCTCTTGATCTCTCTTTTGTTGCATCAAGGTCTCACCTTGGCTCCCCACCCTCACACCCTCACCTTCACCATCTAAGGTGGGACTCCTCACACTCACGTTTGCCAGTCCTGAAAAAATGGACTGCATAGGTTCACTCTTTTTCTCTCCTTTTTCCTAGGAGAAACCCATACTCTCACTCATTTCACTTCCTTCCCTCAGTCCTTGGAGTGATTGCACTACTACTAAGTCTTCTGCACTTGTAATAATGGATGAAATTTGAAAGCTGTGTAGAGACACTCGACAGATAAGGAATATCCATCGGGGTAGTAAGTTTGCTAACCGACGGATGACTGCTGTTAGGCATATCTGTTGGGGTACAATCACTACTCGATGGATGAACAATATCTATCGAGAGAGTAGAAATAAATGAGTTTGGAGTGGAGATTATTGTGGACTCTGTGCAGATTGATGAAAATTTTGGCACAGATGTCTCAACAGTCTCAGAAAGAAATGGCAAATGAGCCAACAAATCATCTAGAAGATGATGCTCACTTGCTTGGATTTTTGGCTTCTCCAAGAGAGTTAAAGATGGAGAATTTGGAAGTGATGTGTTTTTCATGTCAACATCCAAGGAATGTGTGGGAGAGTTTGGTATTTCAGGGGCTTCAATTGTTAGAGATTTTTGTTGTGACTCCACATTTATTGGAGCCACATCAACCTGACTTTAAGAAGGTGCAGTGACTGTGTCTTTGGCACCAGTTTGCACAGTGTGTGAACCCTGTACATCCCCAAGGGTCTTTGATTTCTTCTTTCTAGTGTAAGTTTGGGGTGAGCTTGTGTCCCTTACCCTTTTAGCTTGTGCTCTTGGCTGAGAGCTTTGTTCAATAGTCACATCCTTTTGGGAGGATGCAACTAGCAATGAGCTGATATCCTTATTAAGCACTACAGTTTGTTGGGAAACTGCAGTGTGGCTAGGCTGGGAAACACTCACCTCTCCAACCTTATCCTTAGGGTTTCTTTGATGTTCACCCTGTCCCTCACCTTTCTTACCCTCCTTCACACTCCCCTCTTTTGGTTTGATGGATTTTACAACTGGCATCTTTTGAGAGACACCAAAGGGGGCTTTCTTTGTTTTTGTTTTTGAAATTTTGGATTTGGTAGCTTGGGTAGGCAACTGTTGGGTCAATGACACAGTTGCCATATCTACACTGGAATGCAAAGAAGTTTGTGAGGCTGGAAGAGTAGAGACAGTTGAACTTACCTCACTTACCTGAGGTGCCTCCATAACTGGAAAATAGAAGAGTGGCACCTCTTTGTGATGGTTTGCCCTGTTAAAGTCTGCAATGTTTCTCCTTTCTTGAACCCAACAATCTAATTTGTTGGTTGGGTTCTCAAGCACAATATGCTCAGAGAGGTGGTTAGCAAGCATCATTAAAAATCTAGCATAGTAAACATTTTTACCCCTCTTATTTAGCTCCCCTAACTTAAATCCCAACTCAAATATGACAAGATCACTAAAGTTGAAGAATTTATCAGCTACTAGCATGTAAAGCATGTTAAGCATAGAGATATTAACTAAATCAAAATTTCTAATTTTAACAGAAAATACTTTAGTAACTACATCACACAGATAACTCCACTCCTTTCTAAGACCCAATCTCCTAATCTCACTTAATTTGGAAGTAGATAGTGCATAGCCCATGGAATTAAGCATATTAACAATGTCAGTGTCTGTGTAAGTAGAAGTTACAGTATTATCAGGAATTTTGAAACATACTTTTACAATATCACAATTAACACAAAATTCCTTACCTTTAATAGTGAAAGTGATAGTCTTATCAGTTGAGTTGTTTATTGCAGTCGTCCACATTTCTTCAACAACCTCACAGTAAATGGTGGGTGATTCCAGCATGGCATAGTTGAGTTTGCAGTTCTTCACAAAATCCATCATTTTATGGTGGTCCCCAGACTGCTAAATCCCCTTGTTCACTAAGGCTGTGAAGTTGTTCTTCTCGTAGATAAATCCAGTTTAAGACATGATCTTTACGAATGGTGCCATTGTTAGAGAGTAAAAACTTGCAGAGAGAGAATAGGTGCTTTTGAGAAAGAGAGAAGTTAGGGCAGATGATTTGAGAATGATAAAAGAAAAGCAATGAGAATAAATTATACTTTTATACTCTCTCAAAAATAACTGTCAAAAATAATAAAGTAAAATAAAGTAACCAATAAGAATTGCCCAAAATAGCCGTTTTAAAAATAAACTGTAAAAATTCCATCAATTATCCGTCGTGTTATGCTTACAAACTGTAAGTATACTCGATGGATAATGTTCAGAGAATCAATGGTTAAGAATAAGACAATTTGACGGATGAGGATAAATCAGTTATCCGTCGAGACATAAAATATTCCAGAAAAATAATTGATTTTATTAACAAAATGTATACCGACGGATGGTCAAATCGATGGATAATGATCATCCATCGAGCTGTAAATTTTGACTTAGCCAAAATTTCATCCAAGACTGAAAAATCAATTAACTTTCTGGCTGCATTACAACTTGAAAAGTATCTCTAAAGATTCAAGAGTAATTTAGCATACCTAACTCACTTACCAACCTTGAAAAGGTAGATTCATCCAGTTGTTTGGTAAATATATCTGCAAGCTGCTTTTCCCTTGGAACAAAATGTAGTTCCACAGTACCATTCATTACATGTTCCCTTATGAAGTGGTACTTGATGTCTATGTGCTTTGTTCTTGAATGATGTACTGGATTTTCAGTGATGGCAATTGCACTTGTGTTATCACAGAAAATAGGAATCCTTTCCACTTGCAGACCATAGTCTAGCAATTGATTTTTCATCCACAGAATCTGTGCACGGCAACAATATATTCAGCTTCAGCTGTAGAAGTAGAAACTGAATTTTGCTTTTTACTGAACCAGGACACAAGCTTGTTTCCTAGAAATTGACAGGTTCCTGTTGTACTTTTTCTATCAATTTTGCAACTTGCATAATCTGCATCTGAATAACCAGTAATATCAAAACCAGAATCTCTAGGGTACCAAATGCCAAGTCTTGGTGTTCCCTTGAGATATCTGAAAATTCTATTAATAGCTACTAAATGAGATTCTCTAGGATCAGCCTGAAATCTAGCACAAAGACATGTAGCAAACATTATATCTGGCCTACTAGCTGTTAAGTACAGAAGTGAGCCAACCATGCCCCTATAACTTGAAATATCCACAGACTTTTAAGTAGTGTTTAATTCAAGCTTAGTTGCAGTGGTTATGGGAGTTTTTGCAGATGTGCAATCCATTAGATCAAACTTCTTTAAAAGATCATAAATGTATTTAGTTTGACTAATGAATATTCCATCACTAACTTGCTTAACTTGCAAACCAAGAAAGTAAGTTAGTTCTCCCATCATGCTCATTTCATACTTACTTTGCATCAATTTGGCAAACTTTTTGCAAAGTTTCTCATCTGTAGAGCCAAAAATAATGTCATCTACATAAATTTGAACAAGTATACTAGAGCCATTAAGATTTCTAAAGAATAAGGTTTTGTCTATAGTACCTCTAGTGAAGTGATTCTCTAAAAGAAACTTTGACAAAGTATCATACCAGGCTCTAGGTGCTTGCTTCAGTCCATAAAGTGCTTTCAAAAGATAGTAGACATGTTCTGGAAAATTTGGATCTTTAAAACCAGGAGGCTGACTAACATAGACTTCCTCCTCCAAATCTCCATCCAGGAAGGCACTTTTGACATCCATTTGATAGACCTTGAAATTGGCATAGGCTGCATAGGCTAAGAAGATTCTGATGGTTTCAAGTCTTACAACAGGAGCAAAAGTTTCATCAAAATCTTTTCCTTCTTGTTGACAGTAGCCCTTAGCAACCAATCTAGCTTTGTTCCTGATTACTATGCCATTTTCATCCATCTTGTTTCTGAATACCCATTTGGTGTCTATTGGATTCTTTCCTTTAGGCATGGGTACCAGCTTCCATACCTTATTCCTTTCAAATTGGTTTAGCTCCTCCTGCATAGCTAAAATCCAATCAGGATCCAACAAAGCTTCTTCTACCTTCTTTGGTTCTTCCTTAAAGAGGAAGCTGCTATATAGATATTCTTCTTGAGTTGCTCTTCTTGTTTGAACTCTAGAAGATACATCACCAATGATGAGCTCAAAGGGGTGATCCTTTGTCCATTTTCTTTGTTGAGGTAGATTAGCTCTAGATGAAGAGGCCTCATTGTTGTCTTGATGTGTGATTGAGTTTTGATTATTAAAAACCCCCATTAGTTAATGGATCTTTGATTTGAGAAATGAGAACTTTCTATAAGTGATCTATTCTGACTTTTAGCTTCTTTTGATGACCCGACGGATGGTGAATTTTGAGTACCGTTGGATGAAGCCGGTTGTCTCCCGACGGATAAAGCAGATTGTCTCCCGACGGATGAAGCATTTTGCAACTCGACAGATGTTGAATTTTGTGCTTCATTGGTAGTGGATATTTCTGCATTATCCTTTGATACTGTTTCTTGATCACTTTCATCATCACTGTCATCACTAACCATCTCCACATTGTCAAATTTGAGGCTATCATGGTAATCTCCATCTTGCTGTCCTTCAATCTTTTTATCATCAAACACAACATGTATTGATTCCACAACAATGTTGGTTCTCAGATTGTAGACTCTGTAAGCTTTACCAACAGCATATCCAACAAAAATTCCTTCATCTGCTTTAGCATCAAACTTCCCATTCTGATCAGTTTGATTTCTTACGATATAACATTTGCAGCCAAATACATGAAAAAAATTTAGAGTTGGCTTTTTGTTCTTGAACAATTGATAGGGAGTCATGCATTTTGCTTGATTAACCAGAGAAATATTCTGAGTGTAGCATGCAGTATTTACAGCTTCAGCCCAGAAATATGTTGGTAACTTAGATTCTTCAAGCATTATCCTTCCAGCTTCAATAAGTGATCTGTTATTTATTTCTACTACTTCAGTTTGTTGTGGTGTTCTTGCTGCTAAAAACTCATGCAAAATCCCATTTTCTTCATAAAACACTCTTATGACAGAATTCTTGAACTCAGTTCCATTGTCACTCCTGATTCTTCTAACTTTGAAATCAAGATGATTGTTGACTTGCCTTATGTGATTGACGATGATTTCACTAGCCTCATCTTTGGACTTAAGGAAATATGTCCAAGAGAACTTTGAGAAATCATCTACAATTCCTAGGCAAAATCTTTTCCTTGAGTTGGATACCACATTGACTGGTCCAAAAAAATCCATGTGTAGCAGTTGCAAAGGTTCTTCAATTGTTGAATCAAGCTTCTTTCTGAATGATGCTTTAATTTGTTTTCCCTTTTGGCAAGCATCACACAGTCCATCCTTAGAAAACTCCACTTGAGGAATGCCTCTAACTAGTTCTTTCTTTACAAGTTCATTCATGGTCTTGAAGTTTAGATGTGATAGCTTCTTGTGCCATATCCAACTTTCATCTTGACTTGCTTTACTGAGAAGACAAGTAACAGATGCTGCATTTGATGAGTTGAAGTCAGCTAGGTACACATTCCCTTTTCTCACTCCAGTGAGAACCACTTTGTTGTTTCTCTTGTTTGTCACAACACAGGCTTCTGAGTTGAAGGTTAATGAATTGCCTTTATCACACAGCTGGCTGATACTCAACAAATTATGCTTGAGACCATCCACTAAGGCAACCTCCTTAATAATGACATTGTCTTTTGAAATCAAGCCATATCCCACAGTATAACCCTTGTTGTCATCTTCAAAAGTAATACTTGGGCCAGCTCTCTCCTTGAACTCTGTGAGCTGGGTAGAATCACCAGTCATGTGTCTTGAACAACCACTATCCAAGTACCATAGATTTTTTATGTTTCCCTGCACACATTAAAATCAAATCAAGTTGATTTTGGTACCCCAAGTTTCCTTGGGTCCTGCCTTGTTAGATTTCTTTTTCTGTTTCTTAGGTTTGATCTCATTTGACTTGGGGAAATCAGATTCATCCTTAGTCATTTGAGTTGGACCTTTGACACCATTCACTACAACAGAATTATCATGCACATTTTGATTAACATGAAATGGCATGCTATTAGTAAACATGTTATTCCAGTAGGGCATGCTAAATGGCATTTGAGGCATACTAAATGCAGCATAATAAGGATTAGGTGCAAATGGGATATTAGCAAATTGTGCATTCATATTCTATGTAGATATAGCATTCATAGGCATAGAAGGCATGGCATTCATGTTGGGAAAATGAAGTGGCACAGATATGGAAGTAGGCATGGCAGTTTTGCAATTAACAGACAGATGATTTACACTACCACACTTAACACAGATTTTTTTTGGAGCATACTTAACAAGTGTGTAGTTGTTGTATTTGTTAATTCCTACTTTACCATTTCTATTGTTTTTCTTTTTAGCCTCTATTTTAACTTCAATCTTTTCTAGTCTGTCATTCAATTGCTTGATAGACATATGACCAACATTCACTTTCTTTTCCTTCTTTACTTGACTAGATTCTCCTAAAATGAAGTTTTTGGAAACTGATCCATATTTTTCATTTAACTTGGCAAGTTTGGCTTTACTCACAAGTTTGCTTACAGCCGACGGATGAGGATTTATGTCACTCGACGGATAATCCTTTTGGTTATCCAACGGATGACTCTCATCATCCGTCGGGTCCATGGCTGTTAGCAATCCTTCAACCAAATTGGATTGCAGTTTCTCTTTATTCTTCTTCCAGGCTTCATCACAAAAGGACTCAATACCTTGAACTTTGGTGATTTGAGCATGAACATCTCTCGATGTTTTCCATGCCTTAATCACCTCCTGTTCTCGTTCAAGCTGCTTCTTCAAGATCTCTTCTTTCTTCAAGGACTCAGTTAATTCATCCTTAACAATTTTACATTCAATTCTCAATTTTTCAAATTCAATAAACTGAGATTCTAGCACATTATTCCTCTCACTTAAAAACAAATTGTTTCTTTGATTTTTGTATTTTCCTTAGTAAGAGACTTAAGTGTAACACTTAAATGATATAATTCTGTAGACATGTCATTTATTGCACCATTACACTCAGCTTTAGATAAATGTGCAAGGTTAGTGGTGATTACCTGATTACTTGAAGAACTTATCTCTGTTTCATCAGACTTGGCCATTAGGGCTAGATTGACATAGCTGACATCCTCATCCTCATCCAGACCATCTGCTGCCCAGTCTTTTTCTTGTGTAATGAAAGCCCTTTCCTATTGTTTGAGCAACTCAAAATATTTTTGTTTATAATCCACAGGCTCAAACTTCTTCTTGTCGGGATCTGACTTTTTACACTCACTAACAAAATGCTCTACCAAGCCACATTTGAAACATTTAAATTTTGATTTATCCACCATGTTTCTATTTGGCTTAGCTGCTCCAAAGTTCTTCATGAATTTGAGCTTGGAAAATCTTCTGGAAAGAAATGCTAGATATTCATCAATGTCATCCATATCATCTTGGCTCAAAGAATCCTCATTTTCTGCTACCAGCCCCGCCCTTGTTTTCATAGACCTTTGAAGTAGACTCAACAACTTCTATCTTCATCTCCTTCTCCTTTTCTAACTCAGCAATCAGTGCAATGGATCCTCCTTTATTTCTTCCCTTCCTCCATTCTTTCATCTTGCTCTAATTCAAGCTCATAAGTCTTTAGAATGCCATACAGTCTCTCTAGTGTAAACTCCTTGTATTCTTGTGAGTTTCTCAAGGAGACTGTCATTGGTTTCCATTCTTTTGGTAGGGATCTCAGAAATTTGAGGTTAGAATCTTCGGTTTGGTTGACTCTTCCATGCAGCTTTAGAGCGTTTAGTAGCTTTTGAAATCTACTAAAGATATCAGTGAGAGTTTCACCTTCTTCAAAGTGGAAATGCTCATATTGCTGAATTAGTAGATGCATCTTATTTTCTCTATCTTGTTCAGTGCCATCACAGATAATCTGAATTGTATCCCAAACTTCCTTGGCAGTTTTGAATTGATGATGTTGTCAAACATGTCACCATCAAGTCCATTAAACAGAATATGCATGGCCTTCTTATCCTTCCTGACTTGTTCAATATCAGGATCTGACCATTCATGCCTTCGCTTGGGAACTGATGGTTCATTTCCAGTTGCAGCTCTCATTGGTACATGAGGACCTCTCTCTATGCAATCTACATAGGCCTCATCTTGAGAAAGTAAATGAAGATGCATCTTTACCTTCCAGTGATGGTAATTATCTTTGTCCAGAAAAGGAATCTTGACTCCAATATCCTTCTTGTTCATCTTGCTGTTTGTTATGATCTTTAAACTCTTTGTTCTTTAAGAGCTTGCTCTGATACCAATTGTTAGTCCCTAACAATGCAACAAGAATTACAGAAAGGGGGTTAAATGTAATTCTTGAAACTTTTTCTTAATTATAAAATTTTCTAACTTAAGACATATATGTGACAGTGTTTTGATTTGCAAAGTGTGGAATAACAAGTTAAATATGAATCAAAACACAAAGTGATAAAAACGCAAGTCTTTAAAACTTTTGGTGGATTTGAATATATCCACCGGGGAGATATATATATATATATATATCAAGAGAACTCTGTGAAGCTTGAATAGCTCGCAGCTGCTTACAAATGAGAACAACTAAACTTACAGAGAAATGCTAAGGATACAACTTACAAATGTTTCTTTGAGAAAATACTTGCTTAGTATTCTTATTGTTCTAATTGCTACTCTTGGTTTATATATCACCAAGATTACACAGTAATAAGACAAGATAATAAAACAAAACCTATCAATTTTAATACTATGCTGCTTCATTACTCTTTTCCAGCATCTTTGAATATCTTCAAAATAGCATGGAAATGGCAATACTTCTTTGTTCTCAAAAACCCTGTTGAATAGGCTTCCACATTCCTTTTGCATACACTCGACGCATGTGACTGTGTTGTCACTGTCAACAGATGTTTGAATTGATTATCCGTCGGGTACATGATCATCCGTCAGGTTGCCTTGTTGATCATCCGTCGGATTGCCTTGTTGTTTATCCGTCGGGTAGCTATTTAGCATTTGACTTCATTTCATTTATGCAGAATTACAAGACATCATCTATGTGCAATCAATCAACCTATTTTGCATATCTAATTAAAGTCAACATGACTTATATGCTACTACAGAATCTAAACAAAGGTGTTTGCAGAAATGTGCTTTATGACTTATTATTACACAAGCTACAAATCATCATCAGTCGGGATTATATTGAGTCATCCGTCAAGACTATATTCCTTATCCTTCGAGTGCTACATTTTTCACTAAGTTAAATCTACTAAGGTGTTTTTTTAATGAAATCATCAAGTTCACAACATATTCACAACATCTAACTCTTTCCATGCATATCTTCTTTTGTCTTAGTCTCGATCTTCTATCCTGTAAATTAGTTTCCTTGTAAGTCCTCCCGTACTTAAGTTCTGATATGACCTTAAGTTCTGATATCTATCTTCTGACTTCCAGTAAGTACTTATTCCAGTAAGTCCTGATATTTCCTGTTTGTTAAGATCTGAAAAACTAAACATGAAACATATTAGATATGACATCTCAAATATATCTAACAATCTCCCCTAACTTGTAAATTATGCAAAAATATACAAGTTAATAGATTTGATGATGTCAAAAACATTTAAGTTCAAATGCAATAAGAGTTTAATAAGACTATTAACTACAACTTACAATCCTTGTAGCTTTACCAATATCACTGGATCAATCTGAATCCATAATGATTCTTAACAAAATCTTTTACCAGCTTATCTTCAGCTTTTCTCAGAACTTCAGCTAACTGTACTTTTACCTGCATCAGTTCTTCATCTTTACTGTCACCAATTTGATAAATGGCTGTTCTGAGAGTTTGAATTGATGTTCTTTCAAGTCCATCACCAAGTCTGATAACTCTAGGATGTGAAGAGTCTTCATTATAACATAAGCATCTTCCTTTCAAAATAACTTCCAACTTAGCAGAGTTCTTCAGCATATGAATTTCTCTTCCATCATCTTTAGTAATCATTGGAATGTACTGAGAAGCCTTTGTACCAGAGATTCTGAGAAAATCTCTTATAGCCTTCAAAATATATTCTGACCATCTTCTTGTAACATCAGATTTTACTTCCAGAAGATAGTGAATATGTTGAAGCTCTCTGACAGACTTCTTTAGCACATCGGTATCAACTAGTCTGTAAGTTCTTCCATCATTGAGAAATAAGATCAATTTATCTTTTAGATTTTCTTTATAATGAGCATCTATCATAATTTGAGTAGATAACACTTTGTCAAGGTGCTTTTATTTGATTAGTTCATATGGTTTGTCTGTCAATATAAAAGGATCTCTTAGAGTAACTTCTACTCCTGTTTGTATCTTCTCTTCATCAGAACCTAATCCAGCTCTATCTCTAGGTTGCTTGGCTCTCAACCCAAACGTTGTGAGTTGATTAATCATAATATTGGATTTTGGTTCAACTAGAGTAGCTTTCTTCCATAACAGCTTCTTCTTATCAGCAATTGTCATCTTTCTCAAATCAACTTGATCATTATCAGTGGTTGATATCTTGATAGCTTGATCAAAATTTGATATTTCTTCTGTAGCTTGCTGTTCTTCATTCTGAACAACTTGAGCAGTGTCAGAGGTTATTTTAGATTCTTCAATTAACTTTCTTCTTTTCAGAATTTGAACAGTTTCATCTTCTATCATATCATCATCATGCATTGTAGCTTGATAGACTGGAACGGAAGGACTTATCTTTTTCTGAATCTTTAAAGGTTCACCAACCTTTTCTTTTCCCTTTGACTTAGGATCAATCTCAGTTTGTGATCTAGTCCTGGACTTTGAAGCCTCACAATTTGACTTTTCCTTGATCACAATGCCCTTTTCCTTAGGCCTTGGAGGTTTCTTTACATCAGAAGCTTTAGACTTTAGATTTGTCTTCTCAGCTGTAAATCTAGCTTCTTCCTCCTTGAGAGTTTCCAAATCCATTCCTGGATTTTGTTTCAGAAATAATCTTCTAGTTATCTCCTCATCAAGTGGCTGGATTTTAGGGTCTTTATAATAAACAGTAGCCTGCTTCCCCTTTAGCTTTAGAGTTTGTAAAAACTTCTGAGAGTCTTTAGATCCTGACTGAATCAGGATATCAGAACTTGACATCAGACTTTGCTTATCAGAACTTGACTTCAGACTTTTAGCATTCACAACATCAAAACTTGACTTGTTCTGTGTAGAATATTTTCCTTGAACTTTTCCTTGACCTCTGCTCTTATCAGAGTTTCCCTGGTCATCACCTTTGTCATCCTTCTTCTTCAGTATTTCAGTAGGTGAGCATTTGGACTTAACTACCTTCTCCCCCTTTTTGGCATCATTAGGAAGTAAGAGAGAGAGAGAGAAGAAGTTCAACTGAAGATTGGATCTCATCCAATTGAGCTTTCTGAGAAGCTTGGTTAGCCAGGACCTCATCAATTTGGGCCTGTTGCTTCTCTTGAATCTTCTCAATGGCTTCAATTTTCTCAAGAGTAGGTCTAGCATATCTGTTCTTGTCAAGCTTGACTGTAGATCTAGCTTATCAACATATTCCTTTAGTGTATCAACCTTATCATGAGTAATGGAATGTAGACCATGAAGACTTCTTGTACTCATAGCTGTAACCTTGAGTTGAGTCTTGAAATCAGAATTTGACAATAACTCATCAGCTTTTGACACATGTTATGTCAGAATTTTGGTGCTTGGAATAAAATCTGATTCATTCCACTTCTTGGTCCACTCAACTCCCCTGTAAATTTCTTCCCAAGGTACAGGAGCATCCTGTTCAACAAATTTCTTGAACAATTCTTCCTTTCCCAGAATGGGAGCTGGAGTCTCAACAGAAACATTGTCTTCAGAACTTGAGGAAGATTCATTATGTTCTGACAGCACAAGAGTGTGTGATGCAACTGAAGATTCAGGAATAACATCATCTAAATTCTGAGCATCAGAATTTATCTCCAGAGCTGGTGTGGTTGGTGTAGATGGTATCTCAGCATTTAAAATTGGAGAGTTGACTGTAGATGGATGAGCTTCTGTAGATAGAGCTTTTAGATAAAGAACATTTGGTATATTCAAATTGTGAATATCTATCTCAGAGTTTTTCAGTTTGTTCTTTAGCATCATCTGTAGCTTTAATAGGAGAGACATGAGGGGTAACCATTGTATCATTAGCATTGTCTTTGGCTTGAGCTGAAAGGGCTTCAATGATAATTGGTTCTTGTGAGATCAGAGATTCCTGATCCCCTTTCTCAACTTCTTCAGTATCTTCTGATGGAGCCTTAGCCAAATACCTCATAGCCTTCATCTTCTTCAATCTCCTTGCCAATGAAGGAGTTGCTTCAGTAGGAACAGAATTTACAGATTTCTTCCTTTTCAAAGTATTAGAACTTTGAGCTGCTTTTTATTTCTGAGAAGTAACATTCTCAGCTTCAACTATCACAGGTTCTGATGCATGAACTTGTGCTTCAACTGTTTCCTCTTCACTATTAGATTCATTTCTGAGAATCATCTTCCTTCGCTTTTGTGGAGGTTGAGGAACAGACTTTGCCCTCTTTGAAGGTTTGGAAGATGAAGGCCTGATGGTATGTGCTGATGGTTGAGATGATTGTGTTGGTTTGAAGTATGTTCTGATAGTTGGTTGTGGTTGTGGTTGAGAAGTGTAAGGTGTTTGTGTATTGGTGGTATGTGCTGATGGTTGAGGTTCAGATGGTTGGACATCAGGATATAGTGTAGTGTATGTAACTGGATCATAGGTTATTAAGGCTTGTTTGACAGATAAGGGAATTTGGAGGGGTCTTAACACAGCCTTCTTATTATCAGTAGATAATAAGTCATTAAAAGCTCTTTTAGCTAGTCTAAATGGTAGAAATTAATTCACTAGCTAATTGGGACTTATCAGAACAGCAAACACTATAGATAAGCTGACAGAATCTAGCAAAATAGACAGTATTCCTATCTTCTGTCATCCAATCCCCAATAAAACCTAAAATTACACTTGCATAATCAAAATTAGTTTGATTAATGAGAGCATACCCGATTTGTTGACTGAGTATAGGGATTGCATCGAAATTTGAACATTTGTTTGCAAAAGCCTTTGTAATGCAGTCGAAGAAGAAACTCCATTCCCTCCTTATGTAAGGTCTCTTCAATTGACCAAGCTTTGTCAATGTCTTTTCATACCCCAGACTGGCCATCATTTATTGAAGAACTGGCTCCTCAACATTCGAATAAATGCAATTTTCAGGTAGTTGCAATGCTTGGCGAACGGTAGCCAAAGTCACGACATGCTCATCCTCCCCTGTTGTAAAGATGATACTTGGGGACCCTTGAGCACCACCATCATCATATACGCCACTTCTCCAAAACTCTAGCACTTGGGTTTCAGAGATTGCTTCAAGTTGGGTCAAAGCATACCCAATATCAGAATTAGCAAGGAAATCCTGAATAAAGTGAAGTTCCGATGGAGCTTCAGCCTTGCTAAGAATAGACGAGTAGTTGTTAGGAACAAACTTAGCTCCATTGAAAATCAAGTCTTTCGGTGCCATCTCTGTAAGAAACTAAGTGAGAAAGAGAGTGTTGACAAGGTGTTTAATAAAAGTCCTGTAAGAAAACGCTTCAGAAAATATTAGAGAGAGAGAGAGAGAGAGATTAAGAGAGATTAAGAATAGAAAAATAAGTAAAAGATTAGAAAATCTTGTAACTCCCATATATATACTCTCTCCACTCAACAGTTATATTTTTGAAGCATGGCAGACAATTTACACCTGGTAACATGTGAACAGTCAGTAAAAAGTTAAGGCAGGAGTTAATGGGCACGAGAAATAAGTAATAATTACCGTGCACATGCAGTTTTTCAGGACAAACACATTTACCACAAACCCATAATGATTATGACTTTTTTTATCTCACCTAATTATATTTTGATTAAATATGACCATTCAGTATTTACCATAAATAAATCAAGTAAAGAATAATGCCACGTAAGCATCAAGGATTCCATCAGGATTTAATATCAGAACTTTAACTTATATCAGATTTTAACAGTCATCAGAAATGGCTTCTGTACTCAAAAAGTGAATATCTTTTTCTGTGATTCTTCATACAAATACTGACTTGATTCTTCAGAGTTTAATCATCAGAACTTTCATCAGAACTTGTCCTCGGAATTTATGCAAATGACACTTAAATGTTTGTCAAAAAACAACTTAATCACCACAGTAATTTTCATCATTCATATGGAGTGATAGTGTGTGCATTTAGCAGAATATCAGATAAAGATTAAAGTCTGATAAACTTCAGTATATCTTAGAAATAAGGCATAACTGAGAAAAGTGCTTAACATCTGTCATCAATCATGAAGTCTACTATAGAACAAATTTATGCAAAAGTCCACCTTAACTGTTTGTGCATCTTTTGAAATTCCTTTTTACAGTGGCTTCTCAGTGTAAGTGAGTCACAACTGCTTATCATAATTTATGCTATTATCAGAGTATTTCTCCAGTAATCAGAGAATGTGAAAAGTCACCAATAAAAATTTATTTGTTTTTCTAATGCATATTACTTAATACCAGCAATGCACTTGGGTCTTCCCTTTCACATATTTACTCTAGATCTCAAAGGAGTACCTGACTTTTCTTTTCTTTTCTTTTGATAAGTGAGGCGTATCAGCATTTAGTTCATCCTTAAGATTTACTGACATCATAATTTGACAGATAAGAAGCAAGAATCTAGTTTGTGACTTAGTAATAAGATACACAAAGTAAACTTGACTAAGCTCAATATCAAAATTTGCTTGTGTTAATGAGTTTCCACATAAACAACTAATTCAAACATGGGATTTCTAGTATGTTAAAGACTACTAGGTCAGCATCTAGCACATATATCCTCATTGGATTGAATAGTCACAGAATATTCAAATCACTATCTGAGTATATAGATCCACATCAGAGAACAATCAGCATTTAATGTATTACATTTTAAGGACAAATTACATGAAGATAAGACAATCTGTAAACACTGATCATAAAGTCTGATGCATGAGAACAAAAACTAAGTAGATTTAGAGAAAGAACCTAAAACCATTCCAAGTTCATTTACCAGTCTTATAAAGGTAGTTTCACATAGTAGTTTTGTGAAGATATATGCTAGTTGTTGATCTGTTGGAACAAAATGCAATTCCACTGTACCTTCCATCACATGTTCCCTTATGAAATGGTACCTAATACTGATGTGCTTTGTCATTGAGTGTTGAACTGGATTACCTGTCATAGCAATAGCACTTTGATTATCACAGTAAATAGGGATTTTAGAAAATTCTTACCCATAATCCAGTAATTGATTCTTCATTCAAAGAATCTGTGCACAACAGCTTCCTGCAGCAATATATTCTCCTTCTGCAGTTGATGTGGAAATTGACTTATGTTTCTTGCTAAACCAAGAAACCAATCTGCCTTCAAGAAATTGGCAGCTTCCACTAGTGTTTTTCCTGTCTATTTTGCATCCTGTAAAATATGCATCTGAGTAAGCTATTAGCTTAAAATCTGATTCTCTAGGAAACCACAATCCTAGATCAACTGTACCCTTGAGGTACTTGAGAATTCTTTTCACAGCTATTAAGTGAGATTCTCTTGGATCAGCCTGAAATCTTGCACAAAAATAGGTAGCATACATGATATCAGGTCTACTCGCAGTTAAATAGAGTAAAGAGCCAATCATACCTCTGTAGTTAGTAATATCTACTGATGAACTAGTATATTTATCTAAGTTAGTTGCAGTGGCCATGGGAGTGGATGCAGTTGAACAATCTTGCATTCCAAATTTCTTTAGTAAATTTCTGGTGTACTTAGATTGACAGATAAAAGTACATTCTTCATTTTGCTTGACTTGAAGTCCCAGAAAATAGCTGAGTTCTCCCATCATACTCATTTGATATCTTGACTGCTGTAGCTTTGCAAACCTCTCATAGAGTTTGGCATTTGTAGAACCAAATATGATATCATCAACATATATCTGTACCAAAAGTAGGTCATTTCCAAGGTTGAGGTAGAACAATGTTTTATCAATTGTACCTCTGTGAAATCCACTTTCCAGAAGGAATTGAGCTAAAGTCTCATACCATGCTCTATGAGCTTGCTTAAGGCCATAAAGTGCTTTGTCAAGCCTGTAGACATGATTTGGAAATTTTGAATCTACAAAGCCTGCGGGTTGTTCAACATAGACCTCTTCTTCCAATTCTCCATTAAGAAAAGCACTTTTCACATCCATTTGAAAGACTTTAAACTTTTTGTGAGCAGCATAAGCCAAAAAGATTCTTATGGCTTCCAATCTAGAAACTGATGCAAATGTTTCATCATAATCAATACCCTCCTGTTGAGAGTAGCCTTTAGCAACCAGCCTTGCTTTATTTCTTGTAATTATGTCATCACTGTCAGTTTTGTTTCTGAACACCCATTTTGTGCCAACAATGGATCTGTTCTTTGGTCTTGGCACTAGGGTCCAGACTTTATTTCTTTCAAATTCAGTTAACTCTTCCTGCATTGCTTGCACCCAATCAGCATCTTGAAGATCTTCTTCCGCTTTCTTTGGTTCAGTCTGAGATAGAAAAGAATGATAGAGACATTCATTTGATGTTGCAGTTCTAGTTCTGACACCTGCTTTAGGATCTCCAATTATTAATTCAGGTGTATGTGATTTAGTCCACTTCCTTGCAGATTGAAGTTGACTTCTAGAACTGGATCCTCCCCCATGAACCATGCTGTCTCCATCAGCATTTTATGATGCTCCCCCTGTAGTTATGCTCTCTGAGACTTCATTATTTGACTTGGATCCTTCAGGATTTGAAGTATCAAAGTTTCCAGAATTATCAGAATTTAGGCTCATCAGAACTAGATAAATCAGAACTTGAAGAGCAAGTGACAGGTTCTGATGTTTCTTGAGAGTCTTGAGATGTGGTAGGATCTTCAGCTTGCTCCCCCTGGACAGGTGCATTTTCCTTTGGAGTTGTTACCACAGATTCAATGACATCAGTACTTACAGGATTAGAGTATAAGTCATCAGAATTTGCAGAATCAGAATTTAAGTCTTCATTTTCAAATCTCAGCTAATCATGATCATTGAAATCTTCAAGTCCAGTAATCTTCTTATCATCAAAAGATACATTGATAGATTCCATGACAACCCTTGTTCTTAAATTGTAGACTCTGAAGGCTTTTGTGGAAAGCGGATATCCAACAAAAATTCCTTCATCAGCTTTTAGATCAAATTTTGATAGCTGTTCAGGATGAGTCTTAAGAACAAAACACTTGCAACCAAATACATGAAAGTATTTCAGATTTGGCTTCTTTTTCTTCACCATCTCATATGGTATTTTTCCATGCTTGTTTATGAGTGTAGCATTATGTGTAAAATAAGTAGTCTGCACAGCTTCAGCCCAAAAGTAGGTTGGCAGCTTTGCTTTATCAAGCATAGTTCGTGCAGCTTCAATGAGAGTCATGTTCTTTCTTTCTACAACTCCATTTTGCTGTGGAGTTCCAGGTGCAAAAAATTCCTGTTTGATTCCATGCTCTTTGCAGAGCTCTTCCATGATTGAATTCTTGAACTCAGTGCCATTATCACTTCTTATAATTTTAACGGAATCTTTGACCAACTTATCCAGCTGTCTGACATGATCAGTTAGAGTAGATGCAGTTTCATTCTTCTTGTGCAAGAAGTACACCCCAGTGTACCTTGTAAACTCATCCACTATAACCATAGCATATTTCTTCTTTGCAATAGACATGACATTGACTGGACCAAATAGATCAACATGCAGTAGGTGATAAGGCTCAAGAATTGATGACTCAGTTTTGCTCTTGAAAGAAGATTTTCTTTGTTTTGCCTTTTGACATGAATCACAAAGGCCATCAGGAGAAAATACTGATTTTGGCAGTCCTATCACAAGATCTTTCTTTACAAGCTCATTTATGTTGTTTAAATTTAAATGAGAGAGTATTTTGTGCCAATTCTAGCTTTCTTCAATTGATGCTCTACTCAAAAGACAGATTGCAAAACCATCAGTACTTGTTGAAACTCTGGCTTCATAAATGTTACCATGCCTGTAACCTTTCAGAACCACTTTTCCTGTAGAATTGCTTACAACTTCACAGTGTTCTTCAAAGAAAACCTCATGATAACCTCTGTCACAGATTTGACTCACACTTAGCAGATTGTGTTTAAGTCCTGAGACTAGAGCTACTGTTTCAATGATGACATTCCCAAGATTAATATTGTCATATCCCAGAGTTTTTCCCATGTTGCCATCTCCATAAGAAACTTCTGGGCCAGCTTTCTCCACAAAGTCTGAGAGCAAGGCTTTATTTCCAGTCATATGTCCTGAACATCCACTATCCAGTACTAGGATGTTTTTCATGTTGCCCTGCAATCACAAACACTACAAGAATAATGTCAATAGACAACACACATTAGACATCAGTTAACTTTGCCACTGATGTTAAAAGAGGTATTGACATCATCCCGTATTTTTGTGATGTCTTTGTTCTTTGTAGACATCGGTTATAATCAAACCGATGTCTAAACTTCACCCAAAAAAAAATTCGCGCCCACCTTTTCTTTCCCCCTAGTCAAAATTTCATTCAGTTTTAGTTCTAAAATCCCCCCCTCCCAAAATTTCCCCCCCTTAACCAAATTTTTATTCCCCTCATTCCAATCTTGAGACAACAAACTAAAAACAAAAAATTAAAAACTAAAAGTTAAAAAACTGAATCTCAAACTCCTCTCTCTCTCTCTCTCTCGAACGAACCCCTCTCTCTCGAACCTCTCTCCGCTCACAATCTCCATCTCACCGTCTCAACTCCTCTCACATCTCTCTCGAACCTCTCTCTCTCCCTCGCATCTGTGCTCACATCTTCCCACTCTCGACTTTGTGCTCAACCTCTCACCTACCTCTGGTAAGCTTATTTGATTAGAAACTCTAATTGGTAACGTGAAATGAAACTAGTGTTGATGTTTTGATCGAAACAAACTTTGTAAATTGAGATTTTTTCAAATCGAAACCCTAATTTACTTTTAAACAGAAGTGAATATATATATATATAGCCATTGTATCTCTTATAAAACACTCTTTTGGTTTACTATCTCATCCAAAGTCGTCGTTAAAAGCAAAAGCAGAGGAAGGATGGTTCAGGGTCTTACTCATCGCAAACACCACAATTATGCCACCAAATCCAACCAATACCGAATTGTCAAAACCCCTGGTACTCTTTTCAAAAACCCCTTTTCTATTTATGATTTTTTTGTTACTTACTAGTTATTGATTTTTAAGAATATGTATGTTGTTTGATTTTATATTATATACTTTATTGTTATGTATATATCTTCATTAATTATTTTTGTAATTAGTTCTAAAAGTGATTGTTTAGATTTGGGAAATGTTAAGGTTAAGATTATGTAAATGGTGATATTTTAAAATTTGATGAAACTTTAGGAGGTAAGCTGGTTTATCAGACAATCAAGAAGAGAGCCAGTGGACCTAAATCCCCTGTTACCTGAAAGCGAATCCATGGGGTATGTTTTTCTTGCATTTATTTTTGATTTTTTTGCTATTTACATTGTGTATTTGTCGATTTTTAGCTATTAATTTGTGTTTTAGTTTTTACAAGGCTAAATAGTTGTTACATTTAGGCTTGTAGCAATGTAAGATTCTATATATATATATATTTGAATAATTAGGCTTAATGCCTTATAGTTGAGTATTGAACGATAATAGATAAGCCCTAACCACTTGCATCGTGCTCACTTTAAGATCATCGAGTATATGAAACTACTAATTTTGACTCTTTGCATTTCTCTGGAGTCTCTTTTTAGGTCAAGCTAGCTTATACATGTGGTCACATGTCATCCGTCAAACTTAAATCACAGTGTTAAGCATATACATCAATAACTACTACCAAAACTTTAAATCATATCTAAGACTGATTATGGTCGAGACTAAACTTTACATGTATCTAACAGTCGAAGTAACTTGTCTTAAAGAACATATGAGATGTTCAATTTAATCGATATACATGTAAGTTTCTTTTTTATTTGCCTCTCCTCTTTTCTTCAGTTTCTTATATACTGATCAAGTTCCACGAATTGTAATTTATTAAAATTTATTTGCAGAAGTATACGTATGCAATTTATTAAAATTTCTTTTGAGTTTTGAACCAGAATCTGTCTTGCTGTTTTGTTGTTCTATTTCTCTCCACAAAATCTGACTTGTGTTTGCAATTTGCTTTTCTATTTTGATATTTGATTAGTTGTGTCAATTTTGATGAGTTATTATAATAACTATCCTAAAATCTGAGCTATTTAACAGTGCCTTCTCTTTATTGACTATGCAGTCTGAAGAAATATTTAATGGAGCCATTAAAGAAGTGAAAGAAGAAACTGGTATAATTGTACATCCAATTTTCTTTGTCACTCTTTACTTGATACCTTGAAGCTAATTACTACTTTTTCCATCTGCACAAAACATTCCTGGAAATGGCTGCCTTCAGGTCAAACTTTGATTTTTTTACGCTATCTGAGGTTATATGAACTTAAGAAGATAATGTTTTTTTAAATGCACTCTGAGAAAATATATTTGTTTGCAATGGGAAGGCATGCTCAACTTGTGGCTTTTGAGAAATTATTTGCATTGCCTTACCATTGTCCATTTGATGACACTATCGACTATCTACCAAGAGTGTCTTCTCTTATAGGAGGATGATGGGATTCAGACAATATATTTGTTAGGTTGCATTGTGTTCTAGATTTCATTGAAAATGTATATTCTGCTTCCACGGGAAGTTCAGCAGCTTCTCTGCAGTGCAATCATTATATGTCTGGAAACAAATCTCGAAGGCATTGGGTTTTTCTCATCTTTCTTGTAAATTATGTTCTGGATATTGCAGGCTTATTCAACTGTTGGTACACCAGATTATATTGCTCCTGAAGTTCTTCTAAAGAAAGGATACTCATTGGAATATGATTAGTTAGTTCTTGCATGTAAAATAGAAGAGCTTGAATCCCTCGAGGAAATGTTTATATATATCACAAGCATCGCTCTTAGAAGCTAGAAGAAGAGTTTGCCTATATGAAATTTTAGGGCATGGTTGATAAAGTCTGTCCTTTTCTGAATTTGCTTTTGCTAGGAGTCTCCAGACTAATGGTCTTATTGGTCTGCAGGTGGTCACTTGGTGCTATAATGTTTGAAATGCTCGTGGGATACCCACCTTTCTATTCTGATGATCCCATGACAACTTGTAGAAATGTAGGTTGTTTATGCATATCTGTTTCTTAAGGAGTTTTAGCAAATTTGTCACTTGTTAAAACTGATAAATATAGAATGAAAAGTTGATTGAAGAACATCACAGTTTCTCTGGACCAAGTCTGAACTTACTGCCTATAATTTTATAAGGTCAATATGTCTAGATTGGCAATTACCATTTTCCAGTCAAAACTCAAGAGCCAACTGATTCGCCGAACCAGCAGTCCTCAATTTTGCTTTTTTTTTCTCAATTATGTAATTCTCTTTTCTTTTCTTCGCCGGTCACCCTTCTTCCCGCTCCTGGCTTCACTGTTTACTGGCAATGAGTGCATTGCACGGTATCCTTGTTTGATGCTTCATTAAATATTTGCATGGAAGTGCAAACTTTACTAGAAACACCAAAGTATTAATTGTTACAATTCCTCGAACTCTGGCAGATAGTTAACTGGAGAACACACCTAAAGTTTCCCGAAGAAGCACAATTGTCTTCAGAAGCGAAAGACCTAATTAACAAACTAGTTTGTAATATAAATCACAGGCTGGGTTTAAAAGGTGCAGATGAAATTAAGGTGTTGTATGGTGTGTCATGTTCTATGTTTTTGGACTTGTTCTGGAAGTGCTTAAGAAATAGAGTGAATTACCTTTTTGCACTATTTATTTCAGGCCCATCATTGGTTTAAAGGTGTTGAATGGGACATATTATATGATATGGAAGCTGCTTTCATTCCCGAGGTGAATGATGAATTGGACACCCAAAATTTTGAAAAGTTTGATGAGGTAAATGTGTTTTTTATTCGTTCTTATTTGAATTTCTAAAAGCGTGCAAGTTTCTTTGCAGTCTATGCTTATTTGTTTTTCCTCTTTCTATTGCCTTGTAGTCTGAACACCAAGCTCAGGCTTCAGTAAGATCTGGTCGGTGGAGAAAGGTAATCTCACTTGTTGATTTAATTTTTTTATAACTTATAATTATTATGTTTAAGAAGCATTCCAACTTCAGTTTCTGCACTTCCAGTAAATCTGTTGCATGTCAATGTCCATTTGGCTCCAAATTATTTGTCACCGGGTTCCTTTGAATTTTGTGTCATGTGGAAATTGATACGGTAGAAAAGGGTATGGTGCTTATAGAGAGCTGCCATTATTGACCACCCTGCATAACAGGACTGGGAGAGAAAACCCTGGATTCCGGATTCCTAATTTGTAAAAAAGTGGACACTGGACAATACTGAATCTGAATTGTTATCTCCACTAGAGTAGTTTACTTTCAGAAGTGTTTACAATGTGCAAAGCATAGTATAAAAGCATGTATATAGTTGGTTCTAATTCTTCTTTTTAAATATACAGATGCTTTCGTCGAAGAATGTTAACTTTGTTGGTTACACTTACAAGAACTTTGAGATCGTCAATGACTATCAAGTTCCTGGAATGGGTATGTCTCTCACTCTCTTTATGTGTGCGTGTCTCACCTGATTTTTCTTTTTCATATATTATAATGCACAAACTTCACTCATTTGAGAAAATATATTTGTTTGCAATGGGAAGGCATGCTCAACTTGTGGCTTTTGATTCGAAAACAGGTGGCACAAAGAGGTGGGGAACTGGAACCCTACTTTTAACAGGAGGCAGGTAAACAATCGTTCTCATCTAATTGTGATTTACGGTTCAGTTGTTTCTCTTATGAGTAAAATTGACTGTTAAATTCTTTTACATATGCTCTTTTTCGGTGGTTAATGCAGCACCCGTGTGGTTGATTTGATCGTGCACATGGCATCTGTCCAGTAAGTGGGGGATCATACTTGCTTGCTTGGGATAAAGCGGCTTGCTCATCTTGTCCTCTGCAGTTGTTGAGATATCTAAATAATGGGAACTTATATGGGCCCTTGTTGTCTTGTGTAGAGAGGATTGGTGTCTCATATTTTAAAGAGTGTTCAAAACAAGATAGTGAAAAAACTATCTTACAATTTTCATTATACTGAATGTCATCAGTTGGTTTCTGGAGAATATAATAGTTTAGATTTCAGATCATATGTTTTACTATTTTGGTTGACGTTCTCAAACAACAATTACACAATTAGTGATGTAAAACTTTACACAATTTGGTCTCTAAACTTCTTACACATCACTTTTAATTAAGAAAAGCTGATGTCAAAAAAGATAATGTACATCACTTTAAGGTAAAAAATTGATGTCAAAGAAATCCAGGTTCAAGTCTAAATGAAACATATAAATCACTTTGTTTAAGATAAAACTGATGTCAAGTAACATTATAAACATCACTTTTAACCAAACAAAACTGATGTCAAAAAACACAATGTACATCAGTTTCAGACAAAAAACTGATGTTAAAGACTAACATGTTCAAGTCTAAATGATACATAGACATCACTTCATTCTAGAAAATACTGATGTCTATACGCTAAATTAGACATCACCTTTCATTAAAGAAACAGATGTTTAATATATCATTTTACATCACCTCTGTCAAAATTATCGATGTTTTTGTGACAAAAAACATAGCTCAATATATGTTTAATATATTTTAATAGGTGTAATTTAGTTATTAAATAATATTGTTATAGCATTTTTTGTAAAAAATCATCGCATAGACATCAGTGTTTTTCACTAAAATTAATGTCTTTGTGACAAAAAACATAGCTCATGATATATTTAACATGTTTAATTAGGTATAATTTAGTTATTAAATAATTTATTTATAGAATTTTATGTAAATAATCAATACATAGACATCTGTTTTTTAACTAAAATCGATGTCTAATCGAGTATAGACATCGGGTATTCACCGACGTCTAGAATAGACATCACCGACATCAACATCGGTTGGGAAACAGCATAGACATCGGCCAAAAAGCGATGTCTATGGACTTTTTTCTTGTAGTGAAAGGCCACTAATGGTTAGTTTTAAGGACCCTGGACTTGCTTGGATCCTTTGGCCTTTTTAAGTTTGTTAGCATTTGCAACGGATTTAATATCAGAGTTTATGCTAACATGCTGTTTATCAGAACTTATATCAGACTTTGCATCAGACTTTACACTAGAAGGAATTAAAGCAACTTTCTTCAAAGAAGGTTTTATTTGATAATAACCATAGTACAAACTATGATATTCCTTACAAGTATAAATGGAATGCCATAAACTACCACAATGAAAACAAGGATTTTGTGACTTAAACCTAAAAGATTGACTCATAATTCCTGACTTAGGAGGTAAAGAGTTTATATTCTTATTCTTTCTGCAAAAAGAAGCAAGATGGTTCTTTCTAGGAGCATTAAGAACAGGCATATAATTATTGCTTTTATTCATACATTCCTTTCCATTCCTATTTTTTCTAGCTGCCTTTACCTTGTTGACATTCCTAATTTCTTTCAGCTTATGCTTAAGCTGCTTCTTTGTCATTAAGCCTATGTTAACTTCAGCTGGTTTATCCTGTTCTAATTTGTCAGAAGTTGACTTTTCCTTAACTTCTGCTACAGACTCTTTCATCTTTTCAGAATCAGACTTTACAGTTTTAGCTACAAACTTAACAGGATTTACCTTTGGCTTAGCAGTTTGTTTAATAAGAAAAGGCTCAATTTGTTCAGTTCCTTTTTCACTTTTATCATCTCCATAACCTAAGCCCTCTTTCCAGTTTCCACTACTTAATAAATTCTGAGTTAGTTCTGCCAGAGTTAGTCCAAGTCCTGATAATCTCTATTTCTTTTTCTAACTCAGTTTTTAGAGATTGATTCAATTTTAGCACTTCATCTCTAACATAAAAAGCATCATCTATTTCTTTCGGAGTTTGATGGAACATAACTAACTCCTTTTCTAAATAGTCATTCCTTTTCTTATAAGCAAGATTTTCAGAAGTTAATCTTACACATGTTAAAGTTTGATCTATGTAGCTAATAAACATGGTTTTAAGATATAATCTCAACTCAGTAATATCATCAGTATGAAAAGCATAAGTTGTTTGAGGTACCTTCAATTCAGCAGTTTCAGGGCTGCCATCAGCATTTGCCATTAAAGCATAGTTCACCTCATCTTCAGAATCTGAAGAGTCTGTCCAGCTTTTCTTCTTTATGACAAGTGCCTTGCCTTTGTCACTCTTTCATTTCTTGCAGTCAGGCGATATGTGGCCTCTTTTACCACAATTGTAGCATTTGACATTTGAGTTGTCTCCTTTGTCAGACTTTGCACTTTTGCCTTCATACTTTCTGAACCCTTTCTTATCAGAACTTTCACCTTTCTTGGAAAACTTCTTTCCCCTTCTAAATTTCCTGTAGGCTATCTTTGTGATACCCTTCACCATAAGAGCACACAATTTCATCATCTCTTTATCATCATCTATTTCAGGTTAACTTTCAGTTTCTGAATCATCATCATCAGAACTTGATGATTCTGAATCAGACTTTATGATGAGAGCCTTTCCTTTGCCTTTCTTTGAGACAGCCACCTTGGGGGATTCCTCCTCAGCTTTAAGAGCAACTGTCCTTGACTTTCTCCCATGTCTCTTTCTCCTTTGATCCATCTTAAGTTCATAAGTCTTGAGCATACCATAAATTTCATCAAGAGTAGTTTCATCAAGAGCATAGTTGTCTCTTATAGTAGTAGACTTCAAATCCCAACTTTCAGGAAGAGCTAAGAGGAATTTTAGATTTGAATCTTCAAGATCATATTCCTTGTCCACCAGTGACAGATCATTCAAGAGTTTGACAAACCTGTCATATAAGTCAGTTAATGACTCAGTCAGCTTTTGAGTCAAAGTGCTCATACTCTTGAGTGAGTATTGTCCTCCTGTTCTTCTTGATTACATCAGTTCCATGGCATCTTGTCTCCAAAGCATCCCATATCTCCTTTGCATTCTTGCAATGAATTACCCTGTTTGACATGACATTATCAATGGCACTATGCAACAAATGCCTTACCTTTGCATCCTTGGAAATGGATGAGATATCTTCTGCTGTATACTCAATTTTCTCCTTTGGTATGGTCTTTGCTGGCTGATCTGCAACTACAACAGAGAGCTTGGTTAGCTTATGTGGTCCTTCATTAATTCTGTCAAGGTATTCTGGATCTGTAGCTTCCAGAAACATAGCCATCTTCACTTTCCATATGGGATACTCAGAAGGTCTCAGTATGGGAACCCTTATAGTCTCATATCGACTGTGGATTTGAGTGTTTTTAGTTTCTTCAGTTTTGGCTTGGTTGGAGTTTTTGCTTCTTCAGACATGATTGTTTGGATCTTTACTGTTTGTGTGTTATCAGATAAGCTCTGATACCAATTGTTAGGTCACACAACACTGTAGAAGGGGGTTGAATACAGTGTTTAATACAATCAAATCGATTTCGAACACAAGTAACAGTAAAGAGATATATTCAATATAATAAACTCTGTTAAAATGGAACTGTTCTCTCTCAGTGATGAACAAATATCACTATGTGCTGCTAGGTTATAATGTATGATCTTCTCGATAATGATAACACATATAGTGTAAACCTATGTCTGTGTTTATATAGTACACAGTTACAAGATAACTTCTAATCGATATGGAATATAATTATGTCTCCTAAAATATATCAATAAGATATCTTATACAAGTCTTCTTATCTTCTAACTCTTTCCATGCATATCTTCTTTTGTCTTAGTCTCGATCTTATATCATGTAAATCAGCTTCCTTCCTTAACTATAAGTCCTCCCGTACTTAAGTTCTGATATGACCTTAAGTTCTGATATCTATCTTCTGACTTCCAGTAAGTACTGATTCCAGTAAGTCCTGATATTTCCTGTTTGTTAAGATCTGAAAAACTAAACATGAAATATATTAGACATGACATCTCAAATATATCTAACATTTTATAAATAAAAAATAGTTTAAACTGAAACCAGACCGAACTGAACTATTATAAACAAATTCGTTTGTTCTGGTTTCTTCACACAACGGTTTGGTTTCAGATTGAACTTTAGGCAACCCAATAATTTCGGTCTGGGCCCTCCAAACCGTCCAATTCGATCGACTGATCACCTCTATTATTTATCATCTCATATTACATGTCTTGTTTTTACTCTTAGGGAGTCAACTTGACCAATATTTGACCGCATATTACACATATTATATAATCAAGAAAATTTTAAACATTTATTTTATTAGAAAATATATCAAATCACATTTAAAATCTATTCTTTAGTTTTTAAAAATGATTAATAAATCTTTTTTAATTATTGACCGAAATTTGGTCAAGTTGACCATCTAATAGTCAAAACAAGATGTTGACGGAGGAATTTGGTAGCAATAAAATTCGAGGTTTGTAGCCGGAAACAACATATGTGACGGTGGCTCTTCGCCGGAAAATGTGAAAATTGTTTGGTGGTTGAGATTGCTTAAGGTTAGTGGTGACTCCTTTGCGCTCTCAACTTCTGATCCCTTACAATTTGCCTACGTATCCCTATTATATGGAATCAAGCCAACGTAGTTCTTGGGGAATAGAAAACCTAATGGGCTTAGATTTCCCATCTCGAGGCCCAGTAGGAAACCTACTGAAAACCGTCTTCAACTAGCTTTAAGAATATTCTCCGATGAGGCCCAACCACAAAGGCCCAATGCTCGTCCGTGGTTTCGAGACTTTGCGGATAAGGAATCTTCCCGGCCGAGGATAACCTTCCACTACTAGTTGTTTCTGTAGTCCGCGAACGCAGGTATAGGCCTGGTTCACCCCAAATGTTGGACGCATCCTTATCCCCCGGATATGGAGCCCCTACCATATTGTAGGATACGTGATCCTAAGTTTTTGTGTGCAAAATGTAGGATATTCTAAAATCTTCCAACGAGGACACCCGTTGACTATAGAGACAGAGCTCCCAAAGCACACACCAGTGTTCACCCCGCTTCCCCAATAAGGACACTCATGGACTACATGAGGAGGCCTTCTATCCAGGCATACCGCTGGAGGTCTCTGACCACAAACACTACATTTCTTTGGTTTCATTACAGAAAATAATTCTTCAATAGAGTACCTACATCAAATAAGTTAGTAATAATAATCCTCTTCCTTCTTGAAGCATTCAAAGAATTCATCCAAGTAATATGCCGAAGTTCCCTACCAAGCCATTTTCTTCAATGAGGGTGCTCCCTAACATACCCATGTGTTACTGCTACCTCAAGAAATCATTTAAAATTTCTTTTCCATAAAACTTTAGGGCTCGCCTTCTGTTTTCATAACATATAGAGAGTGTCCTTGTGTTCAAGGTTTCCTTTATTCATATCAGTTAGGAGTGCGCCCTGAGTTTCCAAAGCACTCCTAATCCATACAGTGTAGAGGGCGCGCCCTTCCATTTATAGGAGAAAGGACTTGCTCCATCCTTCCTTAATTTTGGGTACAAATATCCTAATTTCATTCAATTATCCCGAATTTGACCTGAATATTCTCTGTACAAATTTATGGTCATAACAACTACCCTCAAATTCCATATATTATTAAAAATGAGATTGGAATGTTTAACTTTCTCAATATCTATAAAATTTGTGCAAGAATTATTCCATATGGCGTGCCCTTACCATACGGCGCGCCTCTGAAGTTGAATAGCCACCATTGTCGGGAGTAATGGGTGACGTGATTGACGTGATGTGTCAGCTGTCCCACGTCACTTTCACCTATAAATACAAGTTAAAAATCACACTTTTACTTTTTACTTTACTATTTTCTCTATACTCTCTCTCCCAAGAAAATCATCAGCACCGATCGAAATTTTATCTACTCGGAATCAGTCTATTCTTCATCAATTCCACAGGTTTTTCTGGTCAATTTATTCACCGATCAAAAAAGTACACAATACTTTTCATTTTTTCAGATATCATCAAGTAGATTATACATAATGTTGTTGTGACTGTTCATCTCCTTTTACATTTTCTTATGTGTTATTTCATGATTTTTGTATGTATATTTATGTATATCATGTATATCAGTTTAGATCCATAATTTTAGGATTTCAAAATTCAAATTCATGTTTCAGGAATTGCAACCGTTACTATTGGATAATCTATGCCCAATTCAAATTAAATGTGCCCTTAACTATTTTCTAAGAGATATTCGTTTATTTTACTCAAGTTTAATTTATCCTTATATTAAATAGGGCGCGCCATCTTATTGAGGTGCGCCATCTTACCATGCGGCTCCTCTATTGAACGATACGTTGATCAGGGCACGCCATTACTTATTAAGGCGCGCCCTCTGTCATTCTTTTTACAATCTTGTTTTCTGTCATTCTTTCTTTAATTTCTTCTATAGATGCGCCCTCAATAGACATTTTCGTTTATTTTGACAGCTGGAAGACGAGGGCGCGTCCTCTCCCTTTCATCCATTCAAAGACTTTCTCACCACACTAGGGATATATTCTTCCCCAAATACCTATTTTAAGCCAGATTTTCCAAACGCTCACAAAACTCCTGAATTTTTGGAACGAGTGGCGCATCTTATTCAAGAAGGCAAATATATGGCGGAATATCCAAAGACTTTTCTTTAGACAATCTCCTTTTGGCTCAAAGAAAAGGAAAAAAGAAATTGATTTCGAAGGAAAGATCACCAGCCCCTGTGGATATAGATCTAGATGACTGGCTTGAGGAATTGAACTCAGATAGATGCAGGGGTAGAGATTAGGGTAAATGTAGGAGCTAGGCCTTCAAAGGTTTCTTATAAATCCATTTTCTCCTAGCTTATCTCCCCAATCATCATAGAGCGCGCCCATTTCTCTTAATACCGAGGGCGCGCCTGAAGGGAATTCTTCGCCTCTTCGAGATGAGATGAATTTCTTTGATGAAGACACACTTCAATTCTCTACCTCTCCTGCACCCTCACCTTCCCTTTCGAGCATTGGGAGGTTTCTGACAGTGAAGTTGATTTTGATTGGAGCAAATATGAGCGATGCACTGAACCTGTGAAGAAGCGTTTCAGAAATGAGCAAGGAAAATTATTTCTGTTGGATTGTCTTCAAGCTGTTTAGATGAAAAGTTAGAATGGCTGATGGAATTTTACAATATGGAGGGAATCTGGGTGCTCCGTCTCAGCATGACGCACCCTCATCTTTTTAATTATGGTAGAAACTTCAGGATTCCTAGGATAGTGACTAGTCCAAAACTGGTCTCATTGGGTGTGGGCGCGCCCTTACACCCTTATTTGAGAGAGATAATTGAGCTATACGATATGGCACCACTTCAACTTTCTCCCTAAAGTTATAAACTTGTTTTTGCTCTGTATATCTTGTACATGGACTTGGATTTCCCCCAACCAACCATCGATGAAGTTAGCTATTTTTTTAGCTTAAGGAAATCTGACCATGGACACTACTACCTAGTTGTGGACAAGCAACATAATAAAAAAGAATTTTCCTCGGGCAAAGTTAGTCACAAAAAGGGCTGGAATGAGAACTTATTTTATTTATATGATGTTCCAAATATTAGAATTCGGTTTAACATTTTTCCAAGTAACGGCGCGCCATTTTCTTCAACTAAAACTCTCTCCTTTTTTATACGCTTTCTCATTTCACTTTTAATCTTGTTCTTTTAGATAAACTAACTAGTAAAGGAGCTTGAGGGCGCGCCCAAAAAGTGAGCAGAAGCCCTAAGTAGGGTGGCTGCTGAAAAATGAAACTTGAAAATATTAGTCACCGGGACTAACTTGATGCGAGTGGGAATCCTATTCGATCAAGTAGGGACAATATGTAAATACATAAAATTCAGGAAGGCTAATCCTATTTCTCGTATTATTGACGTAGACAGTGATGAAGAAATTTTTGAAGAAAAAGAGTTTGAGGATATCACTCTTCAAAGTTACACCCCTCTAGGTTTGAGTCATTTTTCTACATCATTATGTTAAGCCGAGCACCTTATATTAGGGCGCGCCCCCGCTTTTGGGCGCGACATTTGCTTTTTCTTAAATATACTATAATTATGTTTATGTATCAAATGACATGCTCTTGGAATGTCTATTGTTAGACTAAGTACTTTTTATTGAGACACGCCTTCATGCTAGGGCGCGTCTTTTTTTAAATTCATTTCTTTTGTATACTTAAAGATCATGACGCGCCTTATGGCGCGTCTCTGTTTTATCCATAATGCATCACGATGTCCTCTATTCGCACATTTTTGCTTGTTTTCATTTAGCAATTGTCAAGTTAACTGTTTGGATATTATGTAATGAGGGCGCGCCATATAAACAAGGAGTGCCTTTTATCTTTAATATACTAATTGACTTTCTTAGCTCTTGCGCATATATGGCTCCTACAAGAATCCCTAAGTCATTTGGGATACGCCCTAGTGACAAGACCAGAGCTCGGGTGCAAAAGAAGGATGTTTCAAAGGCTCAGCCATCTACCCCTATCACAGTTCCTATTCCTCATCCAACTCATGTACTAAAAAGAACGGCTGTTGACTTGACTGAAGGACAGGGTGCGCCAAAAAAGCCTAGGACATAGGGCGCGCCTTCTGAGACTGCATTTGTGGCCCTCAGTTATCTTGGCCCTTTAGGATCTATCTACGTCACAGATGAGGAAGTCAAAAAGTGGAAGGCTATGGATCTAGAAGAATAGACCAGGGCTTCAATCAAGGCCTCTTTTCAACTGATGTTCCATTCCACCCAAGCCGTGGACAAGCTGCTAGAGGAGAGGGCACAACTTGAAAGGTTACAGGGGGGACAACAATATCCTTCAAAATAATCTCAAGAATAAGGATCTTCTCCATGCCAAGGACATCAAATCTAGGGATTCCCAAATATCCTTTTTGAAGGGTGAGCTTGAAAACCAGGGGTCTCAACTCAATATCGCCACTGAAACTGTCACCAATCTTCATAATGAACTTGCTGAAGTGAAGTTGAGGGTGGAGTATCTCGAAGAATAGAAGAAGAATGGCTAGTTGGAGGAGAAGAGGGAGATCACAGACAATATTTTTGCTCACGGCTTTTACCACTACAGGCTTGGTTTTATGGCAAATGATCCTGACTACTCATTCGAAAAATTTGGTGAAAAGACTACTATTGAGATGCTTGAGTTTAAACAAGAATATGTTGCTGAAATCAAGGAAATGAGGATTGAGTTGGGCTTGGAAGAAGATGATGGCGCGCCCACGGATGAAAATACTTAAGGAAATAAAGACGCGCCTGAAGTCGATTCTTCAATTCCTCTTCAAGTAATTCCTCCTGGAAATGAAACTCAGGGCGCGCCCTAAGTGTGTTCTTCTTTAATTTTGTTTTCCTAGATACTAGAGGTGTCAGCCCTCTTTTGATGTTGTGAAAATGGTAAGATTAAGTACTTGGTTATTTGGCGTACTCCTCTTTATGAATGTTAGGACAATTGGTTTGCTTTAACATGTTCCTTCCTTTTTTTACTAGCCAAATTCCTTCATAAAATTTCTAAGTTGTTGGGCATTTCCTGTATCAGGGAGCGCCCTTAGAAAAAAACATAAACCTTCCATCAATTTTTTTGGAGATCAAAATTGCTCTGTCATATTTTTGAGGACGCGTCCTTGGATAAGGCGTGTCCTAATACTTTTGCTTTTCTTTGAATCGTAGTTCTTTATTGTTAATTTTGCCATAACTTAGAATGCATCTCTTGATATTATATACATATGGGGATCAACTTGCAAAATATTATACATTATGAGTTAATCACTATCTGGGTGCTTCCTCCCACAGGGCGTGCCCTAAAACTTCCTATAGAGAACAACTGTGAATTTGTACTAATAATTCATTGTGTAAAATTTGTTCAAATAAATTATAGGACACGCCTTTCTACTAACGCATGCCTTGTGATGTTTTTTTATACATGAGTCAACCCGTTTATATAACCTTAGTTGACAAATTTCCAAAGTTAATTCGAGGCGATTCCACTATTGGGGCACGCCTTATTTCACAAATATTTATCCAAGATAATATTATGGGTGCGCTCTAAGTAACTTAGGATGTGTCCTATAAGACATGCAGTTGGATAATTTTTCCTTTTATTAATAATGTGCTCTAGTGCAAAAATTACATCAATCATATATGGCTATTATGCTCTATTGGGAAATTATTAAAAAATTTATCCTTCAACTAGTTCCAAGGTATGCAGTTATATATACTACCCCCTAGGCTAGAAGGAATTTATTTGCTACTAGTCTATTACATTAAATCAACCACAGAAATGAGAGGGCTAGAGCCGCACCCTACTTATAAAACTTTCGCAAATGCTCTACATTCCAGGCCCGGGGAATGAGCTTGCCATCCAGATCTTACAAGCGATAAGTCCATTTCCAAAGTATAACTTAAACTTTATATGGCCCTTCCCAATTAGCTCCAAGCACTCCATGCTGAGCTTTTTTTGTATTTGACATGATTTTCTCAAAACGAGGTCCCCACTTTATATAGGATGGATTTCACCTTTTTTGTTGAAATACCTAGCAATTCTCTGTTAGTAAGCAACAAGTTTCAACTGAGAATTCATCTTGGCTTTGTCTAACAAATCCAAATGGAGCATTTGATTGACCCATGCATCTTCCTCAATGAATAAATCTCTTTGCAATGATCCAGCTCCATTTCCACGGAAATCATAGCTTCTTACCCATCAGTTAACATGAAAGGGGATTCACCGGTAGTTGACCTCGGAGTTATATTATAGGACCAAAGAACCATTAGTAGTTGCTTTGGCCAATCACCTTTCTTTTCTACCAACTTAGCTTTCAGAGTATATTTAATGATCTTATTTATGGCGTTAGTCTGGCCATTACTCTATGGATGATAGACCGTAGCAAAGTCTTTTTTGATGTGCAAATCTTAGTAAAGTTTCTTTAATTTCTTGTTGTCAAACTGTTTTCCATTATCGGATATGAGCTTGTACGGATTCCCAAATCTACAGATTATGGAATTGAAGACAAAGTATTTATTTATTTTTTCCCGTGATTGTTGCTAATGGCATAGCTTCCACTCATTTAGTGAAGTAGTCAACAGCCACAACGGCATACTTTACGCCCCCTTTGCTTTAGGGAGTTCTCCAATGAGATCGATTCCCCACATAATGAAGGGCCAAGAACTTGTCAACGAAGTTAATGATGTTGCAGGGGCATTAGAGTAATTGGTAAAATGTTGGCAGTGATCACAGGCCCTGACAAACTTGAAGGCATCCTCTTTCATAGACGTCCAATAATATCCTTGCATATGGACTTTTAGTGCCAACGAACCACCCCCCGAGTGATTGCCACAAATGCATTCATGTACTTTCCTGAGGATATAATGAAATTCCTCAAGGTCTACATATCATAAAAATGGTTAATAAATCTTATTGTATACAAAATGCCGTCATACTCCACATATTTTCATCTTGGTAGCGAAGGCGTCGAGCCTGAAGCTTGTCTTCTGGAAAAATTTCTGTATGGATATAGTTGTGAATTGGGGTCATCCAAGTCTCTTGCGGGACTTCTTGCACCTGGAACATATTTATCTCAGGAATACTCTGAATTTCTTGAATTCCCAAGGGAATTTGTCCTAGCAACACGTTTTTCATTTGCGAACCCATTTTTGCCAAGACATATGCATTACCATTTTCTTCTCTCGGAACACCTTCCAACTTGGCATTACCAAATCTTTGGAGCAAGCATTTCACACATCTCATGTATAGCTCAGTTCAAGGGCCTCGAGCCTGAAATCCTCCATTAACTTGATTTACCACCAATTCTGAATCACTACGAGCTATCAAATTCATAAATCCTACCTCCAAATCTATTTTCAAACCATTAACCAGGTCTTCATACTCGGCATCATTGTTCGTAACATAAAATTTGAAATGGACGACACCCATTAAATGATGCCCTTCCGGGGTAACCAGAACAATCTCGGCACCTGCTCCATTATTATTTGCAGCCCCATCAACATGTAGAATCCATCATGGATTTGGGAACTCTTATTTCACCCTCTCGGGATCGTTCCCCTGTGAAGAAGGTTCGACCACTACTATAGCCTTCTTATCAACCTCCAAATCGAACTCAAGTAAGAAATCGGCTAAAGCCTGCCCTTTAAATGCGATGCGAGGGAAATATTCCAAATCGAATTGTCCCCACTCAACTTCCCAATTAAACATTCTTCCTAACGACTCAGGTTTATGAAAGATGTGCCTTAGAGGATAAGCAGTACGAACTTCTATCCGATGAACTTGGAAGTACGGCCTCAACTTCCGCGCGGCGAGGATAAGAGCATATACCAATTTTTCCATGCTAGTATATCTGGTCTCAGCATCCATGTAATAACCCCAATTTTTGGAATTTTTGAAACACTGATAAATAGTAACTTTTTGCTAATGATGCTGATTAAGGAAAATTATCAGACCACGCTATATAGGAGTACTGTTATGGAAATTCTAAGATCGTATTAGTATTTCATAAAGTAAATGAGTGTATGTAAAGATCGTCAGAATCAAAATTCGAACACTTTGATTTGTCACGAAAGTCCACCAGATACCGAAAGAATTGAGTATAAGGTAACATGATTAAAAGGATTTAAATTCAAGGATTATAAGAGAGGATCATAAAAGGAATATAAAAGATTGTAAAAGGTTTAGGGGAACCCAAGTAATGAGATTCCGGATATGATCCTTCAAACGATCAACGTGAACGAGAGTTAAGCGAACCGTAAAACAAATAAACGACCAAGAAACAAGCACATACAAGTAGAATGGCTAGGAAGCTTCCAAGAGAAGCTAAAATATGTGGTTAAAAGAGAAGGTGACATCATCACACCATAAGATTTGGATATGTGGCATGGAAGTGATGTCATCTAGGTGATGCAAGTATTTTAATAAAGTAAAATCTAGATAGTTTAGGAAGGATCAATTGCAACCAAGCATTCTTTCACACATTCCAAGACAAAGCCAAGAGAAAAACTCATCTTCCTCACCCAACCAAAAAGCTCTCGGCCAAAACAAACTGAGCAACTTCAAACTGCCATATCTCCTTCAATACTCACTCAAATGTTGTGTTATATAGCTCGTTGGAAAGGTATTGAGATGGCCTACAACTCTTGTTCACAAGTATCGTCCAAATAAGTATGGTAAGACCCTCATTTTTATAGTTCTTTCAATTGAACTTTTAGAAACTTCAAAGCCTAACTTTGTGTACTTGATTTCTTTGGAAAGATTAAGCTTGTAGGAGGCTCCCTAAGGCTTCCTAGCAACTTAACACCTCCAAAGGAAGGTATAAACTTCAAACCCTAGTCTTTACTTTGATTATTAGTAGTTTGATGGTTAGTTTTCTAAATGAGAAGCATGATCTTTGATTATTAGTAGTTTGATTTGAATTTGGAGTGATTTGGTGAATGAATCTTATTATAGTTAATAGAACTTGATTGTGGTTGGTTGACATGAAGAATCTGTAGAATAAGGACTGGTATAGTATTATTTAGTTGAGGTTTTGATGTGTTAATAATCGTAGGTTGTTTGGTGAGGTTTTGGTGTAGTGAGAAACTTGGAAAACTCGTAAACATAGCCGTCGTAATGCCCGTTTTCCTTGGACTGTTGTACATGAATATCGTACCAGATAACTCACTGAACAATCTGTAACTTTGCCATGTTTAGCTAGATCGTGTCATAAGCTTCGTTTTGGTACGTGGTTCGCTTAGATCCGATGTACGGTTTAGGAGAAACGACCGTTTTAAGTTACGGTGTTTCGCGAATGAACCCTTTACCCCTCGCTTAACTTTGAAACCTTGTTAAGGTCCCTAAAAGACTATTTGGATTAAAAAATAATTACGTAAGGTGGATTAGAAATTTGGTAAAGTACTCGCGAAAGAGTCGCCTTAAAATTCATAACGGTTAATTTATTAAAATTGGTGGAGCCGAGGGTACGCGAGCGATTAACGCGAATCGTTAAATGTCTAAGCAACCGTTAGGGTATGAGTGAGTTTTGACTAGTTTCTTAAGCGACCGATATTTATATGCATGCCTGTTTCATAATCTTGATATTATATTATCAATTCAATGCTTATAAACTGTATAATACCTATGCTAGAGATAAGCAATAGTTGCGTATACCCTTAGTATAGGGGACCCAAAGGTGAACATTTTTCTAAACCGGGAGTCGATGTTCCCGAGTATAATATATGAATATTTATATATATATATATAGTTTTCTATAACTATTAATCGAATAAGTTATATTTGATAGTTTTGAATAATAATCAAACTTATTTGCAATTATTCAAATAAAGATCGTACTTTCGTATAAGTATATCTTTGTTATTATTATTATTCGTTTCAAGTATGAGTTTTTAAAACTTCTACTTCATTTATTTTTATAAAGATTATCCTTTATGGGAATATTAGTTAAATAATAATATTCAAAAATTTTCCAACATATTGGGACTGATTTATTTTGTTAAATCAACATTACTCCAAACATTCTTAAAAATATTTTCGAGTCTTTAAAATGATTTTAAAAGTTAAAGCGGATCCCAAAACTCGTTTTCAAATTTAAGATATTCCTTTTGAAGGGGATTTGAATACTCGCTCAAACAATCTGAGGGATCCGGCTCTGTGGTGTATTTTATATTCGCAACGAGGTTGCTGTTTTGAAAAAACAATTTGATTACTTGCCCAACGTTCGGGAAGTAAGTCCATCTAATTGTGTCGGCATAAGCGACAGGCCGGGGTACGGTCTATGAAGGTGTAAGAGGCTGGGTGGCAGTCCATCCACGCGTGAGTGGTCGGGTAATGGTCTAGCGCGAGGTCCTAATGCGGCCAGGGTGATGACCGGCGAGGAATTCATCCATCTACAGTAGAAAATGTTACTTATTGGTATCTTTGCCTGATCAGCAAGATATCGGGTTTATGCCAAAATTCTCTTCGTTCCAAATTCATTGGATATTATAACTCTGTTTATACTTTTCATAACAGAGGGTTTCAAGGGAGGTATGAGATATATATATATAGGTGTATATATATATCGGGAATTAATAAAGTATGTAGTAACTTCATTTCTTTTAATAATATTTCAAAGATTGAATTTATTCAAGTCTTATCTTGTAGTCTCATCTATGTGATAAACTTTTGAAACTGATTATAACTTGAACGGTGGTAGTTCAAGTAGTATTCGGAAAAGATATAAGTATATTGGAGTATCTTGTAACTTCATCTTTTCAACTTATATCTAGTAAATGATTATCTTATGCATGACAAAGATTTTCAGAAAAATGTTGAGACAAGGTTAGATATATGAGATCACCTTGCAACAATATTTTTATACAGTTATAAATTGGGACTCTATGTATATTATGCATGTAAGAGGATTTCCAAGATTTTGAAAAGTATATATACATATATACTGAATATTTTGCGACTTGGTCGCGTTAAGATATCAACTTGGTTCATTTTTGCTTGACCAAGACTTTCATGAGTACTATGAGAATGCTCATAAATTGTAAATTATTATACATGTTATTTTGGTGGGCTTGTTGTTCACCCTTGCTTTATTCTTTCATCACATAACAACAGATAGACAAGATGAACAGTGTAATAACCCCAAAATTTTGGACTTTTTGTAACCCTTATGAATAGTGATTTTGCTGATTATGCTGAATAAGAAAGCCTTTCATGCCACACTATGTAGGGGTTCTTTTATTGATATTCTGAGATCTTATTAGTACTCTATATGGTATATAAGTGTATTTAAAGATCGTCAGAATCCAAATTCGAACACTTTGATTTTTCTCAAAAATCCGCCAGATACAGAAAAAATTGAGTATAAGGTAACAGGATAAAAAGGATTTAAATTCAAGGATTTTAAAAGGGGATCATAAAAAGGAATATAAAATATTGAGAAAGGTTTAGGGGAACCCAAGTAATAAGATCCCAGGTATGATCCCTCAAACGATAAACGAGAACGAAAGTTAAGCGAACCGTATAACAGATCAGCGATCATTAGCCAAGTAATTAGGAGTTAATCAAAGAGGTTAGTGGATAATGATGTCATCACACCAACAGAAAGAAGACAAGTGTAAGAAGATGATATAAGCATGGTGACTTAAGCATGACAAATGGAGGGATTGGTTGGTTGATTGTGAGCCATTCATTTTTTACCATGGTAAAAAGTTAATTAACAAACAAAACAATATCAACCAAGCCAAGAAAATTATAACACAAAACTTGACTTATCATTTCAAGAAAGCAAGCTCTCGGCCCTTTCTCATTTTCAAAGAAAAGAAAATCAATTTCCAAGATCCAAGCTTTGATAATTTGTGAGGTAATTATCCAAGGTTTCTTAAGCATAGATATAGGTATCCTATGAATCTAAGCTTCCATATCCTTCACAATCTCTTCCAATAATTCATGAAAGAAGAGGGTGAATAGTGTTTTCAAGATCTTGAAAATTTTGATCTTGTGTTTTTGTTTAGATATAGCTTTTATAAGGATTTTCAAGGGTGGTTCCAAGCTCCTTAGTTACTTCTACTCACCAAGGAAGGTATAATCTCATACCCTAGCCCTACTTTTGAATATTTTGAGTTTTTATGTTTGGTATGGTTCATGAGAAGCATGATTCTTGTATACTTAGAGTATGGTTGGATTTGTAATGAGTTTGAAGTATTAAATCTTGATTATTGGTTAATGAACTTAAGTATAGCTTTTAGTTCATGTTTGAGGGTAGCATAAATTGGAAATCTTGAGATTTTGGGGCTGTTGTAGTAAAGTATGGATGGAGTTTGGTTGTAGTAATAATTGTGGGTTGATTTGTGGATTGATTGAAGTGGTACAAATTTGGTAATCGCGTAAACATAGCCATCGTAATGCCCGATTTACCTTAGACTGTTTTTGTTCTTAACTTCAGGACCCGTGAACTCACTGTTAGGTTTTGACCATTGCCATGATTAGATATTTCATGTTACAAGCTTCGTTTTGATATGTGGTTCGCTTAAATCCGATGTACGATTTAGGAGAAACGACCGTTTTAAGTAACGGCGTTTCGAGAACGAACCATTACCCCTCACCTTATTTTGAAACCTTGGTTAAGGCCCTTAAATGACTAATTGGAGTATGAAACAATTATGTAAAGTGTATTAGGCAGTTGGTAGGGTACTCGCGAAAGAATCACCTTAAAATTCTTAATGGTTAATTTATTAAAAATGGTGGAGCCGAGAGTACTCGAGCGACTTAAGTGAATCGTTAAGCGCAAAAGCGAACGTTAGGGTCTAATTGGTTAAAGTATAGATTCTTAAGTGACTTTGGTTTAATTCCAACTTATATGTTTATAGGTTACCAGACTTGTCCCAAGCCTTTTACCACCCCCAGTCGCTCAAGCAAATTTTCTACCCGTATAACTGTTGTTGTGATGTATATATGTATATGCATTATCTTGTGATAAATGCATGATTGTTATTAGCAAATTTTGCGATATATTGGAGCATGCTGATATGGTATATATGCATGCCTGTTTCGTAATCTTGATATCTAATTGTTGATTCAAATGCTTATAAGTTGCATAATACTTATGCTAGAGATAAGCAGTAGTTGCGTATACCCATAGTATAGGGGACCCAAGGGTGAACATTTTCTAAACCGGGAATCGATGTTCCCGAGTATATTATATATATATATATATAGTTATAGTTTTCAAAACTATTAATCAAATAAGGTTTATTCGATAATTTTATTTTATTTAATGAATATTATTTTGAATATTCATTAGAGACTTTATGACTCCGCTTATTTTATTTAATGAATATTATTTTGAATATTCATTCGAGGACTTATGACCCCGCATTTTTTATTAAATAATATTCTTTATTTTATTAAAGAATAATGTTTCGATAATCAAACTTATTTTCGATTATTCAAATAAAGATCGTACTTTCGTATAAGTATATCTTTGGTTATTTATTATTCATTTCAACTATGAGTTTTAAAACTTCTACTTCAATTATTTTATAAATATTATCCTTTATGAGAATATTATTTAAATAATAATATTCAGATATTTCTAACATATCGGGAATGATTTATTTTATTAAATCATCATTATTCTAAACATTCGTAAAAATGTTTTCGAGTCTTCAAAATGATTTTAAAAGTTAGAGCGGATCCCAAAACTCATTTTTATATTTAAGATCTTCTTTTCAAATGGGATTTAAATACTCGCTCAAAACCTGAGGGATCCGGCTCTGTGGTGTATTTTATATTCGCAACAAGGTTGCTGTTTTGAGAAAACATTTTGATTACTTGCCCAACGTTCGGGAAGTAAGTCCATCTATTTGAGTCGGCATAAGCAACATGGGCTCAGTGGGCGTCCATGAAAGTGTAAGTGGCTCAGTGGGAGTCCATCAATACATAAGTGGCTGAGTGGCAGTCCAGCATAGGTCCTAATGCGGCCAGGGTGATGACCAGTGGGGAATTCTTTTTTTCCAATTCATTGGATATTGCAACTCTGTTCATACTTTACATGACAGAGGTTTTCAGGAAATGTATGAGAGATATATATGGATATACATATATATATATATATATCGGGACTTAGTGAAGTATCTCGTAACTTTATTTCATTCAATAATATTTCAAAGGTCGAATCTATTCAAGTCTTATGTTGTAGTCCCACCTATGTGATGAACTTCGAAAACTTAGTATACTTGAACAGTGGTAGTTCGAGTAGATTTCTAAAATGGTATAAGTATAGTGAAGTAATTGGTAACTTCATCTTTCTTTAAGCTTATATCCAGTAAGTAATTACCTTACACTTAATAAAGATCTCCGATAAGTTACCTATTTAGATACTTGCATTATTGTTTACACTATATATTATCTTGCGAGCTGTAATGCTCACCCTTGCTTCATTTCTTCATCACACAACAACAGTTAGGAAACATGGCCAGACTGAAGCAGACCTAGCGCAAGCGCGTGGGAAGCGCCCCGCGTCTTCCCGTTGATATCGTGGCTACTATAGCTGCAGAGGTATATCTATTTGTACAACAGGCATTCTACTTTTGGGAATCAATTATGTATAATTATAACTTGTGGCAGATAATGGCAATTAACTGTAAACTTATCAAGTATTCATTTTGGGTTGTAATAACTTTTAAATTGTGGATTCAAGGACTTGTACTTATTTCAATTTCATCTCTGAGACTATAGCGTGTTGTGGTGTGTGTTAGTGTGGGGTCACATCATGAGGTTATTTATTATTAATTAAGTTAAGTGATATTGTGGAAAGAAAGATCGTGACGACCCGGATCCCCAACCCCGGATCTGGGGGTGTTACAGAAATGGTATCAGAGCTAAGCGTTATAAACCTCAGAGATGATGCGATGATATAATAATAAACTCACAAAGATAATAAGAACTCTTTCCAAGTTCATGGTCAGACTACTTAAAGTAGCGCTGACAGTTAAAACCCTTATGGGAACCCTTATAAGTATCATGATAGTAACTTAGCTTGTTTAATGTGTAGGCGCCTGAGATAGAGGACCCAGAGATGTTCGAGCGTGAGCATGATGAGGCACTGCTAGATGCCGAGGATCAGGAGGAGCCTGAGATGGAGGCGGAGGAGGACCCCTTAGAAGAGTCAGAGACAGAGGTTATTGTGATTTTAGATGAGGAGGACCCGGATGAGGTCCCAGTAGCTGAGGAGCATGTCGGAGCTATGGTAGAGTACACTGGTACCCCTTTACCCTCACTCCCGGTGGTCAGAGCTCCTACCCCTCCACCACTATCTTGGAGACCCTATGATGACAGCTCTGAGACCCATACTCCCGAGCCTAGGCAGACCGAGGAGGCACCCCCAGCGGCTCCGGATTTACCACCTCTCGACCCTGCCCATAGGCAGTCTTTGTTAGCTCACGGCTATGTTCAGGATGTTCTGAGGACTCGAGTGGCTGTTGCTGAGGCCCAGCTGGATGAGGTCAAGAGGGAGTTGGATGCGGAGAGGGCTGGTAGGCGTGCCCGAGCTTATGAGGCTAGAGCTACCATACCCCGATCATTGAGGAGAGAGATGACGGGGATAGAGCTCATGGCCCGCGCGAGAATCCGATCACTCCAGGGAGACATGCATGGCAGGATCTCCAGAAGGCAGGCTGACTATATTTTCCGTCGTGCAATGGAAAGAGTGTGGGAGCTGACCCGCTCCGGTGTTTGATTCAGGACCAGTGATATGGTAGTCTAGTCGTCTAGTTAGTCGAGGCCATAGTAAGAGCCAATTTTCCGGGATAGTTGACTTGTATATAGTATCCCTTTCTCTAACTAGACAGATAGACTCATGCATTTCACTTTTTGGGCAGATGACTGTAGCACTGTTGTACTTTTGACCAGATCGAACTATGTATTTCTCGCATTATGTATATATTTGTTTCCTTTCAGTTCAGTTCCTTAGTGACGAGATCACTGTCTTTATCATTATTATTGTTGCACTTCTTTTAGAACTGTCATAATATAATAGAATTGTGAGATACGTTCTCCCCATTATACAGAAATGTGCAAGGCACAATTTTATGTATGATTGTGACCTAACGTTGAATTTTCCCAAAATTTATCAGTATCATGCCGCCAATAAGGATTGGAACTAGGGCGAACCCTGGATTTGAGGACCAGGGAAACCATAACCAGGACGGTAGGAACCAAGAACACAGTGAAGAGGAAGATGAGGATTATGTTGAACAGGATGACTCCCTGTATGAAGAGGAGGAGGAAACATTTGAGGTTGAAGGATTTGAGATAGAGGCTGAAGAAGGAGAAACTGAGGTTGAGCAACCAGTACCAAACCCAGACATGGATCCCATGGGACAGTTCGTGCAACTACTAAGGCAGAACTTAGAACGTCAACCCAACCCACCCCCTCAAGGAAATAACAATGATGTGCCAAACTCTTTCAGGGCTTTCAAGTCCCTTAAGCCCCCTGAGTTCCACGGATCAGCCGACCCAGTTGAGGCAAGGGCATGGCTAAAGGAAATGGAGAAATCCTTTGAGATTCTGAGTACTGATGAGGCACAGAAGACTGTATTTGCTACCTACCTTCTGAAAGGAGAGGCCAACTACTGGTGGGAGGCCAAGAAAAACATGGAGACAGATGCTATCATAACCTGGGAGAGGTTCAGTCAGTTGTTTTTGGGAAAATATTTCCCGAGCTTTATGGAGAACCAGATGGAGCTCAAGTTCTTAGAGCTAAAGCAGAATAATTTATCTGTGGCAGAGTACAAAGCAAAATTTACTGAGTTATCAAGGTTTGTGCTGGAGTTTGTAAGCACCGGGGAAAAGAAAGCTAGGAGGTTTCAGCAAGGACTGAAACCATGGATTCAGAATAGGGTGGCAATCCTTGAGCTTACAGATTATGCCACTCTGGTGCAAAAGGCAACAATTGCAGAAGCCGGAAGTGAACAGATGCAGAAGGAAAAAGAGAAGAAGGGAATAAAGAGGAAAAGTATGAGCATGGGTGGAGGTTCCGCAGGAGGGAGCTTCCCAACTAGATTTAATTGAGGAGCAGTGTCCCTACCGGGAAGGAGCACTGGGTTTAAGCGGCCCGTGAGTGTGAATGTGAGCCAGAGCGGCCAGAAGTCAAGAATGTCCTATTCCAACCAGTCTCGACCCCCATTGCCAGCCTGTAACACTTGTGGAAGGATGCATTCTGGGGAGTGTAAGGGAAAGCCAGTAACCTGCTTTAAGTGCGGTCGAGAGGGTCACTATTCAACTAAGTGCCCTTCGTCAATCCCTGCCGTCATTCCAACCACCACTTGTCATCAGTGTGGACGCCCGGGTCATTGGAAGAGAGAATGCCCAATGAACAAACCAGCAGCTTCGGGAGCCAGTAGGGCTGCCTCCAATAAGCCACCTACCGCGAGGACTTTCAACATGACAGTGCAAGATGCTATGAAAGACTCAGATGTGATAGCAGGTATCCTTTCTCTAAATCCAGTCAGTGCAAATGTTTTATTTGATTCGGGAGCAACTAAATCTTTTATATCAAAGGACTTTACGCATAAATTAAGACTTAAGGCTGAACCCTTGATAAAACCCCTACAAGTGGAAATAGCCAACCATGAAATTATTCCTGTTAACCAGATTCACCCCACCTGTGAGTTAGGCATAGGGGAACAATCTTTTAGTGTTGATCTGATTCCTTTTAAATTATGGGAATTTTACGTAATTTTGGGAATGGACTGGCTATCTAACAATGATGCTCAGATAGACTGTAAAGGGAAGAAAGTTAAGCTGAATATCCCAGGGAAGAAAGGAGTCATATTCAGAGGGAAGAGGCAGACACAGAAATTTTTGACCATGGCCCAGGCTAATAAAATGCTACGAAAAGGAAATGAGGCTTACCTAACCTATGTGGTGGACACGCAGAAGGAGGTGCCCAACTTGCAAGATATTCCGGTAGTCAACAAATTTGAAGATGTATTCCCACAAGACCTTCCGGGACTACCACCCAATAGAGTGATTGAATTTGATATTGAATTGGCCCCAGGGATGACGCCAGTTTCAAAGGCACTTTACCGGTTAGCCCCATTAGAAATGAAGGAACTGGCTACCCAATTACAAGAACTTTTGGATAAGGGTATGATAAGACCCAGTGTGTCTCCGTGGGGAGCCCCAGTATTATTTGTTAAGAAAAAAGATGGGAGCATGAGGCTGTGCATCGACTACCGAGAGTTGAACAAGCTAACCATAAAGAACCGGTACCTGTTACCCAGAATAAACGATCTGTTCGACCTGCTAAAGGATGTTGTTTACTTTTCCAAGATTGACCTGAGAACTGGATATCACCAACTAAAGATTAAACCCGAAGATATTCCCAAGACTGTGTTCCGTACCAGGTATGGGCAATATGAGTTCTTGGTAATGTCCTTTGGATTAACCAACGCCCCAGCGGCTTTCATGGATTTAATGAATAGAGTATTCAAGAAGTACTTGGACAAGTGTGTGATAGTTTTTATCGATGATATTTTAATCTACTCAAGGATCGAGGCAGAACATGCAGAGCATCTGAGGATAGCTCTAGGAATACTCAGAAAAGAACAGTTATTTGCCAAATTCTCGAAGTGTGAATTCTGGCGGAAGGAAGTACAGTTTTTAGGACATGTGATCAATAAGGAAGGAGTATTGGTCGACCCCTCCAAGATAGAGGCGGTCTCAAATTGGGAAAGGCCAACCACACCCGCAGAGGTAAGGAGTTTCATAGGATTGGACGGCTACTATCATAGATTTGTACAGGATTTTGCGAAGATCGCAGCTCTTTTGACGCGACTTACTCGTAAGATAGAGAAGTTTGAATGGACAGAATAATGCGAGAACAGTTTTCAAGAATTAAAGAAAAGGTTGGTAATGGCCCCGGTGTTGGCATTGCCAGACGGAAAAGGAGATTTTGTGATATATAGTGACGCGTCGCACAAAGGATTAGGGTGTGTGCTTATGCAGCACGGTAAGGTGATTGCGTATGCGTCGAGACAACTGAAGGAATACGAGATTAAATATCCTACTCATGACCTTGAGCTCGCGGCAATAGTTTTTGCCTTAAAAATTTGGAGGCACTACTTGTATGGAGAGAAGTGCGAGATTTTCACAGACCATAAGAGCCTCAAGTACATATTCACGCAAAAAGAGCTCAACATGCGCCAGAGGAGATGGTTAGAGCTAATCAAGGACTATGATTGTGAGATTCTCTATCATCTAGGAAAAGCCAATGTGGTGGCTGACGCCCTTAGTAGAAAGGAAAGACTCAGAATGATAATGAATTCGGAAGAACTGATAAAGGATTTCGAGAGAATGGAAATAGAAGTATAGGTAACCGGAGCTGGAACTGAAAAGCTGTTTGAGATCTCGATGTAGCCAGAGTTATTGGAAAAGATTAGATTGTGCCAAGAAAAAGTAATGAATGAAGGCAGAGAGTCAATGACTGGAGAAGAGATCCATACTGAGAGAGATGATAAGGGGATAATGAGGTATTCCTACAGGATTTGGGTTCCAAATGTTCAAGAGCTTAAAGACGAGATTTTGGATGAAAGCCATAGTTCAAGGTATTCCATTCACCCGGGAAGCACCAAGATGTATAGGGATTTGAAGGAGTATTACTGGTGGCCCAACATGAAGAGGGACGTAGCAGAATGGGTAAGCAAATGTTTGACTTGCCAAAGAGTAAAGGCTGAGCACCAGAGACCCAGTGGACTTTTTACGACCCCTGGAGATTCCCGAATGGAATGGGAACAGATAGCCATGGATTTTGTTGTCGGTTTACCAAGATGAAAGCCAACCATGATGCCATATGGGTGATTATAGACCGACTGACAAAGTCAGCTCATTTCATTCCTATCAATGAGAGATACACGGTCGATAGACTGGTGGACATCTACCTTAAGGAAATAGTGACGCGACATGGAGTCCCAGCGTCCATTGTCTCAAACCGAGATCCCAGATTCAACTCCAGATTTTGGAGGAGCTTTCAAGAATGTGCGGGGACCAAATTAAACATGAGTATCGCTTACCATCCCCAAACGGACGGGCAAAGTGAAAGGACCATCCAAACACTAGAGGATATGTTGAGAGTCTGTGCAATAGACTTTAAAGGAAGTTGGGATGATCACTTGTCATTGATCGAGTATTCTTATAACAATAGCTTTCATGCCAGCATGGGAATGCCGCCTTACAAGGCCCTGTACGGAAGAAGGTGTCGATCTCCCTTATACTGGGATGAAGTAGGAGAGCGGAAGATGCTCGGACCCGAAGTGGTCCAAAGGACCAAAGACATAATGGATCTCATCAGAGGACGGCTGGTAGCAGCCCAAGACAGACAGAAGAAATATGCAGACCTAGCCCGAAAGGACAAAGAGTATGAAGTAGGGGACTTAGTACTGCTAAAAGTATCCCCTTGGAAGGGATTAATGAGGTTCATAAAGAAAGAAAAACTAATCCCAAGATATATTGGACCTTTTGAGATACTAAGACGGATTGGGAAGTTAGCTTACGAGCTAGCCTTACCCCCGAACCTACAACAAGTTCATAATGTGTTCCATGTGTCAATGCTAAGGAAGTATCATCGGGATGCCAGACACATAGTGGAGTACGAGCAGGTGGATATGCAACCATATTTGACTTACGTGGAGAAACCAGTAAAGATTATGGATAAGAAGGAGCAGGTGCTTCAGAACAAAGTGATCAAGCTAGTCAGAGTGCTCTGGCAGAATCATAATGTGGAAGAATCAACTTGGGAACTAGAGAGTGCAATGCTAGAAAAGTACCCCATTTGTTTTCTAAATGATTCCGGGACGAAATCCTTTTAAGGAGGGATGACTGTAATAACCCCAAAATTTTGGACTTTTTGTAACCCTTATGAATAGTGATTTTGCTGATTATGCTGAATAAGAAAACCTTTCATGTCCACACTATGTAGGGGTTCTTTTATTGATATTCTGAGATCTTATTAGTACTCTATATGGTATAGAAGTGTATGTAAAGATCGTCAGAATCCAAATTCGAACACTTTGATTTTTCTCGAAAATCCACCAGATACAGAAAGAATTGAGTATAAGGTAACAGGATAAAAAGGATTTAAATTCAAGGATTTTAAGAGGGGATCATAAAAAGGAATATAAAATATTGAGAAAGGTTTAGGAGAACCCAAGTAATAAGATCCCGGGTATGATCCCTCAAACGATAAACGAGAACGAAAGTTAAGCGAACAGTATAACAGATCAGCGATCATTAGCTAAGTAATTAAGAGTTAATCAAAGAGGTTAGTGAATGATGATGTCATCACACCAACAAGAAGAAGACAAGTGTAAGAAGATGACATAAGCATGGTGACTTAAGCATGACAAATGGAGGGATTGGTTGGTTGATTGTGAGCCATTCATTTTTTATCATGGTAAAAAGTTAATTAACAAACAAAAAAAATATCAACCAAGCCAAGCAAATCATAACACAAAAATTGACTTTTCATTTCAAGAAAGCAAGCTCTCTGCCCTTTCTCATTTTTAAAGAAAAGAAAATCAATTTCCAAGATCCAAGCTTTGATAATTTGTGAGGTAATTATCCAAGGTTCCTTAAGCATAGATATAGCTATCTTATGAATCTAAGCTTCCAATTCCTTCACAATCTCTTCCAATAATTCATGAAAGAAGAGGGTGAATAGTGTTTTCAAGATCTTGAAAATTTTGATCTTGTGTTTTTGTTTAGATATAGCTTGTGTAAGGATTTTCAAGGGTGGTTCCAAGCTCCTTAGTTACTTCTACTCACCAAGGAAGGTATAATCTCATACCCTAGCCCTACTTTTGAATATTTAGAGTTTTTATGTTTGGTATGGTTCATGAAAAGCATGATTCTTGTATACTTAGAGTATGGTTGGATTTGTAATGAGTTTGAAGTTGTAAATCTTGATTATTGGTTAATGAACTTAAGTATAGCTTTTAGTTCATGTTTAAGGGTAGTATAAATTGTAAATCTTGAGATGTTGGGGCTGTTGTAGTAAAGTATGGATTGAGTTTGGTTGTATTAATAATTGTGGGTTGATTTGTGGATTGATTGAAGTGGTACAAATTTGGTAATCGCGTAAATATAGCCGTCGTAATGCCCGATTTACCTTAGACTGTTTTTGTTCTTAACTTCAGGACCCGTGAACTCACTGCTAGGTTTTGACCATTGCCATGATTAGATAGTTCATGTTACGAGCTTCGTTTTGATATATGGTTCGCTTAAATCCGATGTACGGTTTAGGAGAAACGACTGTTTTAAGTAACGACGTTTCACGAACGAACCATTACCCCTCGCCTTACTTTGAAACCTTGGTTAAGGCCCTTAAATGACTAATTGGAGTATGAAACAATTATGTAAAGTGGATTAGGCAGTTGGTAGGGTACTCGTGAAAGAATTGCCTTAAAATTCTTAATGTTTAATTTAGTAAAAATGGTGGAGCCGAGAGTACTCGAGCGACTTAAGTGAATCGTTAAGCGCAAAAGCGAACGTTAGGGTCTAATTGGTTAAAGTATAGATTCTTAAGCGACTTTGGTTTAATTCCAACTTATATGTTATTTATAGATTACTAGACTCATCCCAAGCCTTTTACCACCCCCAGTCGCTCAGGCAAGTTTTCTACCCGTATAACAGTTGTTGTGATGTATATATGTATATGCATTATCTTGTGATAAATACATGATTGTTATTAGCAAATTTTGCGATATATTGGAGCATGCTGATATGGTATATATGCATGCCTGTTTCGTAATCTTGATATCTAATTGTTGATTCAAATTCTTATAAGTTACATAATACCTATGCTAGAGATAAGCAGTAGTTGCGTATACCCTTAGTATAGGGGAGCCAAGGGTGAACATTTTCTAAAACCGAGAATCGATATTCCCGAGTATATTGTATATATATATTTATATATATATAGTTATAGTTTTCAAAACTATTAATCAAATAAGGTTTATTCGATAACTTTATTTTATTTAATGAATATTATTTTGAATATTCATTCGAGGATTTATGACTCCGATTATTTTATTTAATGAATATTATTTTGAATATTTATTCGAGGACTTATGACCCCGCTTCTTTTATTAAATAATATTCTTTATTTTATTAAAGAATAATGTTTCGATAATCAAACTTATTTTCGATTATTCAAATAAAGATCGTACATTCGTATAAGTATATTTTTGGTTATTTATTATTCATTTCAAGTATGAGTTTTAAAACTTCTACTTCAGTTATTTTATAAAGATTATCCTTTATGGGAATATTATTTAAATAATAATATTCAGATATTTTCTAACATATCGGGAATGATTTATTTTATTAAATCATTATTACTCTAAACATTCGTAAAAATGTTTTCGAGTCTTCAAAATGATTTTAAAAGTTAGAGCGGATCCCAAAACTCATTTTTATATTTAAGATCTTCCTTTCAAAGGTGATCTAAATACTCGCTCAAAACCTGAGGGATCCGGCTCTGTGGTGTATTTTATATTCGCAACAAGGTTGCTGTTTTGAGAAAAAAATTTGATTACTTGCCCAACGTTAGGGAAGTAAGTCCATCTATTTGAGTTGGCATAAGCAACATGGGCTCAGTGGGCATCCATGAAAGTGTAAGTGGCTCAGTGGGAGTCCATCAATGCGTAAGTGGCTGAGTGGCAGTCCAGCATAGGTCCTAATGCGGCTAGGGTGATGACCAGTGGGGAATTCGTCCATCTACTAGTAGAAAATGTTACTTATTGGTATATTTGCCTGATCAGCAAGATATCGGGTTTATGCCAAAATTCTTTCTTTCCAAATTCATTGGATATTGCAACTCTGTTCATACTTTACATGACAGAGGTTTTCAGGAAATGTATTAGAGATATATATGGATATATATATATATCGGGACTTAGTGAAGTATCTCGTAACTTCATTTCATTCAATAATATTTCAAAGGTCGAATCTATTCAAGTCTTATGTTGTAGTCCCACCTATGTGATGAACTTTGAAAACTTAGTATGCTTGAACAATGGTAGTTCGAGTAGATTTCTAAAATGGTATAAGTATAGTGAAGTAATTGGTAACTTCATATTCCTTTAAGCTTATATCCAGTAAGTAAATACCTTACACTTAATAAAGGTCTCCGGTAAGTTATCCATTTAGATACTTGCATTATTGTTTACACTATATATTATCGTGCGAGCTGTAATGCTCACTCTTGCTTCATTTCTTCATCACACAACAAAAGTTAGGAAAGATGGTCAGACTCAAGCAGACCCAGCGCAAGCGCGTGGGAAGCGTCATGCGTCTTCCCGTTGATATCGTAGCTGCTATAGCTGCAGAGATAGATCTATTTGTAGAACATGCATTCTACTTTTGGGAATCAATTATGTATAATTATAACTTGTGGCAGATAATGGCAATTAACTGTAAACTTATTAAGTAATCATTTTGGGTTGTAATAACTTTTAAATTGTGGATTCAAGGACTTGAACTTATTTCAATTTCATCTCTGAGACTATAACGTGTTGTGGTGTGTGTTAGTGTGGGGTCACAACATGAGGTTATTTATTATTAATTAAGTTAAGTGATATTGTGGAAAGAAAGACCATGACGACCCGGATCTCCGACCCCTGATCTGGGGGTGTTACAAATAGGATCAAGCTCCTAATTCCCGAGCGGATAGGAAACGTTCCGCAGTTTTCTGTAGGCGTTGATGCCGGTGTAGCTGAGGTAGTAACTACCAATAGGCTAGGTTTTCAACTACTGATGTACCGGACTTATGTATATTTATGAATTGTAATAATGGCAAAGAATATGTAAATTTATTCAGAAACCCTTTTGAGGTGTAATGACTTATAATTGTGGAATAAAATGACTTGTGTTATTTTTGGTATTCATCTCTGAGACTATAACTTGTGGTGTGTGTGTGTGTATATATTGTGGGTCACAGTACGTAGTAGTTGGTTGTTTATTAAGATTAAGTGTTATTAAGGGAAATGGAACTCGTGACAACCCGGATCCCCGACCCCAGATTTGGGGGTGTTAAAATCCAACAATCTCTTACTTATGTAATACAATGGTGACCTTCTTCTTCTTTTACTAACACCGCACTGATGAAATATTTCGATACCGCCAAATAGAGAATCAATGTCTCCCTATCTTATGGTTTTGCCAATACAGGATGATTTCCCAATTGTTCTTTAATTTTTTGAAAAACCTTTTCACATTCCGGGGTCCACACAAAATCCTTTCTCATACCCTTAATGGCTCTAAAGAATTCCTAGAATATGTCTGAGGACTTCAAAACAAAATGATTTAGAGTCACAGTCCTTCCTTTCAGGCTCTATACCTCGCTTCACACTGGTGGGAGATTTTATGTCTAGCAGGGCTTTGATCTTTGCTGGATTTGCCTTGATTCCTCGGTGGTTTACCATGAACCCTAATAACTTTCCTGGTTCCACACCAAATACACACTTTTGAGGATTCAATTTCATCCTATACCTCCTCAGGATGTGAAACATTTCAGCCAAGTGCGCTACCTGATCCTCAGCTTCCTTAGAATTTACCAGCATGTCATCAATATACACCTCCATTATTTCCCAATCTGTCTTTTAAACATCTTTTTTACCAACCTTTGATAAGTATCCCCGGCGTTAATCAGACCAAATGGCATCCTAATATAGTAGTAGAGGCCTCTGTCAGTGATGAATGAAGTGTGCTCCTAGTCAGGTTCATACATGGGGATTTGATTATAACTGGAGTATGCATCCATGAAACTCAGCAAAGCATGCCTTGCTGTGGCATCAACCAACTGATCAATTCTTGGCAAAGGGAACTTTCCTTTGGGCATGCTTTTTTTAAATCATTAAAATCCATGCAAGTTCTCCACTTTCTGTTAGGTTTTTTCACCAATACCAGATTGCCAACCATTTCGGGTAAAAGGATTCCCTGATCAATCTGACGTCCAAAAGCCTATCAACTTCCGCTTCCAAGGGTACAACCCTTTTCTCCACTTATAGCCCTGTGCTTTTATCGAACCCATTTGTATTAAGAATCAATATTCAATCGATGGCATATGACTTTCGGATCAATCCCAACCATATCCGAGTGGCTCCATGCAAACACATCTAGATTTGTCAAAAGCAATCTTGAATGCCCTTCTCCCAATTTTAGGTTTAATTGAGATCTAATCTTCAAAACTTTGCTTGGATCCTTCTCATCGATTTGGATTGTAATGGTATCCTCAAATGACCCCAATTTTTTCATGGGCATTGGAATTTGTGGATCCAAGTCGAGCCGATTATAATGTTTATTATCTAATTTAGAAGGCGCGTCCTCCATGGGAGGAGCATCAACTTCTTCTAAAATACTTTCGGAGGAGGCGCGCGTTGTGTTAGATGGGCATCAACTTCTCCTGAACTCTGTGGTATTAAGGGCTCGCCCAGTGTTGGAGGGGCATCTACCTTGTACACGACTCGTCCCAAGATTTGCAAAATATCAGCTCTCCCTTCATGTTGTTCCCCATTAAAACTTCCTTGGATTATGTTGCTATTTGGGAGCTTTTCTTCTTCTAAGAATTCAATCTTGAAAGCATCTTCTAAGAGCAATATTGCTGGAGTTGGTTTGGTGGAATACTCATCCTCTTGTTCGACATAATAGTGGATATAAATCTCCTCAATTGGTTGCTCAACCATAACTTTTAGTTTGTCATTGGAGGTATCTCCAACTTGGACGTCTTTTCTTTAAAAGCCCTTCATAGCTTGTCGATAACATTCCCAGGAATCATATTGAGAATCCTTTATGCTACTAACCCCATTTGGAGTAGAAAATTTTATCATAAGATGATGTACTGAAGTGATGACCCTCATTTCTCTGAGAAAAGGTCATCCCAACAACACATTATGGGAAGATTCCTGATTTAGGACTTTGAACTCAAGCATCTTCGTTACAGAGAGGGGACTTTCACCCAGAGTACATGGCAATCGGATTGATCCCATGACTCTCACACCTTCTCCAGAAAAATCATAGACCCAAGAATCTTCTCCCGACATGTCTCGATCGGGCAAACCCATTTTTTAATAAGTGTTGTAGTAAAGAATGTTTGTTGAGCTCCGATTGTCCATAAAAACTCTGTATACATTCTTGGTCCCAATTTAGAAGGAAATAACCAGAGCATCATGGGGATGATGTACCCACCTGGCATCAGCTTCTCTAAAGGTGATATCTATTGATTCTCCTTTAAATACCTTTGGTGGCCGACCTATGAATGTCGGTCAGGGGCCTGTACCGGGCTTCCCTTGCATACCTTGCCAAGGATTGATTGTTATTCTCCATGCCAGGATCTTCTCCAAATATTGCTCGAATGCTCTCATCCCTGACAAATTTATTTTTCTCTAGAAATTCATTATTGGATCCATGAGGGGTGCGACCACCTTTCTCCTTTACTTTGTCAGAACCATTCCTATGCCTTCTTACATCCTTAACCACCCATTCGCCAAGATAACCTTTTTTGATTAAAGCTTTCATCTCATCTTTCAACTGACGACATTCATGAGTGTTATGCTCGGAGGGCTCACGGAATTCACAATATTTTTTTATCCTTATTTTTCCAAGATGACAAAGCTTCTGGTTTCCTGAAAAGTTCCTTATTTTTATTCAACCGCAAAGATGTGCTCAATCGAGGCTACCAAAGGGTTATATCCACTGGTTCTGCCATCATAACTTGAGGGAGGACTCCACTCTCTCCGCACAGTCGCGGAGTTCACCCGGTTCGGGCTTCGACTATCTCTTCGATATCTGGGAATTGGGGATCTATCCCTCTTCCTTGCTTTGCCTTTCTGGCTTACGTGAGAGACAGGGCAAACTTCCGCCAAAGACTGTTCCACAACTTTAAAAGACTCGGCTTGGGCCAAGACGTCTGCCCTAGTAGCCGGATCCTTCCCTTGCAAATGTTTCCAGAAATCTGAACCAACTCTCAATCCTGCTATTAAGAAACTCTTCAAAACTTCGTCCGAAGCACCTTTCACGCTAGTAGATTCGGCATTGAACCTTTTAAAGTAAAATGTCAAACTCTCATTCTCCCACTACTTGACGTTGGCCAAGGTCGTAATTGGCGGAGGATACCTCACTGCTGCTTGGAATTTCGTCAGAAATAAAGATTTTATTTGATCCCAAGAAGTGATCACCCTAGGTCCAAGCTTCTAGAACCATTGTTGAGCACTTTCTCTAAAAGTCGCAACCAAGAGTCTACATCTGACCAAGTCCGGAATCTGATACTCATCCATCTCTATATTAAAACTTCCCATAAATTCGACCAGATCTGAACTTCCATGAAATCGCAGGTCACTAGTCGTGTTATGATATCCATCCTGTAATTGAGCTTCTCTTACTGCCGTAGAAAATGGCGAAGGAATCTCGGTTTTTATCGTTACCCTTCCTCCTTTCAAATGACTAAGTAGCCTTTTCAGGTCATCCACATTCAAAGTCCCAACACCAGGGATGATTTGCACGTTGGGCTGTGGATTCTCAGGCTAAGGCGGAGGTGGCACTACTTGATTCCCACCTGGAGGTACTGGTTGCTGATTAGTATTTTGGACATATGTTCGTCTTTCTCCCAGTATTACTGTATCTCTTAATTTCGCTCTTGATTACCATCTTAAGTTTCTCCTTGTCCTTGGCTGCGGCCCTGAGGAATCTCCTGACCATATGTCTGAATGTCTCTTCGGACGTTATCTTCCATGCGACCATCTCTCCCTGTTCGGTTATACATATGCTCGTCTCCATAATCACGGTAGTTGGCGCACCGGTGGCTGTCCAGGTATCTTCCACGGCCTCCACCTCTTCCTTGCTATTGAAACCTTCTCCGACGATCACTATCATAGTCCTGACCATATCTATCCATCGACCCACGGAGAGGAGCTCTCTCATGGTCGCGGTGCTGCTCCTGATTCCCAAAAAGATTCAGGGGCACAACCATTGAACCACGGGGCATCACATCTCCTCGGTAGGCGTCATTCTGCCATTCCAAGAGTAGCATTCTTAGATCATCATCTCCCAAAGTGATCCCTAAACAATCTTTCAGGGAGGCAAAGCCTTGCTGCTCATTAATTGACAAAGATTATGCCTGTCACCATTCCTCTAGAGTCCGTCCAGATCCATGTGGGTGAGTCATTACCAGATTATCCACCCTTTGCATCTCTCAACCATCAGTATCTTCATCAATAAGCTCAACAATCGGAGTTGTGTGGTTAGAGTAATTCAGACGCCACGGGGTAATTGGCACATGCTAACCTCTGCCTTGGCCACGTCCAACCGGGGCATCTCTTTTAACCATGGGGGCCTTTCCAGATGCATGAGCAGAACGGTTATGGCGGCATCCTCTCTTTGTCTTACGTCGTTCCACCATGCTCAACCTTGAGTCAAATCCATTCAAGACATCACCCATACGATACAACTGTTCCAACATATCAGCGTTGATAATCAGGACTAGTGGTTGGCCCCCAACATTCGGAATAGGTTGATCCACCGGAGTTGGAACGTAGGGCTCAAGACGGTCATAGTTATGCTCAGAGCCTTCTTCAGAACTTTCTCCGTCATGAGAACTTCCATCAGGATATTGAGACATCTTCCCTCCTAGATGCAGATCTTGATTAGCCCCTCCTTCTAGCGCCAATTTATTGACGGAGGAATTTGGTAACAACAAAATTCGAGGTTTGTAGCCGGAAATAAAATCTGTGATGGTGGCTCTTTTCCAGAAAACGTGAACAGTGTTTGATGGTTGTGATTAATTGTGGCTGAGATTGCTTAGAGTTAGTGGTGGCTCCTTTGCGCTCTCAACTTCTGACCCCTTACAATATTGCCTATGTATCCCTATTTATAGGGAATCAAGCCAACGTAGTTCTTGGGGAACAAGAAACCTAATGGGATTAGATTTCCCATCCCGAGGCCCAGTAGGAAACCTACTGGAAACCGTCTTCTACTAGGTTTAGGAATGTCCGGCGATGAGGCTCAAGCACAAAGGCCCAAGGCTCGTTCGTGGCTTTGAGTCGTGAATAAGGCATCTCCCCGACCAAGGATAACCATCCACTACCAACTGTTTCTCTAGTTAGCGAATGCAGGTATAGCCGTGGTTTCACCCTAAATGTTGGACGCATCCTTATCCCCCAGATAAGAAGCCCCTACCAGATTGCAGAACAAGTGATCCTAAGCTTTTGGATGTAAAGTACAGTATAATCTGAAGTCTCCCAACGAGGACACCCGTTGACTACAAAGATAGAGCTCCCAAAGCACACACCAGTATTCAACCCGCATCCCCAATGAGGACACTCATTGACTTCCGGAGGAAGCATTCTCTCCAGGCATACCCTTGGAGGTCTCTGACCATGGACACCGCCTTTCTGTGGTTGCATTACAGAAATAAGTTCTTCAATAGAGTACATGCAACAAATACTTTAGTAATAATGATCCTCTTCCTTCTTGAAGCATTCAAAGAATTCGTCCAAGTAATATGCTGAAGTTCACTTCCAAGCCATTTTCTTTAATGAGGGTGCACCCTAACATTCCCATATGCTAGTCCTACCTCAAGAATTCAGTTAAAATTCTCTTTTCATACAACTTTAGGGCACGCCTTCTATTTTTATAACATATAGGGTGCGTCCTTGTGTTCAAGGTTTCCTTTATTTATATCAGTCTGGGAGCGCGCCATGAGTTTCCAAAGCACTCATGATCCATACAGTGTAGAGGGCGCGCCCTTCCATTTATAAGAGAAAGGACTTACTCTGTCCTTCCTTAATTTTGGGCACAAATATCCTAATTTCATTCAATTGCCCCGAATTTGACCCGAATATTCTCTGTACCAAATTTGGGTATAACACGAGACATATAATATGATATGGAAGGAGTATACAAATTCAAACACATACAAGTATACATCACATATCCGTTACTTCGATAAAAAAGCCCGACATATACATGTTACGAATCAAAATAACATCATGTAACTATTAGTGGTGAGATGTATGTGAAAGCAACGATGGGTTTTTGATATACAAACCGAAGTCGTCTTGGATTGCTTATTAGGTTTTGATGATGCATATTAATTGTTCGTTGAAATGTTAAACATAAATAAGAAATCTTAGGTGTTTGATTTCATGCAAATGAAGGGAAGAAGTCTAAGGACCATGAAACAATAGAAGATAATTCCGAAAATTATAAATAACAAGGTAATGTTAGGAGTTGTCCCACACCATTTGTGGGAGGGGCAGCCCAACAAGTAATATCAGAGTTATGATTATAACGGTCCCAAAAATTTGTTGGGCTTGCTAAGCATGGCTAACTAAACATTAGTATGATATTGTTTGTTTTGGGCAAAGCCCGTACAGGTTTGTTTTTGGATCACTCCCAAAAGGCCTCATACTAATGGCTTTATCTAGCTGCTTCTAGCAATCTGTCACTCCCATAAACGATGTGGGACAACTCTCAACAATCCCCCCTTCACACATCGGGCTCGATACCTGTCGAATCTGCCACCTGATTGTGTGATCTGCCTCCCCCTTGACCCATACTGGAATCATTCTGGTTTTCTGCTCCCCTAGGCCCATACTGGAAGGCCCATATGCCTCTCCCTTAAGCCCATCATGGATAACACATATGCTGCGTCCTAGGTCCCTTCTGGAGTTAAATCCACAGATATGGACATATTCACATTCACTCACACAAACACTTCACATAACCACTCTCAAAATTTTCTCTAAATATTTACTTCAACTTAACTATAATCAATAAGTATCATGTTGAAGGTGCTAAACGATTATAACCACCGGTCAAATATTGTTTTGCAGGATCCCCATGACTAGTCAAAACCGAACGGTAATTTACACGACGGAACAAGTTCAATACTCCTTTCGTCTCTTTTTAGTTGTCACATTTAATTTTTCAGTAGTCAAATTAACCAACTTTTTATCAATGATTAAAATTTATTCATGTATTATTTTAAATATCTAAAGATTACATAGTAAAACAAATTAGTTGTCGTTTTCAATGATATATACTCCCTCCGTCCCTTCCATTTGGGTTGAACACGAAAGTTAAGAAAAATGATAAAGTCGTGGAGGAAAGTTTAAAAAATGAGTAAAGTAGTGGGAACGATTAATATTATATGTATAAAATAAGTATAGTGGAGAGAAGTGTATATAAAGTGTGTATAGTCTAGAGTATTTTAAATAATTTTAGTTATACAATATATACATAAATTTTAGTCAAAAATCGGTCAATTTAACCATCAAAAATTAAAACATGACAATTAAAAATGGATGAAGAGAATACTTAATATTTTTAAATTTGAATACCAATACTCTGAGTAAATACTTAAACCAAAAATGTCATGAGTAAATAATTTCAATTGTGCTGATTTTGGAAACGTCATGATATCTGTCTCCATGTGCACTTTAAAGAACATTATACCGCTGAATTTGATTGAAACGAGTAAACCGTGCTCGACAAAATGCTCAAAATACCCAAATTTCAGCATCTAACGGCCCAAAATACCCAGATCAGGAGTGTATGACTCTAAATACCAATGGAGTACACATTTTAAAAAGAAGTATCCGACTTTACAAAAAACACGCATTTGTAAAATACGCATCCAGGGATACGCATTTCAACTATGTGTGTCTGAACTTATTTTTTAATTTTTTTTTACAAAAGATACGCATTACATAAATATGTATCTTGTCTTAATTTATTATTATTATTTTAATTTTTGCTGATAAAAATAAAGGAAAAGATGTGTATATATGACATGCATATCTCGTGATACACATTATCTGGATACGTATCAGGTCGATATTTTGGACTATCAATTTTGAATTTAAATTTAGACATTTTGGGTCATATGTTTAATGTGGTGGGCATTTAGGGCCATCGCCCACCCGCTCATATAAACCAACTGATAATTTTATTTAATATAATATTTTACAATTGAGAGTGAGTGCATAGCTAACAAGCAACAAGTAAGTGAATTAAGTAATTTAAGCATAAATTATTTATTTTAATATCAAACCACATGACTAACTTTTTGTTAGACTTTATTTTTAAATTTTTGGTATAAAATTTATGAATATTTCGAGATCTAAGTATATTATACAATAATTTTTAATTTTAAATTAGTGTTTTAATATTAATTTTGTTGTTGATTTTGTTTTTTCAGGTTCTTATATCATTTTATATTCATACATGAATATTTTATTATATAAATTTCAAGGAATATTTTACATATCCTTTGGTTTACTTTCTCGAATGAAAAAAATTTCCTCCATGACGGATTTATATTTTGATATAATTTTTTCAGGTGAAAGTGATTTTTGACAAAAAAGGACGGAGACCGAAAAATGACTTTTTCTTCGTGTCTTCTTGTTTATACCATCCCTGAGCTCAAATAATATTTATTCCAAAAGTAGCGTTTTATCAATTGATTTTGTTCATAAAAGGTTATACACATAAAATAATATAATATCTACCTTTTTTTCATTAACTTTATATTGAATATTCTTACACCTAACCACTGGTCAATATATTATTCTCTTTGTTGGTAAGCAACTCATTATTAGCTATATAAAAGGATTAAGTTATACTTAAATCTTGATGAAATAATAATTGATAAAGTAATAATTTTATTAAAATAATATTTTTCTCGATCCCAACATAATGAATACAGTATATTTTTACTCTTTTTAAAGTAATAAATTTGTTAAAATAATATTTTTTCTTCGTTACGACTCTATTAATTTAAAAGTTTAAGTGCATAGCCCTCTAAAGAAAAATACATTTGTTTAAAAATTTCTCCCAGTCTCCGTGGTGCTTTTGTCCGTCCAAGTCAATCATTATATTCGTCCAGGAAATATTTTTAGTATTCGATAAAATTCACGAGACATATCTACGACTACGAATGTTCCGCAGGCGACCTTTTCTCTGAAAGTTAAATAAAATTTTAAGCTAAAATATAGGATTTTATAAATTTAAACAAAGAGGGTAAAATATGTGGACAGACCAAGCATAAAACTTTTTTTTAAAGTACAAAACCTATCTCATTTAAGCGATGTACACTTACACACATATCTATAATTAAAGACGAAATATATGATTCAAGTGATATAATTTTAAATTATTATTCAAATGATATAAGACCGAATCCTATAAATAATATATTATTAAAATTATAATTTATGATATATAACGATAAAGAACGACCTTGCATTAATATACTATTAAAGAATATAACCATGTTCCTCACATTTTAATTTGACATGATTTTGAACTCTTAATTTAAGTAACAGATTGTCCAATAGGAATATATAACAGATAGCTAGGGTATAATTAAAGTGGTGGCGGTGGACCTTGAATAGTTTCCATCATCTCATAGTTTCTTTCTGCACTTGTGGGTGGGTGCTATCCGATATTTAAAAAAGCGAAGAAACAGTATGTCCACTAAAACAGTCGTATGCCATTTTATAAATAAAAATACTATTCACAGAATAAAGGCTGAAAAAGATGAGACTCTTTCCGGGACTCCTAACATAAAACATGGGCACCTTCTTCGGAGTAATGATTTCAATCACTAAGAAAAGGCGTGGAAACTTCGGACTTCAGACATGTTTACGCGTGCGTTACCCTAGAATGTGTTTTTTAGAATAACCTCTAATTATATAGGAATATACGGACTCCTGCACACTAATATAAATTATGGAACAAAAACACTAAATATTTTCTTTTTTGAAGAGACCAAGTAATATATATGCACATATATTTTAAATAGTATTTCTTGTAAACAAATACGCTCTCCGTGACTCCGTCCCATTAAAATATTTATTAAAATATTCGACTTTCAAAGGTGAAAATGATATAATTTTTAACTAATTATTAAACATTATTCTACAATTTAAAATACTTTCATAATTTATTCATCAAAAATTTAAAATATATTTTAGAGTATTAAAATAATAAATTTATATATTTAATTTATTAACTAAAGTTGATGAGCTTAATTTTTGAAAAGTCAAATGAGACTAATTTTGTAGAGAGGAGGGGCGTAAATCTTTTGAAAAATCAGATGACACTAAGTTGGTAGAAAGGAGGGAGTATGCCATGCCAGTAAGACATAATTTATGTTATAAAAATTACTAATTTTATCAATTAATCATTCGATTAATTATTTTAATATATTTTATTAATTTAATTTTATAATTGATTAATTATTGTATTTTTTATTTGATATAATTAATTTAATAAATTAATTATTTTTATATTTTATTAAATATATCCGATTAATTATCGATTAATTGATTACTCACTGAAAAATATTCTACCTAATAATGTCTATTTTTTAAAATAGTGCATAGAACACATGATGTAATTTGGCGTTTGTAAGTATGAAATAGCGAAATTATTTGGTAGATGGGAAATATTTAACACTATGTGCGTCGTGAGTGTGTGGCAGAAGGTTCTGCAAGATACAGAGATATGCTACTCTTTCCTTCTCTGACCTTCATGGCTGATCTAATATTAAATTTTGAACAAAATTTGTCTTTACCTCTGAGAATATGTTTGTTGGACAGTGGACACGTAATATATTATCACGGTGAAACGAGATGCAGATGGTTAAAACTGGACTAGCAATAATATTAGATTGTATATTTTTCATTTTAATCTTGTGTTGAAAGTGTAATTCTTCTACACATCTTATTCAAATGCTTGATGAGAGACTAGAAGATAGTGTTAAATTGGGGTTTCGAGAAAAGATGTATAAACAAAATAAGATATGTGAATTACTTTGTACATGACCCCGACCTTAGTTATATACAGGTGAGTAGAAAATTGAAAAAATCCGAATCCGAAACCGAAATCGTTAAAAACTGTTAAAATTTGAATCACAAAAATCTGATTCGAAAGCGAAATTGAAAAATTAAGAACCGAACAAGAAACCGATTATACGGGTTCGGTTATAGGTGAAAATCGAACTGAGAAAACCCGATCTGAACCGATAATTAAAAATAAGTAAAGAAAATATATTTAAATATATATATATATGTTTTAAAAATTAATAAATATTAAATACAAATAATTTTTAACAGAATTTTCAATCTTTTGGATCGAGTTTTATTCATGCCGAAATCAGGGAATAAGTGTCTCATTGGATTGGGTTACTTTTGCTGAGTGTCAGCTCTTGTTTTTAACTCAAAGCTGAAATATATTAGAAATTGAAAATACTTTCATGGACTTGTATTCTATTCGAAAACAAATGTACTTTTTACTTTCTATTTTATTTATCATTTTGTAATACTTCGTATTTAATTTGTCAATTTTATTGAGGCGGTTTTATAACCGAAACTGATCCGGTAAAATCCAAACTGAGATTTTTAAAACTGAAACCGAACCGATGACTTTGGTTGCAGTTGCAGTACGGTTTTAAATTTCAAAAATCGAGGGTATGCGGTTTCGGTTTTATCTAAAACTCGCCCCGATCCGACCCGCGCTCCCCCTAGTTATATAGGACATGTTTGTTCTTATAAGCCCGTAATTATTTAATTCAGAGTGTTTATCGACCCCAGTTATAAGTTGGATTTACAACTTATAAGCTGATAAGTTGAATATTAGTAACAACGGACCTGTTTGGCTATTGTGTTAACTGAGCTTATTTACTTATAAGTCCGTTATAACTTATTGATGAGTATTTGTGTGCCGTAACTTATAAGTCGAATTTATAACTTATAAACTGATAAGTTGAATATTAGCAACGATGCACTTTTTCTCAACTTATTTTAAGTTTTACTTTTTTTTATTAACTTTATATTTAATGTATTTATTTTTTTATTGTCAATCTAACTTAAAATTCACGAATTAAGATAATTATATATAAAAATCATGTATTTTAGTTCATTTAAGTGAAAGAAAATTATAACTTATAAGTAAAATTATCCAAACATTTATAAATTATAAGCATTCATCTACTAATTACTTATAAGTTACTTATTCATTTTAAATCATAAGTTATTTCCCAAAAGGGCACAACGTACTTTTATCAACTTGTTTTGAATTTTTGTTTATTTATTAACTTTATTTTTTTTAAAATGTGTTCTAAACTATTTTTCTAATATAACATTTACCAATTCAGATAACTTTATTAATAATTTATTTATTTTTGTTAAATTGAGTAAAAAAAATTTTGACTTTAATCCAAACACTTATATAACTTATAAGCATTTATCTAATTATCACTTATAAAACGCTTATTCATTTTAAGCCATAAGTTACTTATTTTAAAATTTCTCAAACGTACACATAAACTGGGTTCTCATGTTTAGTGAGCATGGTGTAGAACTGAGAGCATCTAAGGCTGTAAATGAACCGCACCTAGTTGAATTCTTGAGCATTTTTATTTCAGCTCGTTAAAAATATATCGAATTTAAACTTGAACTAGAACTTTAATCGAGTCTAATAAAGTATAGAAATAAGAGAGAAAAATAAGATTTCATTATGATATGAATTGTTCTCATTTACAATAAAAGAGGTGGTTATATAGCCAACAACCAAATAATAATAAAGAAAAACATCACATTAAGAAAACTATTACAATAATAAAAATATTCAATAATAAGAATATTATATATGTTAACATCCCCTTTAAACTCATGATGGTGAATCGAGAGTTTGTCAAACAAGAAACTGAGGCACATAACCAAACGATACAAAGCTGCAACTGAGAAAATAAAAGTATCCAAGCGAATTCAAAAATAGAGCCATTAATAAAAAAACAACCAAACACTTTTAGTAGAAACTAAAGTGCAACAATACAAGAGAAATCGTCCAAAGACGCAGCAATACAAGAGAATACATAGTCGTGTCTCCGAAGATTAAGCAACATTCAAGAGAAAACGTCCAAAGACATAGTAACACAAGAGAAAACTGAGCAATTCAATCAGCAAAAGAAAAAGAACCATTCATGTTACCTAATAATCAACCATAGCAAATTAAAAAATAAAACAAATTAGCAACCACCAAAACCGAGTCCAAATCCAAAATTTTACTCAATAAACAATCCAAACAAACTTCACAAAATCGAATCCAAGTTCAAAAACTATATCCAATCCTCAACCATATAGAAAATTGTTTTTCAAATTGTAAAAAAAAATCAAAAGCGCAACATTGAAAACAAATCCTCCAAAAACGAAGAACTACAAAAGAAAATAGAGCAATCCAAGCATATTCAAACCAAAATCAAAATTAATAAAAAATCCAATTAGCAAGAGAAAAAGCATTCAATGTTATTGATATGGATATAAAATACATCCAAAAGATACATTAAATGTCACATTAATTACACCTGGGCTTCTTGTCTGAAGCCCAGTACAGACCTGTCTGGTCCAAGCTCGTAGGAGACTCAAGACGACCCACATAGTCAAGACCCACCAGCAGAGGTCGTCAAGGTCCACAAACATAAGTTACTCACGGATTAGGCCCAATACGGCTCGAAGAGTGGAGACATATGTCCTAAACGGACTCAAAATTCTACATAGAAGGTTCTGGAGTTCTTTCTCTTATAGGACTCCTAATTACCATCTAAGTTAGAGACTTGTCCACCAAGTCTCCCACCACAACTCTAATCCTAGACTCACCTCTATATAAGAGGCTCAACCCCTCATCCTAGAACTATATTTTTGACTTGATTCTCTACCACACAGAGATACGTAGGCATCTTGCAAGGTCCGATAGTCCTGAACGCGAGAGCAACCATAAAAGCTCGAAGCTCACAAACCCTAGGATTAATTACTAATGTGCTCTAGTTTTTATTCCACAACATTTGGCGTCGTCTGTGGGAAATATACAACAACCATGGTGAACAAACGGAGCAGAAACAATAGTGGAACAGACACTCATGTCCCATAGCAGACAATCACATCAGTGATAGAGGTTCCATCACACTCAACCTATGCCTCCACTCAAGGAGGAACCCTGGTAGGGACAACCAAGGCTCAGCCACAAGGGACGAATCCCGCGGAACCTTAAGGGACAAATCCCCAATTTCAGCAGTTACATGCACCTGTAAACCCTCAACCTGTTGGGTATGAGTACTCAACAATCGTGACCACTAACCCCCTTTACGGGATGCCTCCATACCCCGAGGTTGGAAGAAGTGGACACTCTAATAGGAGCGAGGCACAAGGGCAGACGCCCCAATACATACGTGGCTTGGCTCATATTCCAGAGGATCGAGAATTCTCTGGACCCTATTCTAATGGAGACTTCGAACCATCGGACGACGAGATTACTCCAAGGAGGAGGCGTGATGACAAAGAGTCGATGCCTAGCACCAACCAGTGGCACAAGAGCACTCAAGGGATGATTTCCCAAGATGTCCAGGAGAGGATCAGGGCTCATAAAGCTGAGATCCAATGGTTGAAGCGTGACTTGGAGACACACTTGACCTCAAGACCTCCGCTTACTACGAGGCAGAGAGATTTTTCCCCAATCATAGACCTGGATGGTCCAACACCAAGAAGGGCAACAGCCCCAAGGGCTGATCCAAGTGATCTTATGCCCCTAGGAGATTCTCATGATCCAAAACCATAATTCATTGACGAGATAATAAATGCCCATATCTCAAGGAAGTTCAAGATGCCCACTATCAAAGCATACGATTGTACTGGAGACCCTACTAATCATGTCAGGACGTTCTCTAATGCCTAGCTGCTACTGTAACACCCCCAGATCCGGGGTCGGGGATCCGGGTTGTCACGAGTTCCATTTCCCTTAGTAACACCCAACCTTAATAATTAATCAACTACTCTGTACTGTGACCCCACAATAAACACACACACCACACGTTATAGTCTCAGAGATGAACATCCAAAAATAATCACAAGTCATTTTATTCCACAATTATCTGCCAATACACCTTAGAAGGTTTTCTGAATAAATTTATATTTCTTTGCCATTATTACAATTCATAAATATACATAATCTGGTACGTCAAAAGTTGAAAGCCTAGCCTATTGGTAATTTCTACCTCAGTTATAGCGGCATCAACGCTTCCCGAAAGCTGCGGAATATTTCCTATCCGCTTGCGAATTGGGAGCTTGGTCCTGTTCATCTTGTCTATCTGATGTTGTGTGATGAAAGAAGAAAGCAAGGGTGAGCAGCAAGCCCACCAAAATAATATGTATAATGATTAACAATATATGAGCCTTCTCATAGTACTCATGAAAGTCTTGGTCAAACGAAATGAACCAAGTTTGATATTTTAATGCGATGAAGTCGCAAAATAGTCAGTATATATATACATATATACTTTTCAAAATCTTGGAAGTCCTCTTCCATGCATAATATACACAAAGTCCCAGTGTATAACTGTATAAAAATATCGTTGCAAGGTGATCTCATATATCTAACCTTGTCTCAACGTTTTTCTGAAAATCTTTGTCATTCATAAGACAATTATTAACTAGATATAAGTTTAAAAGATAAAGTTACCAAATACTTCACTACACTTATATCATTTATAAAGCTACTTGAACTACCATTGTTCAAAGTATAATGAGCTTTCAACAGTTCATCACATAGATGAGACTACAAGACAAGATTTGAATAGATTAAATCTTTAAAATATTATTAAAGGAAATGAAGTTATGACATACTTCATTAAGTTCTGATATATATATATATATATATATATATATATATATATATCCACATATACATCTTCCTTTATACATTTCCTGAAAACCTCTGCCATGTAAAGTATGAACAGAATTGCAATATCCAATAATTTGGAAAGGAAAAGAATTTTGGCATAAACCAGATATCTTGCTGATCAGGCAAAGATACCCATAAGTAACCTTTTCTACTAGTAGATGGACGAATTCCCCACTGGTCATCACCCTGGTCGTAATAGGACCTTATGCTGGACTGCCACTCAGCCACTTATGCATTTGATGGACTCCCACTGAGCCACTTACACTATCATGGACGCCCACTGAGCCCATGTTGCTTATGCCGACTCAATAGATGGACTTACTTCCCGAACGTTGGGTAAGTAATCAATTCATTTACCAAAACTGCAACCTTGTTGTGAATATAAAATACACTACAGAGCCGGATCCCTCAGGTTTTGAGCGAGTATTTAAATCCCCTTAAAAAGGAAGATCTTAAATATAAAAATGAGTTTTGGGATCCGCTCTAACTTTTAAAAATCATTTTGAAGACTCGAAAACACTTTAAAGAGTGTTTGGAGTAAAGCTGATTTAATGAAGTAAATCAGTCCCCATATATTTAGAAAATGTCTGAATATTATTATTTAAATAATATTCCCATAAAGAATAATCTTTATAAAAATAATTGAAGTAGAAGTATTAAAACTTATACTTGAAACGAGTATTAAATAACCAAAGATATACTTATATGAAAGTACTATCTTTATTTGAATAATCGAAAATAAGTTTGATTATTGACACCTTATTCTTTAATAAAATAAAGAATATATCTCAGCAAATAATCGGAGTCATAGATCCTCAAATGAATATTCAAATAATATTCATTAAATAATATAAACTGAGTCATAAGCCCTCGAATTAATATTCAAATAATATTCAATAAATAATATAAAAGAGTCATAAGCCCCCGAATGAATATTCAAAATAATATTCAAATAATAAAATAAAAGTTAAAGTTATCGAATAAACCTTATTCGATTAATAGTTTTGAAAACTATGACCATATATATATATATAAGTATATATATATATATATTTATATCCATATATACAAAATCTACTCGGGATCCTCGACTCCCGGTTTTAGAAAATATTTTCACCTTTGGGTCCCTATACTAAGGGTATATGCAAATTACCGCTATCCTCTAGCATAGGTATTATCAACTGAATCAACAGATATATATGGAAAGAATACGATACATGCATGCATATATATATACCATAGCAGCATGCTTCAATATATTGCAACATTTGCTAATTAACCAACATGCATCTATCGCAAGATAATGCATATACATATATTCATCACAACAACAGTTATAACGGGTAGAAAACTTGCCTGAGCGACTGGGGGTTACGAATGGCTCGGGACAAGTCTGGTAACCTATAAGCAACAAGTAAGTTGGAATTAAACCAAAGTCACTTGTAAATCTATACTTTAACTTAACTTAGACTCTAACGCTTATTTTGCGCTTACTGATTCACTTAAGTCACTCGAGTACCCTCGGCTCCACCATTTTTAATAATTTAACCTTTATGAGTTTTAAGGCGATTCCTTCGCGAGTGTCTTACCAACTGCCTAACACACTTACCATAAATGTTTCATACTTCAATTAGTCCTTTTTGGCCTTTAACCTATGTTTCAAAGTAAGGCGAGGGGAAAAGTTTCGTTCGCTGAAACGCCGTTACTTGAAACGGTCGTTTCTCCTAAACCGTGCATCGGAATCGAACGAACTACATATCAAAACGAAGCTCGTAACATGAGCTATCTAGACATGGCAATGGTCATAATCTAGCAGGGGGTTCTCGGGTCCTAATTTTATGCACAAAAACAGTCTAAAGAAAATCGGACGTTACGACGACTATGTTTACGCGATTTCCCAATTTTAAACCATTCAAAACCAACCCAATTCAACCTCAATCCAACATACAACCAACATCCATCCTTATCACATCATAACAACCCCAACCAATTCAATTTTAACATTCATACTTATGCCTAAGCTTAACTTTAACCATACTTAAGTTCTTTTAATCAAAACAACAACATTTACCATTCCATTTCAATACCATTTCACTCCCAAACTCTAAATCACAACATCAAGCTACAATATCACCCTACTAATCAAAATCATCTTATAATACATAGGAATCTAGGGTTTGGAGATGATATACCTTCCTTGAAGTGGTGGGAGGAGCTAGGAAGCCTTAAGAAGCTTTGAGAAGTCTTAGGAATGCTTGGATCTTCAAGGAAATCAAGAAAAATTTCAAGTTAAAAACTTGAAAACACTATTCATAGTCTTCTTCTTTGATTAAATGAAGAAGATTGAGAAGGAATTAATGGCTTAAACTCATGATATAGCCCTAACTAAGCATAAAGATGATTAGGGAATTATCTTACCAATTTAGGAGGCTTGGATCTTGAGTTTTGAATTCTTGCCCATTTGCAATAGTAAAAAGCCGAGAACATGAAGAACAATGCCTTGGTTTCTTTTTTTTTTGATTTTGATGAAAGTGATTTGCTTGGCTTGGTTGATTGGTTTTGTGTTTGATTTAGTTAATTACCTTGTTGCCCTTGAATTTGTGTGGTTCTCATTCAACCACGCCTCCTTCCTTCCCATATCATGCTTGTGTCATCCTCATGATGTCATCCTCCCCTCCTTGTCCTCTTCTCATTGGTTGGGTGACATCATCCTCTCTAATCCCTTTGATTAACTTCCTAATTGTTTGCCTAATGACCACTGATCTGTTATACGGTTCGCCTAACTTTCGTTTTCGTTTATCGTTTGAGGGATCATACCCGGGATCTTATTACTTAGGTTCCCTTAACCTTTCTCAATACATTATATTCCTTTTTATGATCCTCTATTATAATCCTTTAATTTAAATCCTTTTATCCTGTTACCTTATACTCAATTCTTTCCGTATCTATTGGATTTCCGGGAAAAATCAAAGTGTTCGGAATTGGATTCTGACGATCTTTACATACATTTATATACCACATAGAGTACTAATAATATCCCAGAAGATCAATAACAGAACCCCTACGTACTGTGGGATGAAAAGGTTTCTCATTCAGCAAAAATACTATTCATAAGGGTTTCAAAAAATTTCCAAAAATTGGGGTTATTACAGTCTCCCCTCCTTAAAAGGATTCCGTCCCGGAATCAAATTGAAAATAAATAGGGATACTCTCTTAGCATTGCACTTTCTAACTCTCGAGTAAATTTTTCACATTGTGGTCCTACCACCAAACTCTGAATAGTTTGATTAACCCTTCTCCTAAGCACTTGTTCCTTTTTCAATCTATAACCCTTCCTGGTTGCTCCATATAGGTTACGTCTGGTTGCATGTATATGCGCTCATATGCCCCTATTTATCTGTCATCCGAATTACACTTCCTTAACATTGATACGTGTAACACGTTATGACTTGCTACATGTTCTGGGGTAAGGCTAGCTCATATGCTAACTTCCCAATACTTCTTAATATATCCAAGGGTCCGACAAATTGTGGACTTAACTTTCCTTTCTTTCCGAATCTCATCAATCCTTTCCAAGGGAATACTTTTAACAATACAAGGTTCCCTCCTTCCTATTCTTTGTCCTTTCGTGTCAAATCGACATACTTCTTATGTCCTTCCTGGCTACTACCAGTCATCCTCTGATTAGATCTATTATATCCCTGGTCCTTTGGACTACTGCGGGTCCGAGCATCTTGCGCTCTACAACTTCATCCTAACATAAGGGAGATCGACAGTGTCTTCCCTCAAGGATCTCATAAGGCGACATCTCGATAATGACATATGATCTATTGTCGTAAGATAACTTCATCCGCGTTAAGTGATCATTCCAAATTCTTTCAAGTCTATTGCACAGACTCTCATTATAGCTTTTATCATTAGAACTTTTGCTTCTCAATACCCATTCTTTTCCAGTTCGTAATCGCTACTACCTTCCGTTCCTAATATTATACGGGTTATACTTTTGATCGCTAGCGTTCTATAACCTTTTAATAACCACGTCAACCTTAGTATCACGAATGTGTTTCTATTCCGCATACTACCACCACTTTATTACTCCTTTTTCAGTTGTTTCTATTTTCCAAAATTTGATCAATCAAATAGAAGTAAAGGAATTTGTTGAGAGATCACTATGATCATGAACACTTGTTATATCGCATAGTTAGTACAGAAGGTGGCCAGCCTTTAGTACTTGACAAGCAATTAAACAATAGCGGGTATCCTACTCGGCTTCTATCACACAGATAGATAGTCATTCGACAATACCTCCCCTTCTGGAAGGGTTGTTCTTCTCAGCTTACATGAAATGAAAAGAAGAGAAAAGAACGAACTGAAGAGAATTGTATATTCATAAAAAAAAATTATTGCCATAAAATATCTGGCTTGGAATCTACCTCTGAACTATAGAGGTTTGTCATAGAAGAACAAAATATATATGTATTTATATCAACATCAAGTATTATAGCATCGCATTTCACGTGCCTAAATATTTTCGCTATCCCGTCCATCATTCTATGGACCCATGCTCTTCCTCGAGCTTATACACAATCACCTTTGAAACTCCCTCGACATCGAAAATCGAATCTGGGATCTCATTCTATATATCACCGTTACTAGAATTCTATGCTTGCACCGCAACCTTCCTCGTATAATAATACGGCTCTCTATTGATAAGAAATAATAATTATTCAATAGGTAGATACTCTACTTAATTAGTCTATCAATGATAACTTATACACTACCACGACCCGATTAGTGGTACTCAATCTCAACATCCATTCCAATACAACTCTCACGGTTGTAAACAGCTCATTACTCGCAGAATCATTGCTGCATTACTATGGTCCATCACTGACCTACTGTAGTCATTCATTTTCCATGAAGACTTAATAGCTAACCATACGGAGTCCATACATCTCGTATCTAATTCTTCTAAGGAGGTAATATAATCACTATTCATGATTCATGAAGAACACTCCTGATCCTGACATACATACATGACATGAAGCAGATAAAATTGCAGAAGAGTTTCAATCAAGGCAACGATAGCAGGTTAATACCATTCTTAATCATATGCCTTCAATAGAAGACTTAACTCAAAGGTTCGTTTAGTCCTTTTTGAAATATGGTCCTGGATTATTCTCAAGATAGGATCTTCTCAGATAGATAGCCCGCTCATGGCGATTACACGAATTAAACCTTTACCAACTACTATTACGGTTGGGTATTGCACAGTCATCAGAAGGAATGTCAATCTTCCAAACCATAATACAACCTTCACAGCTTTAACCATCATCACTGTATTCCTCTCGCACGAGCGCCTATAATTATTCTCTTACATTTAAAGTGTCGGCCACCTTTTTGGCCTTTCCTGATAGTAAATTTTCCTTACAGTCAATGTCATTTTAACCACCTCCAAATAATTTTTCTACCTTATTTCAATCACAGCTTATGTGAAGATGTTTTCCTTAAAATCTGATAAGTAAAAAAAAAATAAAAAAAAATATCACCATTTTTCCATAAGTTATTGCCTCAGTCTTTAGAGGTTAATCACTGTCACGACTGACTCTCAATCATACTTAGAACATCTTTTATCTTAAGTCCTAATTGCCCTGAACAATTTCGACCTTTACTGGTTCGATCCATACTTTCTCGTGGTTTAACACGTGCCCCACTTGGCATCATTATAATTACGTCATATTTCCTTTATCAACATTTCTATTCTTGAGAATTTTGAATATTACCTTTCTCCTTGTAAAACCTCTAAGGTTATCCTTGAATCGTTCCTCCTGTATTCCCTAGATACAGGGCATATCAAGATACCATTTACTAATACTAAAACCATTGTCTATATACTCTGAAAAATTTCTCCACTGATCCTTAAAGGTCGTTATTACCTTAATCCTTTCCAAATCATACTGTCAAAACTCATACTGTCCCTATTAAGGGTGACATGCCAACCTTTATGCAGTCCCCTAGGATTCATTTTAAGTTACCAATGTTCTATTCCTTAATTCCACCTTTAAAAGGTACCTGCATCCTTCCATGGATAAATCAAGTCATATATCCTTGATAGATTATCTTATTCATCATTCCCACCTCGATAGTCTATACCTAACTTCATAATAGCATCCTTATTCAAATTGAGGTCAATCCATATGGCCTCCAAAAGATAACAATGGTCATCCGCTTTTCTTTCCTGATTTGGTAATGATAACATGGATGTTCTGGAAGATATTGGTCATGTTCAACGTGAACTTCTTCTTAATAATTTCTTATTTACTTTTGTTGTTTATCTCAACAGTCACCTCAATGTTGGGATATCTCTCATACCTGGCGTCTCCCTTTCTGAGTATCGAGCCACCGGTCTTACATTTCACATTATTGAAGGTCACTTCCTTCATCCAATTTCCCTACTTTCTTACTTTCTTGTTTCCTCAGTCTATCCGTGTCTCAATATTTATCCTTCGAATTATCTCAAGGTTTCCTCGAATCTTCCCAACTTACAGGGGATAAAATATATGTATCTCTTATGCCCTCAACCATCAATTTTAACTCATGGTGAATCACCCTCATCCTGATGATTACATACTCTTCTATTTCTATTTCTACGAGTCTTTAGGGTTTCCTCATACCCAACTCCCTTATCATTCCTCAAACTCTATTGCCGTTATATTCCTTTCCACTTCAATTTCTTTTTATTTTCCTTTCTCTTATCATTATTTCATGAACCAACACAATATAAGCATTGATTTCAAACATCTCGTCATTCTGGATTCGTGTCTTCAGAACGAATCTTGACAACTTTTACATCTTAGATTCATAATTCATCATACTCGTCTGCCTTTGTTCTGGCTCTAAAGCTTTTACACTATCTCCTTATCTTTGGGAATTACTTTCCCGAAAACAATTGACTGAACTTAAATCAGTTTATTATAATCTCTTGCTCCGTGCCTTCCTTGGCCTTTCACCAGTGGGTGGTCTCTCTCTTAGGAGGGTTAGTGACAGAAACAGTCTTTTATGATTCGTCAATCATTTAGAATCTCAATTGATTCCTCTATTTCCTTTAGCCAGGCTTTTGCCTCGACTGGGTCAGCTTGTTCCTTGGAACTCTGAGAGCTTAGCGACTTAAAGATCCTGAATGAATTTCCTACTACATTGCCTCCTCAAGGTGGTGGTTAGGAATAAAGTATAAGTTCTTTTTAGACAGGTCCATAAATTGCCGTATAGGAGTACCGTCTCGAGTATCCTTTCCTTTCTCAACTTTCTGTTTCCTTAGTATGAAATGTTTCATCCTTTTCCCATACTTGGGGTTATCTTATACGTTAAAATCCTCATTTTCCACTTCATTATGCTATGGGTTCCTTCTATCTTGATGGCGTCCTCCCTGACTATCACATTCAGGGTTTGCCCTTAATCTTATTCCTTGAACTATGACTTTCATCTAAGATCTCATCTTTAAGCTCTTGAACATTTAGAATCCAAATTCTATAGGAATACCTCATTATTCCCTTATCATCTTTCTCGATATTAACCTCTTATCTATTTGTTGGCTCTCTGCCTTCATTCATCACTCTTTCTGGCACAATATGTTCTTTTCCGATAATTCGGACTGTATTGCAATCTCAAACAGTTTTTCGGTACCGGCTCCGGTTACCTTCACTTCTATTTCCAAAATCTCTTATAAACTCTCCCAAAGACCTTATCATCTTGAGCCTCTCCTTTTTACTAAGGGCATCAGCCACCACATTGGCTTTCCCCGAATGATAAAGAATCTCCCAATCATAATTCTTGATTAGCTCTAACCGCCTCCTCTGGCGTATGTTGAGCTCTTTCTACGTAAAAATGTACTAGAGCTCCTATGGTTTATGTAAATCTCGCACTTCCATTCATACCAGTAGTGCCTCCAATATTTAGGCCAAAACTATTGCCACGAGCCCAAGCTCATGGGTGGGGATATCGAATTTCATATTACCTCGATTGTCTTGACGTGTACGCGAGTACCTTGTTGTGCTGTATAAAAGCACCCTAATTCCTTATACGAAGCGTCACTTACAAATCACAAAATCTCCTTTTTCCATCCGGCAACGCCAACATAGGGGCCGTCACCAAACTTTGCTTCAGTTCTTAAAAGTTGTTCTCACATTTCTCTGTCTATTCGAACTTCTCAGTCTTATGAGTAAGCCGCGTTAAAGGGGCGACTATCTTTACAAACTTGAACGAATCTCTGGTAGTGACCGACCAATCCTACCTCTGGTAGTCGACCTAACCATGGTCATCAATTCCTCAGTGGTCCTTTATTCATTCTTGTCAGGATCCTCCATGGGATCCTCCTCAGCACTATCCCTTCTAGGACAACATCCTCAACCGCTATATCCTCAATATGAACATCATCTGATCCCGCGTTAGGACGCTCTATCGAATCCATAATCTGATCTTTAATAAGTAATAAACATCATCGCATTGTTGCTCCTCAACCTCAGGGTTCGGAAGCCCGCTACCGTATACGATAACGAACTACGCTCCTATCACGATATTTATAAGGGTTCCCATAAGGGTTTTAACTGTCAGTACTACGTTAGGTAGCCCGACTATGAACTTGGCAAGAGTTCTTATAATCTTAGTGAACTTATTATCTTAACGTCACATCATCTCTGAGGTTTATAACGCTTAGCTCTGATACCACTTCTGTAACACCCCCAGATCCGGGGTCGGGGATCCGGGTTGTCACGAGTTCCATTTCCCTTAGTAACACCCAACCTTAATAATTAATCAACTACTCTGTACTGTGACCCCACAATAAACACACACACCACACGTTATAGTCTCAGAGATGAACATCCAAAAATAATCACAAGTCATTTTATTGTACAATTATCTGCCAATACACCTTAGAAGGTTTTCTGAATAAATTTACATTTCTTTGCCATTATTACAATTCATAAATATACATAATCTGGTACGTCAAAAGTTGAAAGCCTAGCCTATTGGTAATTTCTACCTCAGCTATAGCGGCCTCAACGCTTCCCGAAAGCTGCGGAACATTTCCTATCCGCTTGCGAATTGGGAGCTTGGTCCTGTTCATCTTGTCTATCTGATGTTGTGTGATGAAAGAAGAAAGCAAGGGTGAGCAGCAAGCCCACCAAAATAATATGTATAATGATTAACAATATATGAGCCTTCTCATAGTACTCATGAACGTCTTGGTCAAAAGAAATGAACCAAGTTTGATATTTTAATGCGATGAAGTCGCAAAATAGTCAGTATATATATATACATATATACTTTTCAAAATCTTGGAAGTCCTCTTCCATGCATAATATACACAAAGTCCCAGTGTATAACTGTATAAAAATATCGTTAGCAAGGTGATCTCATATATCTAACCTTGTCTCAACGTTATCTGAAAATCTTTGTCATTCATAAGACAATTATTAACTAGATATAAGTTTAAAAGATAAAGTTACCAAATACTTCACTACACTTATATCATTTATAAAGCTACTTGAACTACCATTGTTCAAAGTATAATGAGCTTTCAACAGATTCATCACATAGATGAGACTACAAGACAAGATTTGAATAGATTAAATCTTTAAAATATTATTAAAGGAAATGAAGTTATGACATACTTCATTAAGTTCTGATATATATATATATATCCACATATACATCTTCCTTTATACATTTCCTGAAAACCTCTGCCATGTAAAGTATGAACAGAATTGCAATATCCAATAATTTGGAAAGGAAAAGAATTTTGGCATAAACCAGATATCTTGCTGATCAGGCAAAGATACCCATAAGTAACCTTTTCTACTAGTAGATGGACGAATTCCCCACTGGTCATTACCCTGGTCGTAATAGGACCTTATGCTGGACTGCCACTCAGCCACTTATGCATTTGATGGACTCCCACTGAGCCACTTACACTATCATGGACGCCCACTGAGCCCATGTTGCTTATGCCGACTCAATAGATGGACTTACTTCCCGAACGTTGGGTAAGTAATCAATTCATTTACCAAAACTGCAACCTTGTTGCGAATATAAAATACACTACAGAGCCGGATCCCTCAGGTTTTGAGCGAGTATTTAAATCCCCTTAAAAAGGAAGATCTTAAATATAAAAATGAGTTTTGGGATCCGCTCTAACTTTTAAAAATCATTTTGAAGACTCGAAAACACTTTAAAGAGTGTTTGGAGTAAAGCTGATTTAATGAAGTAAATCAGTCCCCATATATTTAGAAAATGTCTGAATATTATTATTTAAATAATATTCCCATAAAGAATAATCTTTATAAAAATAATTGAAGTAGAAGTATTAAAACTTATACTTGAAACGAGTATTAAATAACCAAAGATATACTTATATGAAAGTACTATCTTTATTTGAATAATCGAAAATAAGTTTGATTATTGACACCTTATTCTTTAATAAAATAAAGAATATATCTCAGCAAATAATCGGAGTCATAGATCCTCAAATGAATATTCAAATAATATTCATTAAATTATATAAACTGAGTCATAAGCCCTCGAATGAATATTCAAATAATATTCAATAAATAATATAAAAGAGTCATAAGCCCCCGAATGAATATTCAAAATAATATTCAAATAATAAAATAAAAGTTAAAGTTATCGAATAAACCTTATTCGATTAATAGTTTTGAAAACTATGACCATATATATATATAAGTATATATATATATATATAAGTATATATATATATACTTATATATATAAGTATATATATATATTTATATCCATATATACAAAATCTACTCGGGATCCTCGACTCCCGGTTTTAGAAAATATTTTCACCTTTGGGTCCCTATACTAAGGGTATATGCAAATTACCGCTATCCTCTAGCATAGGTATTATCAACTGAATCAACAGATATATATGGAAAGAATACGAAACAGGCATGCATATATATATACCATAGCAGCATGCTTCAATATATTGCAACATTTGCTAATTAACCAACATGCATCTATCGCAAGATAATGCATATACATATATTCATCACAACAACAGTTATAACGGGTAGAAAACTTGCCTGAGCGACTGGGGGTTACGAATGGCTCGGGACGAGTCTGGTAACCTATAAGCAACAAGTAAGTTGGAATTAAACCAAAGTCACTTGTAAATCTATACTTTAACTAACTTAGACTCTAACGCTTATTTTGCGCTTACTGATTCACTTAAGTCACTCGAGTACCCTCGGCTCCACCATTTTTAATAATTTAACCTTTACGAGTTTTAAGGCGATTCCTTCGCGAGTGTCTTACCAACTACCTAACACACTTAACATAAATGTTTCATACTTCAATTAGTCCTTTTTGGTCTTTAACCTATGTTTCAAAGTAAGGCGAGGGGAAAAGTTTCGTTCGCGAAACGCCGTTACTTGAAACGGTCGTTTCTCCTAAACCGTGCATCGGAATCGAACGAACTACATATCAAAACGAAGCTCGTAACATGAGCTATCTAGACATGGCAATGGTAATAATCTAGCAGGGGGTTCTCGGGTCCTAATGTTATGCACAAAAACAGTCTAAAGAAAATCAGATGTTACGACGGCTATGTTTACGCGATTTCCCAATTTTAAACCATTCAAAACCAACCCAATTCAACCTCAATCCAACATACAACCAACATCCATCCTTATCACATCATAACACCCCAACCAATTCAATTTTAACATTCATACTTATGCCTAAGCTTAACTTTAACCATACTTAAGTTCTTTTAATCAAAACAACAACATTTACCATTCCATTTCAATACCATTTCACTCTCAAACTCTAAATCACAACATCAAGCTACAATATCACCCTACTAATCAAAATCATCTTATAATACATAGGAATCTAGGGTTTGGAGATGATATACCTTCCTTGAAGTGGTGGGAGGAGTTAGGAAGCCTTAAGAAGCTTTGAGAAGTCTTAGGAATGCTTGGATCTTCAAGGAAATCAAGAAAAATTTCAAGTTAAAAACTTGAAAACACTATTCATAGTCTTCTTCTTTGATTAAATGAAGAAGATTGAGAAGGAATTAATGGCTTAAACTCATGATATAGCCCTAACTAAGCATAAAGATGATTAGGGAATTATCTTACCAATTTAGGAGGCTTGGATCTTGAGTTTTGAATTCTTGCCCATTTGCAATAGTAAAAAGCCGAGAGCATGAAGAACAATGCCTTGGTTTCTTTTTTTTTTTTGATTTTGATGAAAGTGATTTGCTTGGCTTGGTTGATTGGTTTTGTGTTTGATTTAGTTAATTACCTTATTGCCCTTGAATTTGTGTGGTTCTCATTCAACCACACCTCCTTCCTTCCCATGTCATGCTTGTGTCATCCTCATGATGTCATCCTCCCCTCCTTGTCCTCTTCTCATTGGTTGGGTGACATCATCCTCTCTAATCCCTTTGATTAACTTCCTAATTGTTTGCCTAATGACCGCTGATCTGTTATACGGTTCGCCTAACTTTCGTTTTCGTTTATCGTTTGAGGGATCATACCCGGGATCTTATTACTTAGGTTCCCTTAACCTTTCTCAATACATTATATTCCTTTTTATGATCCTCTATTATAATCCTTTAATTTAAATCCTTTTATCCTGTTACCTTATACTCAATTCTTTTCGTATCTATTGGATTTCCGAGAAAAATCAAAGTGTTCGGAATTGGATTCTGACGATCTTTACATACACTTATATACCACATAGAGTACTAATAATATCCCAGAAGATCAATAACAGAACCCCTACGTAGTGTGGCATGAAAAGGTTTCTCATTCAGCAAAAACACTATTCATAAGGGTTTCAAAAATTTTCCAAAAATTGGGGTTATTACAGCTACAGCCCGTGAACGACGATAATAAGTGTTGAGCCTTTCCTCAAACCCTATCAGGTATGGCTCAAAGGTGGTACAGCCTTCTGCCCCTAAACTCTATTGGATCTTTCAAGGACTTGAGCCAAACTTTTATCAAGCAATTTATAAGTGGCAGAGTACACGAGAAGAGTTCATCTTCTCTCATGGGCATAGTCTAAGGAGCATAGGAGTCTCTAAGAGACTACCTGAACCGATTCACGAATGAGACCTTGAAGGTCCCCGGATCTTGACGACAAGGTAGCCATGATAGCCCTATAGCAAGGGACACAATATGAGTTCTTTAAGATGTCCCTGGAAAAATGCCCTCCTGAAAGCATGTTGCAGCTCCAGGATAGAGAAGTATGAAGAAGGCAGTTGTGAGTAATGAACCCGCTGGAAACAAGAAGTGGAAGACGGATCAGGAGTATGATGCAAAGGACAAGTATCCTCGAATTAACAAAAGCTCTGACTCCTCTTCTAAGAAGGATCATCAACAAAGGTTCACTGAATATGAAAGATTGAACACTCCAAGGAGCCAAATCCTTATGGAAATTGAAAAGGACAAAGAGTTCAAATGGCCGAAGCTACTAAGGGGAGACCTTCGAGAAAATAGACAAGAGTCTATACTACACATACCATAAAGATGTTGGTCATGATACTGATGATTGTAGGAAACTCAAGGATGAGATTGAGTATTTGATCCGAAGGGGAAAATTCAGACGTTTCACTAAGGGTGAAGAAAATGGAGGCCAAAAAAGAGACAACGACCGAAAAGATGATGATCGAAGGGGTAACGACAAAGATCGCAACCCGCAGCCCCGAGGGCCAGTAATCAATATCTCAGGAGGCCCTACAATAACTGGGACTACAAGGAACTTTCGAAAAGCTTATGCGAGAGATGTGATGAGCATAGTTCGAGAACCGTCTAAGCGTTCTAAGTCAGAGATGACACTTGAATTTGGTGACCTAGACCTTGAAGGTTTGAAATTTCCTCAGAATGATCCTCTGGTTATCTCTCCGGTAATTGGAAATTGTCTTATTTATGAGGGTCCTAGTGGACAATGGAACTTCCGTGGATATTCTTTTCCATGACACATTCATAAGGATGGGCTACAATGGTTCTCAACTAACTCCATCTGACGCAACCATCTACCGGTTTAACCACGTGGAATGCAAAGTCGAAGGAGTAATACAACTTCCCGTAACTATCAGTGAAGAGCCTAGGGAGGTCGCACAGATGTTGAACTTTCAGGTTATTAAGGCAGCCTCTACTTATAATACCATCACGGGAAGAACATGGATCCATGCGTTTAAGGCCGTGCCTTCAACCTACCACATGGTATTGAAGTTCCCAACTAGGAACGGTGTTGAAGAGGCGAAAGAAGATCAGAAAATGGTCCACAGTTTCTATGTTGCAGCACTTAGACCCGATGGAACTGGGGGGCAGGTCCTCCCAATAGAAGACATGGATGTCCATGAGAATGAAGAACTTCGAGGAAAGCCATCAGAGGACTTGGTCCCAATTCCCCTAGACTCCTTAGACCCAGAGAAGGTCACGTATATTGGAGCATCTTTGGACAAGCCCCTGAAGGGACAATTGACAAATTTCATAAAAAAGAACAGTGATGTGTTTTCTTGGACAATAGCTGATATGCCTGGGATTGACCCGAACCTTATAACTCATAGGCTGAACGTTGACCCAACTTGAAAGGTTGTGAAACAGAAGAAGGGAACTTCTGCCCCTAACAGGATGGAAGCCATTAAGCAAGAGGTCGAAAAGCTCTTAGAAGCTGGATTTATTGAGGAAGTGCAATTCCCTGAGTGGTTTTCCAACCCCGTAATGGTTGAGAAGGCCAATGGGAAGTGGATGATGTGTATCGACTTCACTGACTTGAATGATGCTTGTCATAAGGACTGCTAGCCCCACCAAGAATTGATAAGATTTAGTTTTATGGATGACTTCAGCGGTTATAATCAGATTAAAATGCACAAGGATGACACCCCTAGTATATCTTTTAAAAATGACTTTGGTGTATTTATTATCTTGTTATGACTTTTGGACTTAAGAATGCAGGAGCTACTTATCAAAGGTTTATAAATAATATATTTTCCCATCTAATTGGGAAGACCATGGAGGTCTATGTTAATGACATGTTAGTCAAAAGCCTAAGCAAGGCAGATCATATTAGTCACCTCAGAGAGGCATTGGTAGTGCAGAGGCACCACAAGATGATGTTAAACCCGACCCCATGTGCTTTTGGTGTTGGGTTTGGAAAATTTCTGGGTCACATGATCTCAAAGAGAGGAATAGAGGCCAACCCCGACAAGATCAAAGCCATTTTGGACATGGAGCCACCACGCTCCATCAAGAATGTTTAGAAGCTGACAGGAAGAATCGCTGCTCTAGGGTGGTTCATCCCTAAGTCTGGAGATAAATGCCTGCCTTTTTTCAGAACCCTTAAGAAGGTGAAATTTTTTGAGTGGACAGATGAGAGCCAAGAGGCCTTTGAACAGTTAAAGAAGTACATGAATGAAGCCCCGTTGTTGGCCAAACCAAGTCCGAAGGACACCCTATATTTATACCTAGAGATATCTGAACAAGCCGTGAGTGCAGTCCTTATAAAGGAAGAACAGAAACTCTGGAAGCCTGTATACTATGTAAGCAAGGTGCTCCACGGAACAGAGTTAAACTACTCCACCATAGAGAAGTTTGCATTTTCCCTCATCACAGCCTCAAGAAGTTGAGGCCACACTTCTAGGCTCACAAGATCGAAATCCTGATGGACCAACCTTTGAGGAACATTCTTCATAGACCGAAGGCCAGTGGAAGGCTCATCAGTGAGTAATTGAGTTAGGAGAATTTCACATCAAGTAGAAGCCTCGAACGGCCATCAAGGCTCAGGCCTTAGCAGACTTCATGGTCGAATGCACCATTACCGGCCAAGAAGTCAGGGGCAGGAGATAGTAACCCCAGAAGAAGTAAAGAAAGAGAAGGATAAACAAATGACCCTGAAAGAGTTCTGGGTTCTCCATTTTGATGGAATGTCCAAAAAAATCTAGTGGTGCGGGCCTAGTCTTGCAAAGCCCCGATGGGTTCATGATTGAGTATGCTTGGAAGTTGAACTTCTCAACTACGAACAACGAAGCAGAATATGAAACATTGATAGCCGGCTTAGGCTTGGCTAGAGCTGTGAGGGCCAAAAACCTTAAGGTCTGTGAAGACTCAAGAATTGTAGTTGCTTAAGTCAATGGAGAGTTTGAGGTCAAAGATGATAGTATGGCCAAGTACCTGAGAGTCGTGAAGGGAATACTGACTCAGTTTGATGAATGATACGCAGAACATGTTCCAAAAGAGGAGAACACTACTGCTGGTACCCTATCCCAGTTTGCCTCATCCGAAATTGAGAGCTATCTGAGAAGTATCTACTTCCATGTCCTGAAGACCCCTACTATACATGTCATAAATCTAATAGCACCGGTTGGTGAGGCAAGTTGTTGGATAGATCCGATCAAAACCCACATTGAGACTGGATGACTCCTTGACGATGCCTAAGAGGCACTGTTAAGTGGCATTTATGACACCTATTTATGCTCTAATAAGCTTTGAGTTGGTGTATTTATACTCAAGTTATTTGTGTTTTAACGTGTTTTCGAGTGTTTTTGCATTTCAGGTTTTACTTTGTGAATCAGGTGAATTAGCATTGTTTTGATGCTAATATGGTGTTTAGGATGTGCTGGAATAAAAGCTTGAAAGATTGGCTCAAAGCTGCAAGGAATAAAAAGAAGAAGAAAATAATTTTTGGCAGAAGGCAGGCGTGCCCGCTATGGTGTTGCGCGCGGCCGCGTCGGGAGTACAGGAAGTCAGCGCGCCCGCGCTGGGTCGGGATATTAAAATCCTGATTCTTTTATAATTCAATTTGCTGGACTCCTGGGGTGCATGGACTGCTATATAAACATAACTTAGGTCATTTTTTAAGGGATTCAGATATAACAAGACAATCAAGCAAGGAGAAGACGACAAGAAACATTTTGGGCATAATTCAACAAAGGCGAAGACGATCTAGTTTACTCTTGTGAATCTTTGTTTTGAGTTGTAATTGGGATGCTTGTTTCTTGTTTTGCTGAACCTTTATTCTTATTTTTACTTTGGTTTATTTATTCCTATAAAGACTACGTTTGCTATATCATATTTTCATTGGAACCCACGTTGGCGATGAGTTCGATTATGGGCTAATCGTTATCGTGGGGTTCTAGCGAATTTATTTATGGATTTCTTTAGTTAAATTGTTTTGATGCCTTAGTGTGTGGTGATTGTATGATATCCTAGTTATGGTTGTGCATATATCTCTTGTGAGCGTCGCGAACTTATAAGATAGTTTGTTAATTCTTAATGAAGCAAAAGTGAATTTAAGGATTTAGAACTTGCCATGCTAGCATAGGTTCATGTATTGTTATGCATGATTCGTAGGTAATTTTAACCATCTTACTTGCCCTATGTAATCAAGATAAATAACTTGTGCTTAAACCGTTATGTTATCAAATTCTATAGTCATATAGGGTATCAATATAATTGGTGCATATTCAGCTTCTATCTCTTTTGTGCATGTCTGGTAGAATGGTACTTGTGCAACGAAAGTTGGTGTTTATCAGTTTCGTGTTATCTGATTAGTGTCATCACCATTGCATGCTAAGGTTAAGAACAATAAGGCTACTGAATGAAGTACTTAATGAAGTTAGAATCCCATGGTTGTCATGTATATTAACTCATTATATCTTATTCTCATAGTTTTAATAATTAGTTTAATTCTTAGTTATAAACAACCTCACTTTGTTACCGTCTTAGCATTGAATAATAACCATACATTGTTGCTTAAGTGCACGAGTTGATTAGTTAACCAATACAGTCTCTGTGGGATCGAATCTGATTTATATCTTATACTACTTATGAACACGTATACTTGCGTGTATTATTAGCGCGTGTTTAGTGACTAACAGGCACGCAAGCTGTCGGTGAGAGCATTGAGATATTCATTGATTGAAGGCCTTCTCTATAAAAGGTCCTTTTTTATTCCATACCTGAAGTGCTCGAGATCTCTTGAAGCATAGGAGGCGCTTAAAGAAGCCCATGAAGGGATTTGTGGACAGTACTTAGGGGGAAGGTCCCTCTCTCACAAGATAATTCGATTGAGATTCTACTGGCCTACTATGCTAGCCGATGCAAAGGCTTATGTGAAGAAATACGACAAATGCCAGAGGCATGCACCAATAGTACGATAACCCCCAAAGAGGCTTACATCTATCAACATACCCATCCCTTTTGTAATGTGGGGAATGGATATACTTGAACCATTTCCTATAGCATCGGGACAGAAAAAGTTCATTGTGGTAGTCATAAACTATTTCACAAAATGGATTGATACTAAGGCACTAGCCAAGATAACCACCAAGCAAATTGCCCAATTCTTCTGGGATAATGTGATATTCCGATATGGTATCTCATGCATCCTTGTCAGTTGTCACGGATAATGGGCGATAATTTGATAATGCATAATTCAGAGAATACTGCGATGATAACAGCATAGAGCTTCGCTTCACCTCAGTTGCACACCCACAAACAAACAGGCAGACAAAAGTTGCTAACAGAATCATCCTTGATGGACTTAAGAAAAGGGTTGAACGCTCAAGGAACACTTGGGCAGATGAGTTGTTGCCTATACCATGGGCATATCGCACCACTTACAAAGTGACGAGGTCAGAGATGAGGCCCACGCCCGCAATGCAGAGCATCAACAAAGAGCCTCTCTCTATTACAATAGAAGGGTTAAATAAATTTTCTTTCAGCAAGGAGACTTGGTTCTAAGGAAGATTGAGGCATCGGGAGTCGGGGAGAGAGGAAAACTAACCCCTAATTGGGAAGGGCCTTATAAGGTCAGGAAGACATTAGGACGAAGATCCTACAAGTTGGAGACCCTGAACGGTGACGAAGTGCCCCACACTTGGCACGCTTCAAACCTGAAGGTTTATTATGTTTAGGAAGTTTGTGATATGTTCCTAGTACTTAGGATTAAGTTTAAGGTTGACGAAACCATTTTATGTAAGGGTTAAACCCGTTTCTCAGAGATATTATCTATTAATGCGACTTTATTTCTATCATCTTGTCTACCAATTTATTTAAGTACGAGCATCTAAAGAATGCAAGTCTCGAAGGACCAAATGCCAAAAATCAAAGACAGGTAGGAAAAAAATCAAACAGAATGCATATATAAAGATCCCGAAGGATCATAAGTTAAGTCCCGAAGGACCAATAGGATACAAGCCAATATAATCCGAATAAACAAAGTCTAAAAATATTAGCCACATGCGGAAACCAAAGCCATGCAAGGCCATAACAGACGCTCTTCAGAAGAGTCCTCCTCTTCCCCACCATTCCTCGCTCCCTGGCCTTCTTCCCCCCTCCTCCTCATCCTCTTCTTCATCTGAACCAGCCTCGGAGGAAGAGTTACTGCTCCCTGCAATCGGCTCCCTGATCTTCCCGTAAAGGGATGCTTTGGAGCTGGGACTACCCAAAGGGGCCTTACTCTTAGAACCGGAACACCCGCGACTGGAACTGGATTGAGACCCGGAGGGGTCCATAACAGGTAACTCCCAGGGGCAATAGAGGAGACTCGGGTCGACCACGTTCGGACATGCCATAAACATATTTAACTCCCCTCTGCCAACCTAAATCTAGGTTAACAGGGGGCATCTCAACATCGTGCTCATCCATCATCTTGGTAAACACAAAGGATCTATGATATGAGTCCACGAGCTCTCTCCACTCCTTCTTCCTTTTCTCCTCTACTTTAGAGCACTTCCGCTCCAAGGCAACAATCTTGCCATCCGCTTCATGAGCTTTGGACTCCCACTCGTCTGAAGATATCTTCATTTTGTTCATTGAGGACTGCAGTGCCACATAGTCACTTCTCATCTTTATGATCTGAGTGGAGGACGCGGAGAAGTAAGTATTGGCCTGACAAGGAGAACATAAAATGGAGTTACAAAAAGTTTAAGCTAGAAGGGTTGAGTCCCCAAGCACAAGACCTGGCCGACTAGACACCCTTGGCCTGCAGAAGGTCCTAGCCCGAGGCCGACCAACATGAAATGGGGCCGTTTGGCCAAGCATAACCCCCTATAAGGGTGTTTCCTATGAAATTTTTCAAGTTCTAAAAGAAGTGCACTTAAACGAAAGTTTATACAAGTTAAAATGTACCTGATATAAGGCTTGATCTCCCAGCATCTCGGCTTCAAGTAGTTTCTCACCAGAGGAGACAAACAGAAGGTCGAGAGGAGTAAAACAGTTCTTCGAGCACTCGAGGGCTAGGCCCGGACTGCTGAGCACTGAGTCATTGGTGGAGATACCCCAAGAATGCTCCCAAGGGATTCTTGCACTTTCATCGAAGTCCTTAGTCCTCTTCTGACCGGATCCAGACGCTTCATGGAAAGCAGGAATCTTAGGGATACTGTTCATTTATTTGGCTGCATCATGAGCCATTCTTCCCGTGACCACATCGCTCTTATTGGCCACAATATCAAGACCCTCAACAGCTGAAACAAGATTAAAAGAAGGAATATATAAGAATAAACTTGTACAAAGTTGAAGTATGATAAAAATAAATACCCTCTTTAGAGAGGCTGCTAATGCCAGCCTCGACAAGCTTAGTTTCCGTAATAAACTCCCAAAAGGGAGTTCTCCCATCATCATCAATAAGGAGGTTGCGGGCAAGAAACTCAGCATCCAACAGGTTGAGGATGTAGTGAGAACTGTCAACCAGACTACTGAAGTCACGTCTGAAGTATGCCCCTAGTCTCCACCCTTCCATTCTAAGACCACAAACTGCTTATTCACGTTGTGGTTTGAGTCATGAAGAGAACTCGTATTTACTATGTGAGGAACATGAGGTCTATGTTGTATCACAACCCAAGCCAGGTATGTTCAAAGGAGAAGCTTTCATCATGAAGATGTTTTGAAACATTGTTATGCTCAATAGGATGCCCAAGTCATGGCATCTCACTATGAAAAGAATGATAAAAGCCCACTCATTGGGGTAAAGCTGACACAGTACTTGGGTACTCGTCCGCCCTTTCATCCAGCATGTTCTTCAGACTGTTAGAACAACGATTAAGAGAAAGGAAAAATAAAAGATATACTTTACAGAGAGCAAATTGTAGCCCTCTTGTGCATAGCTTCCTTCATGGAGAGAGAGGATTTTCTAGGACATTGACCTTGAGACATATTTGAAAAGCTTGAGAAGAGTTGGGAGCTTGTGAAAGGCTTGAGAGCATTTGAGAATTTGAGAAGTTGAGAAATGAAAGTGTGAATGAAAATGAACACTTTTCATCTTCTTTTATAGGAAAAGAGCTACCTGCTACATCAGGTCGTAACTCTGCCTGGTTCGCGTTAGGCAGGTACCTTTCAAAAGGACACCGGAAAATGGTGGAGAAAAATGATCGAAAATTTTGGATGGACAACATAATAAACGAAGAAAGCGATGCATGACACCGCTTATCGTATCAGTCCTCCGAGAAAAGCATGGTTGGGGCTAAACATAAGTCATTAGTCTTAGCTAAGGGCTGATTACATTAATCACCATGATTAGCAAAGATTATAAAGATTAGAACAAGATTAGCTTCTCAGCTGAACAAGTTTCGTGAAGGCCAGGGTGCTCACGAGTACGAGAACCGAACGTTCTCCTCATGACGGATCAGACTACCCTGTAGGAGACCCCCAAGGTCTATTAAGAGCAGACCTGGCCGACCAGGAGCCTCTGTAGGATATCTTGGAGGGCCCCAAAGTCTACTAAGAGCATACCTGGCCGACCAGGCTACAAATGAAGCCTCGAGGCCTACCAGGAGCCTCTGTAGGATAGCGTGAAGGGCCCCAAAGTCTACTAAGAGCAATCCTACCAACCAGGCTACAAATGAAGCCTAGAGGCCGACCAGGAGACTCTGTAGGATAGCCCGGAGGACCCCAAGGTCTACCAAGAACATACCTGACCGAGCAGGCCACAAATGAAGCCTTGAGGCTGACCGGGAGCCTCTTTAGGAGAGCCTTGAGGCCTTCCAAAGTTGTTCCGGTGGCCTCCTGTGAAATTCTTTGCAAGTGTGTAAAAAGGGTTGACCTCCAACGGAAACAAGTTTCGTGAAAATTAGGACATCCACCAGAACAAGTTCTATAAGGATCAGAGCGTCAGCAAGAACAAGTTCCGTGAAGACCAAAGGGTTCACGGAAATAAGTTTTGTGAAGAGTAAAGCGTTCAACGTAGCTAGTTCATAGAACTTTTCTCCCGACCGACAAAAATACCACGAGAGTGGCCCCAAGGCCTACCAAGAGCATGCCTAACCGACCAGGCTACAAATGGAGCCTTGAGTCCGACCAGGAGCCTCTGTAGAAGAGCCCTGAGGCCTTCTGAAGTTGTTCTAGAGACTCTCGTGTGAAGTCTCTTGAAAATTTCTTGGAAATGATAACTCTCGGCATAAATAAGTTTCGTGAAGACTAAAACGTCTACGAGAATGAGTTCATTGGAGTACAGAAAATCCTATAAAGTAAGTTCGAAAAAGTTCAATGGAGCACAAGACAACCTATAGAACAAGTTCAATAGAGCACAAAACGTTCAGTAGAACGAGTACATAACGTTTGATAGAATGAGTATAGAACGTTCACTAGAACAAGGGTAGAAGAACCACGAGGGACTCTAGGACCACCAAGAGATTAATTCCATGGATGGTCAAGAGCAAGAAAAGCCTAGAAGAATACACGAAGGGCTTGAGTCTGGGTAGAAGGTTCTGCAAAAAAAATTTGGAACCAATTAGCAGGAGAAAAAAGCCATCAATGTTATTGATATGGATAGAAAATATATCCCAAAAATATATTAAATGTCACATTAATTATATTTGGGCTTCTTGTCTGAAGTCCAGTACAAACTTGTCTGGTCCAAGCTCGTAGCAGACTTAAGACGACCCATATAGTCAAGGCCCACCAGCAGAGGTCGTCAAGGTCAACGAACATAAGTTGTTCACGGACTAGGCCCAATACGTCTAGAAGAGCAGAGACATGTGTCCTAAATGGACTCAAAGTCCTACATAGAAGGTTCTGAAGTTCCTTCCCTTATAGGACTCCTAATTACCATCTAAGTTGGAGACTTGTCCACCAAGTCTCCCAACACAAGTCTAACCCTAGACTCACCTCTATATAAAGGGCTCTACCTCTCATCCTAGAACTACGTTTTTTGCTTGATTCTCTACCACACAGAGATACGTAGGCATCTTGCAAGGACCGATAATCCCGAACGCGAGAGCAGCCATTAAAGTTTGAAGCTCACAAACCCTAGTATTAATTACTAACACACTCTAGTTTTTATTCCACAACAATTATCCAATAACCAAACAAAACAGTTTCAGAAGTAAACCAAATTTGCAACCAATACCAAAACCACAAGCAAAACTGAATCCAAATCTAAAACCAAACCAAATAATCAATTCAAACAAACTCCAAATAACTGAATTCAAGTCAACATACTGTAACCAAAAATAACTAAATAAAACTGTATCCAAATTAAATCAAATCTTGTGAAGGGCAAGTGTTCCTAGAACACCAGATTAATTAAAATATTTTGCTTATAGCACCATATAGCAATCCCTCGAAAGGCTAATATGCCTAGAACACCAAATAAACTTAAACAATCTCCCGAAGGGCCAATGTGCTTTAAGCATCAAAGAAACTAAACCAATCACTTGAATGGCCAATGTGCCAAAAACACCAAATAAACTATACCAATCACTCGAAGGTCATCAACACGAGAAAAGTAAAGGAATATGAGTGGGAAAGAAAAAACAATATTATCAAAAAGACATTATTATCAAAGAAATACTGAGAGTGTGTATTAGAGTCCCAACCAAATCAGCAGAAAAGACTTCAACCAAAATAAATTTTGTTTACCCCAAAATTTTTTAACAAATTCGAAGAAAAAAAGTAATCATGATTAAAATTCAAAATCATCCAAAGAAGCGATTTGGAGAAAAAGACGAGAAAAAAATAATTATCAAAACACATGTTTAAACCCATCATGTGTTAACCACAACGATCGACTCTCTATCAACCTATGCCGGATAGAACTATAGCTCTTGATACCATAATAAAATAAAAGAGGAGAGAAGAAAAGTAGAGTTTTATTATAATATTTTACTTGTTCTCCATATTAGAATGAAAGAGGGGTTTATATAGTCAACAACCAAATAATAATAAAGGAAAACATCCTAACAAGAAAATTATTACAGTAATGAAACTATTCAATAATAAAAATATTATATATGTGAACAGTCAAAAATCTTGTTCGTGTATCGACTAATTAAGGAAAAGGCTTTTCACGAACATTTCATGAACTATGGTTTAAGAAATAACTCATGAATATTATTCACGAACTTTTGTTCGCAAACGACTTCTTTTACAAACTCGTTCTCACAATTTCATGAATGTTAGCATGAATTTCACTTATCTCTCTTTTCTAAAATAAAAAAATTATCAAATAAATTTAATAAAAATTATCAACTTTTTTTGTTCGTGTATCGACTCATTAAAGGATCTATATAGACGAGGATGTTCACGAACATTACTCACGAACCTATTTATGATCACTATAGTCGAACTTGTTCGCGAACTTTTAACCCCAAATATATTGTGTTCAAGTTAATTTACAAATCCAACCTTAAAATTGTGTTTATATTCGACTTATTTATAAATTGAACCTAATTCAAGCCAAGCTTTTTTCGAATTGAATGTTGAACTATTCGTGAATTTATCAACTCATTTTACAGCGCTAAAAGCAATTTTTATCAGAAATAGTTAAAATGCCTGTCAAAGGTAATTACCTAAATTATAGCTAAAATTATAAACAAAGTCACAAAAATTTTATCCTTTAGAGGGATGAAATTTTTTACATATTTTTATAAATTTATTTATAACATGACATGTAAACTTTTAGTTAAGACTTTGTTATGATCGGATATGTGACAAGTAGAGCTGGCCAAACGAACGGTTTGGCTCGGCACGATCGCAATTCGGTTCACCAAAAAATCGTCTAACTCGGATCGCCACGTGCCAGGTCATTATTCGGCACAAACCGTGTAGGATAACGAACCGAATACGAACAGGAAATTCTGAAACCGGAACCGGCCCGGAATCGGCCCGCCAGAACGTATACGAATTGGTGAGTTTGCTTTAGTCGGCTCGGCACGCCACGTGACGAATAATTCGCCTACAACTTCATTTAACTATGAGTTAAATTCTGTAATGAAATACAATTACTAGATCTTCAACTATGATATCTACATTATTATATGCCACATATACAAATAAATTTTTAAAATTTGGAAACCTGCTAATCCATGTGCTCCATGTGTCAGATTGTGTGTCACAGTGTCAGTAATGTAAGTAAGTACAATACAAATAAATAATAAATAATATATATATGTGGAAGAACATGAAAAAGTAACCGGTTTATTCTCCAATTCGCGAGTTGAATCGCGAATAATTCGGCACGGAACTCTTTCTTCACGTCTTATCAATGAACCGTATAATTCGTTTAATTCGCGGGCCGTTAACGATTTACTATTTTAATTGTTCTGCCCAGCTCGGCACGGACCGTTGTTCTTCACGGGCCGCTCACGCTCGGCCCGATCGTTTGGCCACGTCCCTATAATTTATCGGATCGAATAATTAAAACTAACAGATACTTATATACCCTTTAAAATGGTGTTGACCACTGACAACATTATTTCAAAAATAGAAATATGTACAACCGCATTAAGGAGAAATAGCTAGATTGACAGAGACAAATCGTCAATAACACGTTATAATTAATATGAGATTAGCAAAAAATTAAGTTGATGCATTAACAAGAGTATCTAATTAGTTAAGTAGGAGTAGTAATTACTCAATCTCAGAAAAGTCAATTTACAAATTATGTGGCTGAGCACAACTGTAGAGCAAAGAAATTAAAAGGATTAAAGGCATAGAAGAGATCCAATAGCGACGTCGTCCCCGCACATGGCCTTCTCTATAAGAAAATGCATGTGTATGTAACACATGGGATCCAGAAAGGATCACACACTTAACTAGATGATTTGCAAGATGTGGTCTAGAAATAAGACACAAGTATGACATCTTCGATAATATTAAAAGATTGTGATAATTTTATAACGAAACATATTTGACATTGGTCCTAGTGGTCGAATACACAATCTTGGATTTCTTGATTATACAGAGAGGGTTGGGGACATTTTGATTTGTCCTCACGAACCAAACAAAAAAATATACAGACATATAATTTAATTTAAAGTAATAATTATGACATCCCTCATAATTCAAACAATTACAACCCAAAAAAAAGAAGTAAACACTTATCTATGTGTATGATTATTGCCTGTCACCAGAAAAGAAAAGAATCTTCCGGTGAAGTTTCGACGGCACGACGAATACTTGCTATCCGTTAGGTCACGAGCTTGAACCTGGTCATAAAAATATAAAAACGAGACTGGCGAATATTTATCATGCATCATGAATCATGATCCTCCACAAATTTGAAATTGCACTGAACTTTAGCGGGAACCGCGAGAATTGTTATGGTATAGATCATGTGATGATCTTGGGAGATAAACCGTAGAGTTGGAGACTGCACAAGTGGTTTTGCAGGAGTTTGTGTACATGCTGACAAGCCCTAACCGATCACTTAAAGTTCTTGTTATTCTCGAACTTTTCCAGAAATTACCAATGCTGCCTTGTCCATTATCATTGCCTTTAGAACACTCGACTAATGCTGCGAAGAAGGGGTCTTTTCGTAAACTAGAAGGTGTAGCAGTATGCTTCTTTTGAGTTGTTGGAGTGACATCTTTGCCTTTTTGAACTGGATTTCCAGCTGGAGGCAATGGGAGTAGACTTGTATTAAGTGAAGGGTCATTACATTTTTTCTTGGAGAGTTGTTTGTTTTTTGGAATTCCGGGGATTTGTTCCCAGGAAAACGGGACTTGGCCGGAATGAAGAGGAGTTGTAGGGCTAAAAGGAGAATTATTAGCAACACTTTCGTCTAGTGAAAATGAAGCTAGAGATGAATTTGATGATGAAAAGGACGGCGAAGAAGAAAGAGAAAGTGTTCGACGAGACGATGGCCGAGGAATAAGAGGGGAAAATGGAGATTGATCGGCATCATGATCGGGAACAAGTTTCTGGGAACGGCCATTAGAGGGTGCAGCAGGGGAATAAGGCATGACTTTTTGGTAGTGAGTAGAAGAGCTGTGGTTGATGTGTGTTTGTAATGAGGGCCTGTTTTGTTCTATAATTTCTTGTAATTATATTGATCTACATCTTTATATTAATTTAAATAAATATATATATACGGTGGATGGATGGAAGTAGCAATCATATCGTGTGTCGCTCTCAGTGTTTTGTTAGTGAAAGGAAGAGAGGGAGATTTTTAACTTGCAAAAACGACCCCATATGGCTTTATGCAACTTGGCAAAAGGTTAAGGAAGAAACTGAGGGGCAAAACTATAATTTGGATCTGTGTCAGTGTCACCGCCTGAGTGTGTTAAGCTTGTAAAACTCGGAGAATCCTGCTCTGTAATACAGATCGATCTAACTGATTCATACTACACCAATGTTCACTTCAAGTTTGAACTGGCAGAAATACAAATATATGGAGACTGGAAATTACAAATCTAACCGATTAACATGTCAACATGAAATAGTTTAATTTATTGTGATACGCATATTGATCTACATGGTCATTCAATCACCTAGATCCCAAATTATTATGGCTCCGTCCTTTTGACACATTTATGCGTTCAATTCAGTTTCACCACACATTTGCTTAAAAATGACACATAAGCTACTGACATCCAGACGAGGGGGTGTTCCTAGGTTAATTCTTTTTTTCTGTTATGGTTTTCATCTCTCTTATTTAATTAAATAATTTATATTTGGTTTTAGTAGCTCCAAAAATGATATCATGTAACTTCCGAGGTTTATTCTATTTTTTCAATTTTCCTCATCTTCCCTGTTGTTATATAAAACTGGTATACTTTTCATATTTAACAAGTTTTTGTAATAAAATAAAAAATACTATATATATAATACAAGCAATAATTATTTTAATAAAAATAAGTATAAGTAACTTCATAAATCGGAAATCATAAATCAGGTTAAATTGTTATCATTTTTGAAATGTATGGAATGAGTGAGTTTGATTTAAAATACTTTTACTATATAATTTTAATTTTTATCTTATAAAATAGGGAACACAATTAGATTATATTTAGTTATAAATATTACATGTGTTTTGCTTCATTTTGTTAAAAACAAAAAAATGTTATTTATATTTTTTTGGCAAAATTCGATTTTCTGCAATTTGACGTAACTAGATTCAACCTAGACTGCAAACTCAAATCCAACTAAAAAAACTCGATGCGACTATTTGCATATATTATTGAGTTTGGCTGCACTATATTTTTTTAAAATATTTTCAGAAAATATTAAAATCTCCAAAATACTTAGAAAAATTAATATTTTTGATAATTTGCTTTGATTTTCAACGTACGTCATATTTTTTTTAATTTTAAACCATGCATTAAAATAAAACTAGGGTACATAGCCAATAAATATTATTATACACGCCCGCAAGGGTTGGTTCAGCTGGTTAGAGAGGGGATAATTATCCTCTTAGTCACAGGTTCGAATCCCATGGTAGGAGAATTTATTATTATGCCTCCACAGCCCGTCGCTTAAATGCAGATAAAAGAAATATATTATTATACACTAAACTTTTAGTTGCATGAAGAAATTTTAACCATTAAAAACATCATAATATTTTACAAAAATTAATAAAAATTAAATATATAAATAAAATCGGTATCCAGCTCCCCGGTGTGAATGATTAAATTTATACTCTCATACACTACTTCTATTTTAAATTAATTTTAAATAGTGTATTATAGTTTTTAATAATATAATTGTAAATTATATCGATTACAAATATTTTTGAGTTTTAAAGGTATCAAGTTTTATGTGGTTGTAACAGCCCGCAATTCCGGACTATTAAATCTAAATCGAAACTAATACAACATACAATTTACTAATCGAATTTCAATTACAAATGTCACTATTAGAAAAGCGCAGTTAACGGAAATCCAAAATCAATCTAATCCAAACCTAAGGTCCTCAAAACTCCAATGATATCCAACTTGAACCTTAGACGAAACTTGAAATATTAAAAGAATGAGTGGCGAAGTCCAACAAGTACAAATTGACTAACTCCTTAACACAAAAATAATGGGTGTTTTAATAAAACGTTTTTTCTCAAAACAATAATAATTTTGTAAAATAATTTCTAAAAATAGATCCAACCCAAAGTTTTATATTTCCAAGTTCAGAATTTAAAACAGAACAGAGCAGATTTTATAATAGATCAGAATAGAGTAAAACAGAACGAAGCGATCATTCTTATAAATACCACAGTCTTGATCTACGACCACACTTTGCCAGTAGTCGGCATCTTATTCTTATTCTTATATACCACACTTTGTCAGTGGTCAGTATCTAAAGTTCAATAATTACACGTCCTTGATAGGTATCTAAAGTTGCACACTTGTGCGCCTAATAAGGATATCTAAGGCTAGTTCCGGAGGTATAGCGTAAATTACGAATGGGTTCGAAAATATATAGACTGAGTATCAAACGATTCTCGTATCTTATTTCTTATACACTTCGAAACAAAATTCTTATATCTTATACGAAATTCAAAAATCAGAGTATCAAAATTTTTCGAAAATAAAAATAAGTCAAAAGGTACTTACTTCAAAGTCTGACCAGATCTGAATTTACTCTTTTTGACCCTCTAAACGATGTTATCTTGAAAAATACGAAACACGAAAGTTGTAGAGAATGAAAAGACCTTTCCGAAAAGTCCATAATCATCAAATTCCTGACTTAAGATAAATTTTCTACAAATAATGATATAAAATAAATTACAATATGAAGCATCAATAATTATATTAAACTATTTTTTAATTTTAGTGGAGACTAAAAAAAATTAACACTAAGTTTATTATAACGTAGTGGGGGATATATTCGCCCCTAGCCCTAATTTTTATACGATTAAAATATTATTTTTATAAATTTATAATGTGAAAGAGTTCAGACAATAAAGAAAATAATAAATTTTAACACATATGTTATATTAAGTTTATCAAGGTCAAATACGAAAATAAAATAATAACTAAATATATAATTACAAAAAGTAATTTTTTTTGGAAAATATATTATCTAAAAAGAACATAAAATTTGACCGGGGAATAAAATTATCATCTTAAAATTTATTAATTTTTTTATAAAAAATGATAATCATCCCATGCATAACACTAATATAAAGCCGGTAGTTTTTATCAAGCGATAATGGTTACTTGAAATGGAAAGTTGAAAATCATATATATTCAACTTCTTAATTAAAATAAAAAATACTTATTCAAAATAAGTTAACATAACTTTCCAACTAAAAGAAGTTGAATGTAAAAGTATTTTTTCAAATTTTTAAACACCGTAAAAAAACACCACCTTATTATAAAGAATTTATGTATAACTAAACTTCAAAAATCCATAAATATGAGACCTCGTCAAAAAATACACATTCCCCATGATATTCTTTTTGGAGTTACGAAAATCACACATAAATAATTTCTTAATTAAAATAATAGAGGTGTATTCAGTTCAGATTTTAAAACACTTATAACAATTCATTGATATTGTATGATTTTAATTATACACATCAGAGTTGTTGACTTATTCTTGTAGAGTCTTAATGATGTTTACAAATCCATCAAAATCTCTTGAATTTTGCTAAAATTTCTGAAAACCACAAATACACTAGCAAATCTATCAAAATCTACAATTTTATAAATTATAAAAAAAATCATAAATTTTTGAATACCACCAAATTTTAATAATTTATTTAAAATAAATTGAGAACCACCAGATTTTAATGGACTTTCTAATATATAAATTGAATACCTCCAGATTTTAAAAGACTTTTTTGAATTTCTATTGAATATCATCAGGTTTTAAAGGATTTTTTTAATATCCAAATAGAATACTCTAAGATTTTGAAAATCAAAAAAAAAATCTTTAAAATTCCAACTGAATACTCTAAGATTTTTAAAATCCAAAAAAATTGTTTAAATTCCCAATGAATACACAGCTCTGAACTTTTTATACTTAAAATAAGTTAACATCACTTGCAAATTAAAACAATTTGACAACAAAATTAAAATTTATTAATTTAATATAATAGACAAGAAAACAGAATCTTCCTGATAATTTTACACCTACAACTACAAATAACTACAAATAACGTCTAATTACCCATTTGTACAAGGTAGATAAGGGGATAAGGTGGGAGGAGAAAAAATTAAAAAAAAACAAAAAAAAATTATCTGCGTACGCCATTTTATCTGGATAACTTCTGTAGAATCCCATTGCCATTTTTGAAAATAGATCGAATAAGTACGTTACTTTTGAAAATTGAACAAACCATACAAAAGGGTCGGAGCCTATTATTATCAAGGAGTGTTCCAAGATGGCCCGTGTTTATATGGATAGTAAAGATTTCTCTGTTTCGATCCTCAGTTTCTTAAGAATACCCTGAATTTTACAATTGAGCTGGCACACTATTTCATTATTTTAATTCATGAATGTATATGTATGAACCTGTGTTTCATTTCGTCTAATTATTAGAAAAATAATCATTTATTCATGTTACACATAAGTAATTGGCTACAAATTCGCAAATTTTATAATTGTTGTGTGTATGAGACCTCGATTTCGATTAATTTGTTCTTATTTTTGGTTTATAATAATTTTTAGGACTAAATGAGGAGTAATCTATGTATATTATAAAACCTGTTGTGTATTTACTATCAAAAAGACTACAGTACCCCACCGTATTTGTCACTTATTACGTACTACTGCCACTTGACCGACTTGACTTATACTACTCTTTCATCACAACCGTTCATTCCGGACCAAGTGTTGAAAATCAGACAACATCAGTGTACAGCCTTTACCCCATTGCCTTACTTTACCAAATTACTTCTCAAATTCAAAATTTTAGAGCATCGAGCCCAATGGAAAGCTGAGCTCCGAGATTGAGCCCCATCTGCGATTCTTTTTTCTCTGCCATCTCTTCTTGAATTTGGAGTTGTAAGTTCTCTACAATCTTTATTCTTTTTGTTATTAGGTAATATTTATTAATTACTTCCAATCTTGATGTTGATTTGTAGTTATAAATGGTTCGTTAAGTCTGTGAAGCCAGCTGAGAGGAAACAATGAGTTGTGAAAATTCTAATCCAAACGCAAATAACATAAATTTGTTGAATGAGAAAGTATCATCGCCTCCAAGATGTCATAATGTTTGTGAGTTTTTTAGTCACCGGTTCCTCGCAATAATTACATTACTAAAATTGTTAATTTAGTTGCTTGGTAATGTTAAATATTTTGTTGGTGTAGATGGTGAGCCTGTGAAGCGTAGGTACCAAAGAAAAGAAACTGTACCTCTCATGTTTGACGTTTGTGAGTTCATTTAACACTTAATTTCACTATTTTGGGCATGGAATTATAACTCCTTTGTGATCCTTTGCTTTACTTGCTGTTAGTTAATTATGATCAACGAGTGATGTTGGACAAAGTGAAGAGAACAAACAACAAGAGTAATGCAGAATTAATGCAACAAAATGTTGAAAATATTCCTCCAGGTACGCGAATATAAAAGTAGATTTACTCCATCTAAATTTTTTCGTATGCCCTGTGATTCATAAGTCAACTTATTTTGTAGCAAGATCAGTTGTGAAAGACAATGAAACACCTCGCGGCAAGCGATGTTCACTTTTAAATTACACTTCCATTAGTGGAGCAAAGTCTATTTTTCCCACTACATCTCCTCCTCGCTGTCATAATGTTTGTGAGTATATGATTGTTAGACATTTTAATGGTTGCCTTTTGTTTAACATATCGTACAACTCACCCTTTTATATTTTTACAGATGATCAACCTGTAAAGAGAAGAAACAGTGGTACAAGAACCAAGCTTGTGCTGTTAGAAGTTTGTGAGTGAAATTGATATGTTTGATATGAATAAACCCATTATAATGGCTTTGTTTTGTGTTTAATAGTAATTGATGAGACCACAGAATTTTCAGGACACTCCCATTACTGGACAAACATGTTATGCCCATTCTGTTACAACTCAGAATATTAATGGTGAGACATGTTTACATTAACCGAAGAGTAATTATATGAATACAACTTAAATTGTTCATGTACTTGAAATGTAGATTTTTCTGGTGTGGATAACTTCTCACCAGAATTTTGTGGCAGTTCTATACGTTCTCATTTCCCAAAACCACCCTTACATACTCTGAGAGCGAAGAGAAAGATTTATAACAAACCAACAGCAGAAGGAACTCAGTTTGAAAGAAGTCCTTTATCAAATCTAACCAATGTTTGTAAGTACTAGATGAATTTTAATGTTTCGTTTACTAATATGTAAATTTCATGATTGTGTTGGTAATAATTTGTTCCATATAGCTAATTACTTCAACGACATAAGATATCCTTTCAAAAGGAAACCAAATGGGACGAGAAGCACCAGTAGCACTGTCAATATTCATTGCAATTTGGCAGAGCCTCCCAAATCTGTCTCTGGAAGTACTTTGAATGGAGGTTATAAAATTTCATCCACTACCAAAAACATCAAAATCCTAATATTTTGGCCTGCATGTAAAAATTGTTTCTTGACGTAAGGTTTTAATATTTTGTGCGTATACTTAACATTACAAGGTTGTTCAGATACTCAACCAAGTTTGGTGAAACAGTTTGGCTCTACAAATCAAAGATTAAATTTTGAATTGGATATTCGACCTACAACTTCTGAATTTAATTTTGACAGTATAGGTATGTAGTTAAAATTTCTGAAATTGACATTTTGAAATCAGTAAAACTATGCTTAAATTTATTTTTGTTGTAAAGTACTCTACCATAAGGGACACAGAAATTCCAGATGTTGATTGATATTCAGATGACGGTATCACTCATTTGACCCGCTTGATTTGTATTAGAATTAATTGTTAGCTTTTCACTGAATACCAATTTTATTATTTCATATATCATAGAGAATGAAGATAACGTTCGGTGGGAATATGATGCAAATAATAGTGGAGGAATTAAAGGTACAAATTTTGAATTTAATACATAAACATTATCGGAGGAAGATAATGTTCCTCATATTTAAGATTAAATATTGTGGATTTGTAGTCATAAGTTTCCTCATTTTGTAGTGGTGTCAGAATATGTGTCGTTAGGGCCTCCAAATGTCAAGTGTTCTACATGCGAAGCTTGGATGTGGAAGGAAGAACGTGTTAACAAATACTGCACGAAAGGAATTCCAGAATTCTCCATATGTTGTGGTAAGGGTGAAATTCAACTGCCAAAGGAAAAACCTACTCCAAGCTACATCTGGCAGTTGTTGAATGAAAAAAGAACAGAAGCACATTTTATGGATTGCATTCGTATGTATAACAACTTATTTGCCTTCACATCAATGGGTGGTAGGGTTGATCATTCTGTCAACTGTGGTGGTGCGCCTTATGTATACCGTTTAAATGGTCAGAATCACTATCTTTTTGGTTCACTTATCCCAGATGAAGGGAAACCACCAAAATTTTATCAACTGTATATTTATGATACTGCCAATGAGACAAATAATCGTCTGAGATGGATTAATGTCCAAGATGGGAAAAAAGTAGAAGCTGAAATTATTGAAGGATTAACGAAGATGTTGGATGTAACCAATGAACTGGTGCATGAATTTAGGACTCAAAGAGATCATTTTGACCAAGACCAAGTCACTGAACTTGAAATTACTTTGAAGATATCACGTTCGGACAGCGGTCGCGAGAATCACATTGTATCGGCTGATGATATTGTTGGGATAATGGTTGGTGACCTTGATGAAAATTGTGGTACCAGGGATATTGTTATTCATTCTCATGAAAATGACTTGCAACGAATATCTGACATTCATCCAAAATTAATGGCATTACAGTACCCACTTCTGTTCCCACTGGTGATGATGGTTTTCATATCCAGCTGAAGTACGGTCATTCATGCAAGAAGAAATCGAGAAAGAGACAACTCATATCAATGAAAGAGTATTATTCATATAAGTTTCAAGTCCGTCTAAATGAAGGTATATACTTGAACTTGAGATTCGTGTATTAGTAATTTAAATGTGGCAGATTGTTACCGTGAAGCAAATTATTTATGCACTTTATTTTTCAGTTTATAAAATATGAATGATTGTTACTATAACCCAAAATTGTTATGAACATGTATGACTCCCCGTCTAGGTGGACGGCTGTACCAACAATATGTTGTAGATGCGTTCTCCACAATTGAACAGGTGCGACTTTGGTGGTTCCGTAAACATCAGACCACTCTCCTTAACGAGCTTTATAGACAAATAAGTGATTCTGTGAGGAGTGGAGAGGTAGATTCATGCAATGTGGGAAAGGGAATTATACTTCCAGCTGGATTTGTAGGGTCCAGGCGATATATGCAACAAAACTTTCAGGATGCACTTGCCGTTTGTCGATATATAGGTCATCCCGGTATTTTTCTGACAATGACCACCAATCCTCTATGGGATGAAATTGTTCAAATAATGAAGCTTACGCTACACTGTTTGCACGCAAATTCTCCTGATATCATTGCAAGAGTGTTCAAATTAAAACTTGATCAGTTATTGGATGATATTAGGAAGAATAATGTATTTGGAAGGTGCATTTGAGGTATTATTTTCATCAATTTCATACAATCTGCTAAATATTACATTTTGTTGACTATCTGTAAAATAAAAATTGAATGTAATACCATTTTTTTGAATAGTGATGTACGTGGTTGAATTTAAAAAATGTGGACTTCCCCATGTCCACATGTTGATTTGGTTAGATGCTGATTCTAAGAAGAATCTCATAAAGAATGTTGACAATTTTGTTTCAGCCGAAATTCCTGATCCTCTTAAAGATAAAGCTGGGTATGAAGCGGTTAAAGCTTTCGAAATTCATGAACCCTGTGGTGCCAAATTTCAAAAATCTCTATGTATGAAAGATCAAAAATGTATACGTCATTTCCCTAAAAAGTAAGCTGTTCCAAAACACTAATGTACCAATTTCAAGTTCCCTTTATATAAACTGCACTTATATTTTTTTATTTTCTTCACAGATATTCACCTAGCACCACATTTGATGAATCTGGATTCCCTGTTTACAGACGTCGTAAGACTGATGTTACTGTTAATGTTCGAAAAGAAGATTTGGACAATAAGTGGGTTGTTCCTTATAACCGTAATCTTTTGGTCAAATATCAGTGTCACATGAATGTGGAGATTTGTTGTCACACGAGGAGCATTAAATACCTCTTCAAGTATTGTTTAAAAGGACATGACAGAGCAACAGTCGAGATCAAAGGCCACAAAAAGAGGGATGACCAGTTGAACAACAGGGTACCGGTAGACTGAAATAAATGAATATTTTGATGGTAGATATATTTGTGCAGCTGAATCTGCTTATCACATCTTTGGGTACAATATTCATTACAGGACTACATCAGTTCAACGACTTTCCTTTCAGTTGCCGGGATATCCGGGTGCCAGGGTATACACATATGATGAGATACCACAACATTATATATGGAATGAATCTGATACCATTTGGAATATACGCAGAAGAGGGAAGCAGATTGGAAGGTTATTCTTTACTCATCATAGCTCTGGGAATTATGGTACCTACGTTTGTTGCTAACAAAAGTTCGTGATCCTTCTTCATTCCAAAGCTTGAGAATTGTTAATGGAAAAGTCTTTCTAACTTTTTGCGCAACATGTAAAAAATACGGTCTTCTAGATGATGACAATGAATGGCATCAAGTACACCAGCAGTGTGCCGCATTTGGATTTGCCCCACAAATTCGGCAACTCTTTGTTCACATCATAATCAATTGCAGAGTCACTAATCTGCGTAAATTGTGGACTAACCATTCCAAATATATGGTTGATGATATTCTGATGCGAAGGCGCCAACAATTGAAGAAGCCACAATTACTTCTCAATGACAAACAACTAGAATATTATGCTCTTGCATGTACATGTCCAATTTTTTGTAATTATTTAAAATACCATGACCCTATTTTTTATAATTATTTAAAATACTGTGACCCTGTTCAAAATTTTGAATTCTAAATATTTATTTTACAGAAATTGACATGCTCCTCAAGACCATTGGGAAATTACTGAAACATTTCACTGACATGCCTCAACCTCCAAAGACTTATTTAGACAGCAGCTCAAACAGTTTGATAACAGATGAAACAAGTTATGACCTTGACAAAATGGCACGTGAACATCAATTATTACTCTCTCATTGTAATGCATAACAGTTGGAAGTATATAATTGTATCATGGAGGCATTACAAAAAATTACGGTGGTTTGTTCTTTGTATATGGCAGTGGAGGATATGGTAAGACAAACCTGTGGAAACTCCTGATTACCAAGTTAAGATCTGAAAGTAAGATTATACTGCTGGTTGCTTCTGCGGGCATAGCAGCCACTCTTATACCCGGAGGCCGTACTGCCCATTCCCGTTTTAAAATACCAATTGTTTTGGATGCCCATTCTACATGTGCAATATCTCACAAAGCAGACATTGCCCAACTAATTCAACAAACCAGTGTTATCATATGGGATGAAGCTCCAATGCAGCACCGCTTTTCTTTTGAATGTCTTGATCGTTCTCTAAGAGATATTATGAAAACAGTTCATCCTCATCGGTTTCATATGCCATTTGGTGGAATTATTGTCATTCTAGGTGGTGATTTTCGCAAAATCCTACTAGTGATTCCCAGTGCTTCAAGAAGCCAAGTGGTATCATCATGTATCACAAGATCTAAATTGTGTGATATAGTTCAATAAAGGAATTGAAAGAAAACATGCGTCTCACTAAAGGAATCAATGATATTGAAATTCTAAGAATGGCAAACTTTGCCAAATGGGTCCTTAATATCGATGATGGAAAGATTGATAGAGCACGTCATAGAGATGCTGAAGAGGATATTGTAAATTCCACCAGAATTCTGCAACCTTGGAAATGTTAATTCCGTAGATGATATGATAGAAACTACATTTCCTGACTTGCAGCACAAATTTCAAAACCCAAGGTACTTGAGTGAGCGTGATATTCTTACTCCGACAAACAACACAGTTTGTCATATTAATGATCTTATTGTTGACAAAATTCCCGGTGACACGATTTCATACTTTAGTACCGATAGTGCCGAAGATTTCCCAGGAAGTGAAATAGAGCTCAATAACTATTTCCCCCCTGAATATTTAAACTCCCTCAACATTCCAGGTTTGCCAAACCACGAGCTGAAGCTAAAAGTTGGAGTTGCCGTTATGTTGATGCGAAATTTAAACCAGACGCTAGGTTTATGTAACAGAACAAGAATGATGGTAACAAAATGTCTTCCACAATGTGTTGAGTGTGAAGTGATCACCGGTAGTTTTATTGGAAGTCGACATTTTATTCCTAGAATGGAACCCTCTCCAAGTGATACAAAATTACCATTCAACTTTTTGAGAAAGCAGATGCCACTTCAAATTTGTTACTGCATGACCATTAACAAATCTCAAGGACAATCTCTGGAAAATGTTGGTTTGTTCATACCTAAACCTGTTTTTACTCATGGCCAATTGTATGTTGCTGTTAATAGGGTAACCTCTCCCAATGGTCTTAACATCTTCATTGAGTCTGAGATGGGTAATTGTACAAACATTACTCATAATGTGGTGTACAAGGAAATATTTTACAATTTGCCTAAGTCATAGATTGCTGAACTTCATTTCCTGTATGCAGTTAATGTTTTATGAAGACTGAAGTTGTAATGTTGTTAATTTTATTATAATTACATATTTGCTCTTTTATTATTTTCTTTATACTTAACTTTCCAAATCAGTTGAAAATTGTTCTGTTAGAAAAAAAACCTCTTATCATGCTTATAACCTTTTATTGTTCAATTTTTATACTCATATTATTTCATAAATTAACATATCTTCAATTGAAAAGGTTGTAATACTTTAAATGATTATCATGCTTTGGATTCCCAGTATATGGCTTTCTACCACTTGGAATCATATTAAAACCTAATGAACATGAATAACAGGTCCGTGACTTACCTCCTGCAGCAGCTACAACATAACCCGTGAGCTCTCACATTCTCCAATACAAATTCTGTTTCCCTTCAGAACTGATTCCCAAAGAATATATTCTCTTATTTTGAAGGTAGTATAAATTGCTAGAATATTCCCAAAATATTATCTCACACATCTGCTTTATATTAGTCGTACTGAAGGATTTTTGCATCTTCCTTTCATACAAGGTACTCAGTAATAATGAATAACGGCCATATTCATCAACTTCATCAGCTCACGGTTGATCAAAAAATTGATTGGAAAATCAAAGTGCAAGTAACAAGTAAATGAAGAAGCATGATTCACAGAACTCAGCCTCGGGGAAGTATAAATCTTATTGTCATGGATGAACGTAAGTTCATGTTGCTCGCTGAACCACTTCAGTATAAGATACTAATTTTTTGTAATTATGAACGAACTTTTGGTTACTAATGCAGGAAAATAGGATGCACATCTTGATGTCTTCTGCTATAAGCATTCTTCAAGATGAAGTTTTAGTGGTCGGTGACACTTATGAAATTGAAAATTTTAGAGTCACCAATTTCATAGCCAAATACAAATGTGTAGAAGGTGATTCTCACATTATATTCACAGATATGACCATAGTAAACAGAGTTCTTCCGGTCGATTGTCTTCGACTTGAAGCTTTCTTCCACTTCACTGATCTTGGAAGTATTCATGGAGCTCATTTCCAGGACAACCACTGTATTGGTATGTTATTCTATATTATTGTGTCTAAATTTTTAAAGAACTAACCATGTCCTCTGCATACAGATGTTGTAGGAATTGTTCATTATCATCAACCTTTGCGTTCAATTATTAACCATCTAAATGAAGATCATAACATTCTGGAGTTGGAGATCTCAGATGCATTGTATTCTCTCCCATTACTATCTCTTTTGTAGCGTAGTTTTGCTAAATTTTAATGTAAAAATCAAAATTAATTAATTTAATGACCACATTTTTTTGAAATAAAGGAACCATGTAACCATCAATTTGAGGGATGATCTGGCTGTTTCGTGTAATGTTGCCCTTAACAATACAGAAGTGCACTTTCTTCAGCCAACCATTATCATTCTAAGCGGATGTAAAATGATAATGGATAATTATCGTAGTAAAGTTTCGCTCTCAGGATGTGCATTTTCCAGGTTTTATGTGAACCATAACAATGAACGAGTCCATAGTCTTCGAGATAGGTAAACACTGTAATCCTTTGCATTCGTATTCAACTATATTATTGTATCAACTAACCATTCTACTGCGCATAGGTATTGGACATACGGCATTCTACACTAAGTACTTTGAAAGGCACTCGGTGGCCATATAAAATATTAAGTTGGTGTATCGTCCCTGTTTTAGAATTTATGTTCTTCATGTACTCTTTTGTAATAAGGAAATTGTTGTAAACAAACACTCTTTTATTTATCATTTGAACCATCATTAAACATGTTGCATTGTGCCTTGGCATCATGGCTCAGTAAATGGTCCACTTCTGCGTTGATGCAATAATGTTTGCCAGGATTATTGCTTGAAATTTTTTTCATATTCATTTTCTTACAAATAAAGAACGAAACACATCAGTTAACAAACACCTCTGCTTATTAATTATTTAATTCCCTAATATTTATGAAAGAAGAAAACTTCATTACATAATCTGACTATGTACAACTTGAGAAATAATTACCACTGAACAACATCCACATTCAATTTAAATTGCCTATCATTCATATTATATCTATCAATGTACATCGCCTTTACAATTATATTATTTAGAGAGGTCGGGTATAAAGAGAACATACATAATTTACTGTAATAATATATAAATATATAGGTTGACTGTAATAATACATTTTTCATAATAATAATACATTCAGTACTCTTTAACAAAAATGATTAACAAACCTGTACTATTATAACACCCAAAACATATAGGCGGTTTACTACTCCATAAAGAGTATTTTAACTTTTCAACAAAATTTAATATAAAATATATTAAATTTATTCAAGGAAATTATACATTTTTCCAATCAATTATGAAAAGAAAAGTTCTAATTTAATATAAAACAGAGATGGTTTATTTGAACAAGAGAAGTAAAAGAAAGTAATTGATGCTCTGTACTTTAACTAAAGCAATAATTTTTTAACTCAATTCAGTAGTTCCCCTTTGCTCTTACTCACTCCCCTTAACTAAAATTAGGGTTATACGGAGCCGCCAAACTACACCTCCCGTGCCCTAAATTTGGTGAGTAGAAGATGGTGGGATACATACACAATCTTTATTAAGATATTTTTTTACTTCATTTATTATAAGTTTCATTAAGGCACCTGTTGTAACCTAATTTCTTACAGGTATTCATTGCAATGTCGTTCTCCAAATCTCACACGTTTGACGAATTGAATGATTCAACAACTGATTGGACTATTCGGGTACGAGCTCAGTGTATCTGGAAATGAGTAACAATGAAAACTAAGGAATTTCAGGGATATTATATCATCTTTTTCGACGATACAGTAAGACCTCTGTACCTAATTAACATAGCCATTAATGAATGTATGTATCCCAATATATTAATTAGATAATATAATATATATTATCTAGAGTAATTTCTCCGTCAAGTATTACAGTGGAGACGAAACTAATAGGGCAATTAGGAATGAGAAACATATATATTTCAATCAAGAAACTACTCTTAAGAAAGACTCTGAGACGGGAATTGAAATAGAACCGCAAAGTTTTGATTTGTTTCTTTTATCAGACGTGGATAAAATGAAAGGAGACAATCGGTTCCTCATTGGTATGCCCCCCTTCAAATATTTATTTCAATTAATTAATTACCGAGATTAAAAATGTATGCTAAATTAGATTCATTTTCCTTCTTAGATGTTGTTGGGGAATTGGAGGATAGTCCTACGAAGATTGCTTACAGAAAGGATGAGGTGGAGAGGCATAATGTCAAATTTACATTAACTGATGGAAGGTATTACTGGACAATTACTCTACATTTTCTATAGTGAACGACCATACATGATAATATTAAGGATTTCAAATGCCTTTTTGTAGGTGCTATGTCAATGTTACCTTTTTCAATGAGTTTGGAGAATCGTTTCTGAATGCACTTAAAGGGGAAGTTCAAAAACCAATAATAGTAACTATCGCAAGTGCAAAAATCAATGAATGGAATGGTACGTGACATTCTTCAATTTTTACTTCACATTGCTAAACCGTTAATAAAACTGAATTTTATTTTGGTATAGATGAGGTGTGCCTCACCAATTATCTCGCCACAAGATTCTACATCAATAACAAACATCCGAGTGTACTAAGATTACGCAACAGGTGATTATTGAAAATTTTAAATAATATAATTCAATGCATATGAAAATCTATTAATTAATCTCAAATTTTAAATTTTTATATTAGAGAAAAATATTCTTCCTTCTACATTTTAGAGTTGGAAAATGATGATGCAAAAGAAATTCCTAAATTCACTGTAAAAGAACTATTGACTTTAAAGGAAGAATATTTGGAGGTATCACCTTCTCTTCTTCATATACATAGAAATATAATCATGTGAATACAATATATGGTTTGAAAACTATCATCAATCCATTTAACAGAAAGAAGTGGAATGCACTGTAACTATTAAAAAAGTGGAGCAACAAATGAAATCGTACTATAAATGGTGTGCCACATGTGACATCGAAATTGAATTTGATGACAAAAGGAACCGTTGCTCAAATTTCAAAAAGGTGCATCCATATCCTGATAGGAGGCAAGTTATTGCAAATACATTAATTCAATATTAAACATGTCTTACTGCTACAAGTAATGGTGATAGCATATTTTCACAGGTTTCGGTTATACACTTTATGCTCTGATCCAACCGGTACCATACCAGTAATATTAGAAAATGAAATGGTCATCCAATTATGTGGAAACACCGTATATGATTTGGCGGCGGACGACGAGCAGGTATGAATATATATAATTACTATATAAGATTATGTGGAAAAACCGTATATGATTTATGCTTCCAAAAACATAAATCTTTTTTGTAGGTTGGAGATGGTGATAAATTTCCACCCATTCTAACTGAATTTCAAAAGAAAACATATAACATCACAATATATTTAAACAAAGAAAATGTGAAAGAAGGATAACATGTGTATACTGCATCAAGAATCTCAGGACCTGAAGAGATGTCAGCGACCAATTTCCCCACTGCAAATACATCACTGGAACTCAAACCAACAAACATAACCGATGTAAGTTCCTGTACACAGTTTTATAATCTACATATTATATTTTCCCTCTAAAATTATCAATCCTTATAGGACAATATGATGTCCAAAAATAGCCCGCCAAAAGGAAATTCTACAACCAAAACAAGAGCAAGAAAGAGTAGCCAAGCTGTTCAATATGATTTGCAGCAAAATATACCCAAAATGAAATGCAAAGCGATCAAAAAACAAAGAGTAAATGCTCTACACATTCTTAGAAATTTATTAATTAAATACAACTATTATTCTGATATTTATAAACTATTTTGCAGAGCTGAGGTTATGGGATTACAGCTTTTGGATGGTAGTCGTATTCTGTGTGCCCCAAAACTTTTCCATATTACAACTATGTAACTTATGTTATGATGTTTGAATTTGTAAGACATATGTAATTTAATTTCCAGCAACAACACTTTCTTGCAACTGCAACGTTAGGGCCATGGTTTAAAATGTGTACTTTTAAGTGTTTCTAAAAGTATGAGATACTACTTCCTTTAATACTATGAAATAAATGAATGGAACAACTACTTCAGAAATTAATCACAAAGTTACAGGTTGGTGAGGTTTTAATTGCTAAGACACTTGCTTCAAACAGTGACAAAAAAAGTGGCACCATATTTATATTTCACCAAATCAGGTGCTACACAATTCAGAAAAATGTCTACCAACAAATTTGATAATTTGAGAAATGTATGCAAAGGGAGGACAGATTGGAAGATCAAAGTAAGGGTAATTAGAGAATGGAGGGGGAAAACAGCTTCCGGAGAACCTTTCACAAATTACAATATGTTATTGCTTGATGCAAAGGTAAAACTTTAACTTTTTAATGTCATTTTCTAACCGTGGAAACAATAACTAGGTATGCTACCTTAAAACTAACTTGGAATCAATTTTCTCTTCAGAATTGCAGAATGCAAGCTTTTGTTCCTGCCTTCCTTAATGAGAAATTACAGAGAATGCTGCAACTAGGAAAAATGTATGTAACATCATTTTTCCAAGTAAGGGATTTCACGCCTGAGGACAAGTGGAGATCAGTTCAACTGGACAGACAAATACAATTCACAAACCAAACAAAAACTAGAGAACTTTCTGAGTCGGAGTACTTCATTCCAAATAACATGTTCGATTTCTATGACTTTGAAGAAGTTAGAAAACTGGCAAAACAAAATATTTATCTTGCAGGTAAGTTATGAGTCCACACTACCTATATTTTTAATATGTCATAAATACCAATTTCATATCGTCATAAACATGTAGATGTTGTCGGAGTGATAATCAAAAGAGAAGATATCAAGCAGATAAATACAAGTGCTGGAAAAGAAAAATTACAAGTCAAGTTGAAAATCACTGATGGGAAGTATAAAAATTTCTATTACGATCTTTCCAACTGTTTCCATTTCTTCTGTCATGGTATGAACAATTTACTAAATCAACAGGAACAAGCTTAACGTAACTTTCTGGGATAGTATGGCACATGACTTCCAAAATGAAATCGATAATATGAAATTTGAATACCCCCTTATTCTAATTGTTGCAAGTGGAAAAGTCAGTCAATGGAAAGGTATATGATGTACTGACGTCTTACATTTTGCACTAAATTTTTATGAAAGCTACTTCATTGTATATGATGTATCTCATTTTTTCCGGTATCATAATAGATGAATATGATATTTCTAACTTCTCTCCGACAACTTTCTACATCAACTACAATCATCACAGTGTGGCAGCATTAAGAAAAATGTAAATCCTACATTCTCTAATAATCATAGTAATATGTAAACTATTATTCATTTTTTCATTTAAATTGTGCAGGATTCCAAACTTCAACGAAGATATGGAACAGACAAAGTCCATAAGACCATTACAGAGTTTCACTGTTGCTCAAATTAAGAATTTGAATTCGGATTACTTAAATGTATCATTTCCTTTAATGTTCAAACATTTACACAAACTATTACAAACAAGTTTAGCACTTATGTTCATTTCTAATTGTCTCAGGAAAATGTGGTGTGTCATGTGACAATCAAACATGTGCAAGAAATACCAACATGGTTTTACTCAATTTGCACTTCATGCTATAAGCAGATAAAGTTAGAAAATGAACATTTTTACTGTCCAAACTGCAACAGAATTGTACCCGAACCGGACAAAAGGTATATTTTTAACTTAATTCTTTTCTGTTTCTAAAAATTAATGTTGTGCATGTTACTTTAGGTTTGAAATCTGCGTTACGGCATTTGACAATACTGGGGAAATAGGAATTGTTCTAATGGACAGACCCATTCGTACACTCTTCGGAAAACGGGTCTATGAACTACAAGAAGAGGTATATTACATTATAGTTAAGGTATGATTATAGTAACATGTTGAAAATACCTCACATTTCAAACATTGTAGTTCAAATGAGCATTTCCACCTATCTTAAAAAAATTGGAAAACGAAGAACATACAATCAAATTACTCATCGAGGAAGAAAATATTTAACAAACGGATCCTATGTATCTCGCCAATGATATATTCAGGGGATTTCACTTTGATTCAGCAAAAGATGAGCAAGACACAATCATAAAGTTTTGTGAACAATCAATTGGAGAGGTACTAACATCTCTGTTTAAAATTTTAACACACAATATCTCATATAATTACCTAATTCACTTATAATACTATATTATCCAGCCTTCCGGAACATCTTTTCATCTGAACAACATATTGTTAGATATATTTGATAATGTCATGTCTAATATGATTTATGTTTAGTTTTCAGATCTTACTTAAACAGAGCAAATCAATACTTAACTGAAATCATCACTTGTACTAGAGTCAGAACTTAAGTTATCAGTACTTAAGATTCAGGAGATATTTATCAGGAGATAATATCAGGACTTAAAGGAAACTTTCAGATAAGGAAGGCGGCTGATTGAAAGGAAAGAAGATCAAGACAAACGTAAGAAGAGATATGCATGAAGAAGGAATTCTGTGAAGAATGGAATACTTGGAAGAAAAGATAACTGATTGATGTATTTTAGGAAGCAGAATTATATTCCATATCAATTAGCGATTATCTTGTAACTGTGTGATATATAAACACAGACATAGGGTTTACACTATAAGTGTTATCATTATCGAGTATATTATTAATTGTAACCCTAGTAGCTCTCGTGATATTTGTTCATCACTGAGAGAGGACAGTTCCATATTGTAACAGAGTTTATTATATTGAATAAAGTCTGTTTTTTGTTACTTGAGATCTTTAGTTCGACTTGATTGTGCTATGCACTGTATTCAACCCTCTTTTATAGTGTGTGTGACCTAACAAGTGGTATCAGAGCCTATCTGTTAACACACAAATAGTTTAAGATCCAAAAATAATCACGTCTGAAGCAGAAACTCCAACCAAGCCCACCAAAACTGAAGAACCACCAAAGACTCAAATCCATAGTCGATATGAGGCTATTAGAGTTCCCATACTGAAGCCATCTGAATATCCAATATGGAAGGTGAGGATGACTATGTTTCTGGAAGCTACTGATCCAGAATATCTTGACAGAATCCATGAAGGACATCACAAGCCAACAAAACTCGTTGTTGTAGTTGCAGGTGAAGTAGCAAAGTCTGTACCAAAGGAGAAGAGTGATTACACTGCTGAAGATTGTTAGGAATATGTGTATTAGTTTGATGATAAGTTAAACAAAACACTTAAGTAGAAATCTAGTGCTTGTAGCCTCAACGGATAAGACCATCTTGGCTATCCGTTGAAGGAGTAGCTTTACTTAGCAATAAGTTTAGTATTGTAGCACATTTCATTCTCTGGATTCAAGTTGTAATTCTTAGATGTTGTAGGAAATTATCAGTCATGTTGACTACTAGTGGATATGCAAATAGGAGGGCTAATTGTAAATATTTCATGCCTTGTAATTTTGTGTAAGTGAAGAAGTATCAACGGATATTGAAGACCTTCAATGGATAAGAAACAAAGCTTCAACGGATGTCTCTAATGCTTCAATGGATAATATCCATCAACGGATAAGTGCTTCAACGTATAAAGATAATGCATCAACGGATAAAAGCTTCAACGGATAAAGCCTCAACGGATAAGGCCTCAATGGATGAAAGATTCAACAGATGCTTAGTTCATTAGCAGTTGATAGTGATAATTCACAAGCTGACAGAGACACATGGGTTGACAGAGACAAACTGGAATGTGGAAGCCTCTAGGAGGAATCAAGAAAATGCAGCATTTCCATTCTGATGCAAACAAGGAAGCATTCAAAGATTCACAGATTATCCTAGATTGCATTGGATAGAGAAATGAAGAAGAAACATGTGAAGAATCTTTTTAATTGTATTTTACATTTTTTTCTTTACTTATAAACTTGGTGATATATAAACCAAGTAGCAGCTAGTAATTAGACAAGAATTTTCCTGAGCTGTTTAGAAATATCCAAAGAGAAAATCATCTAGTTTGTACTAGGAAGCAGCTGTGATTTAATTCTTTGAATCACAGATTTTCTGAAATAACACATCTCTGGTGGAACAACAAATCCACCAGAAAAGTTTTTAAGTTCTTTGTGTTCTTTACATTTGTGTTTGAATATATATCTGTCTGTATCAGCTTCAAGCAATTCACACACATTTGTTCACTTAAACACTTAGCCTTAGAAACTACTCAAAACTTGAAAAAGTTTTGAGATTTACATTCAACCCCCTTCTGTAAATCTCATTGTTAGTCCACTGGGAATAACAATTGGTATCAGAGGAAGCTCTTAACATACAAAGAGTTTAAAGATCTATTCTGTTAACATCATGAGTAAGAAGGATATTGGTGTAAAGATTCCAATCCTGGAAAGAGATAATTATCATCACTGGAAGGTGAAGATGCATTTACATCTTCTCTCTCAAGATGAAAGCTACATCAACTGTATTGAGAATGGTCCTCACATCCCACACAAGGTAGCAACAGCTGCTACTGCAACAGTTGCTGTTGGACAGTCTATTCCCAAGCCAAAGGCAGAATGGACTGTTGAAGATATTGAAGAGGTCCACAAGGACAAAAAAGCCATGAACATTCTGTTTAATGGCCTGGATCAAGATATGTTTGACAATGTCATCAACAGCCAAACTGCTAAGGAAATTTGGGATACTGTGCAGCTTATCTATGAAGGCACTGAGCAAGTTAGAGAAAACAAAATGCAGCTTCTCATTCAACAGTATGAATATTTTCACTTTGAAGAAGGAGAATCATTGAATGATACCTTCAACAGATTTCAGAAACTGTTGAATGGATTGAAGCTGTATGGGAGAGTGTACCAAGTCAAGGACTCCAATTTAAAATTTCTAAGGTCTCTACCAAAGGAATGGAAGCCTATGACTGTTTCTCTAAGAAATTCTCAAGATTATAAGGACTTCACACTTGAAAGATTATATGGAATTTTGAAGACATATTAACTTGAGATGGAGCAAGATGAGCTGTTGGAAAAGGGAAAGAGAAAAGGAGGATCAGTTGCACTTGTAGCTGCCAGTGAGAAGGTTGAAGCCAGGAATAAGGAAAAGACAATGCCAAGTCTCAAAATTGGCACAAGCAAATCAGAATCAAGCAAGGGTAAAGAGCAAGTAGCTGAGGATGAAGACAATTCCAGTCAGGATGACTCTGATGATATCGATGAACATCTGGCTTTTCTGTCCAGAAGGTTTGCAAAGATGAAGTTCAGGAAAAATACAAAATTCACTAAGCCAAACAAAAACATGGTGGACAAATCAAAGTTCAAATGTTACAACTGTGGCATTAGTGGACACTTTGCAAGTGAGTGTAGGATGCCAACCTCTGATAAAAAGAAGTTTGAGCAAGTTGATTACAAAAAGAAGTATTTTGATTTGCTCAAACAAAAAGAAAGAGCTTTTCTCACTCAAGATGATTGGGCAGCAGATGGGGTCAATGAAGATGATGATGTGGAATATGTCAACCTAGCCCAGATGACTAATTCTGATGAAAATGAAACTAGTTCATCAAGCAACCAGGTAATTACTACCGATCTCTCTCAGCTTTCTAAACATGAATGCAATGAAGCCATAAATGATATGTCCAATGAATTATATCATTTGCGTGTTTCCCTTAAATCACTAGCTAAAGAAAACACTAGGATCAAAGAGAATAATGTGTTTTTAAGTGATAGGAATGATGTGTTAGAGAATCAGGTAATTGAGCTTGAAAAGATTAAACTTAAATGCTTGACTGTTGAGAGTGAACTAGAAGAAGCTGTTAAGAAAATAGAAATTCTTTCTAAACAGTTAGAAAGTGAGCAAGAGGTAATCAAGGCCTGGAAACCATCTAGGGATGTTAGTGTTCAAATTGCCAAGGTTCAGGGAATTGAATCATTCTGTGAGGATGCCTGGAAGAAAAACAAAAAGGAGTTAGAATTAATTGATGGATTGTCAACGGATGTTGAATCAACGGATGATGAAAGTTATTCGTTGAAGGAAGAAAAGTAGCATCCGTTGAAGGCTCATCAATTAAAACAGGCAAGTAATTTTAAAAATAAAAACCTTAATAAGAAGAATGATTCTACTATCAAGAACTTTGTCAAAGAAGGAGCTAGCACATCCAAAGATGCCAGTAAGGTGAATATAGGACACATGACTTTGGATCAGCTGAAAAATAGGCTTAAGTTGGTTGAGGATAAGAAGGAAATTAAAAGAAAATCTAAAAGAAATGGGAAGGTAGGGATTAATAAACATAACAATTACACACCTAATAGGTATGCTCCTAGAAAAAGCTGTGTGCATTGTAAAAGTGTTAATCACCTATATGATAATTGCAAATCTGTTAAAAATTCTCCCATGCCTTCAAATCCCTCTATGCCTAACATGTCTATGTCACCTCTGCATGCCATGCCTGTTATGTCTCATCAGAATCCCCATGCACATTTTGCAAACATGCCATATATTAATAATCCTTATTTTACTGCATTTAGTATGCCTCAAATGCCATGCAATATGCCTATGTGGAATAACATGTTTGCACAATCTATGCCTTATCAAATTCAATCAAATGTGCTAAATGATTCTGTGACTAACCCTACACTTCAACCAACCACATCTGAGATCAAGGTTGACCCAAAGTTACCTAAGTCAAAAGATGCAGGAGGAATGAAGTCTAGGAAAAAGACTAACAAGGCTGGACCCAAGGAAACTTGGGTACCAAAATCAACTTGATTGATTTTGTTGTGTGCAGGGAAAAAGAAGGAATTTATGGTACTTGGACAGTGGTTGTTCAAGACACATGACAGGAGATTTCACCCTGCTCACAGAGTTTAAGGAGAGAGCTGGCCCTAGCATAACCTTTGGAGATGACAGCAAAGGATTCACTATGGGATATGGCTTGATTTCAAAAGAAAATGTCATCATTGATGAAGTTGCATTGGTTGATGGTCTCAAACACAACTTATTAAGCATCAGTCAACTATGTGACTGAGGAAATACTGTTTCCTTCAATTCTGAAGCCTGTATTGTCACAAGTAAAAAGGACAATAAAGTGGTTCTAACTGGAGTTAGAAAAGGGAATGTGTACTTAGCTGACTTCAACTCTACAGATGCAGAATCCATTACTTGTCTTTTCAGCAAAGCAAGTGCAGTTGAAAGTTGGCTATGACACAAGAAGCTGTCCCATTTGAATTTCAAGACAATGAATGATCTAGTCAAAAAGGACTTAGTTAGAGGAATGCCTCTAGTGGAATTCACAAGGGATGGACTGTGTGATGCTTGTCAGAAAGGAAAGCAAAAGAAAGTATCATTCAGTAAGAAGCTTGAATCTGCAATTGATGAACCATTACAACTGCTACACATGGATCTTTTTGGACTAGTCAATGTATTGTCAATTTCAAGGAAAAGATATTGCCTAGTGATTGTTGATGATTTCTCTAAGTTTTCATGGGTCTATTTTCTTGGATCAAAGGATGAAGCTAGTGAAATCATTATCAATCATATCAAGCAAGTCAACAATCATCCTGATTTCAAAGTAAGGAATATTAGGAGTGACAATGGAACTGAGTTCAAGAATTCAACCATGAAGTTGTTCTGTGAAGAAAATGGGATCATGCATGAGTTCTCAGCTCCAAGGACCCCACAACAAAATGGTGTGGTGGAAAGGAAGAACAGATCACTAATTGAAGCTGCAAGGACAATGCTTGAAGAGTCAAAACTCCCAACTTACTTTTGGGCTGAGGCTGTTAACTGTGCATGTTACACTCAGAATATTTCTCTAATCAATCAGGCAAAAGGAATGACTCCCTATCAATTAGTCAAGAGAAGAAAACCAACTTTAAACATTATATCTCACATCATGACAATACTGAAGCAACCTCATCTAGAGCTAATCTACCACCTCAAAGGAAATGGACCAAGAATCACCCTTTTGAACTGATCATTGGTGATGCTACATCTAAAGTGCAAACTAGAAGGGCTACTCAAGATGAATGTCTGTATAGTAGCTTTCTATCACAGAAGGAACCTAAGAGAGTGGAAGAAGCTCTATTGGATCCAGATTGGATTTCAGCAATGCAAGAGGAGCTAAACCAATTTGAAAGGAACAAAGTATGGAAGCTGGTACCCAAGCCAAAGAACAAGAGTTCTATTGACATAAAATGGGTATTCAGAAACAAGATGGATGAAAATGTCATTATCATAAGAAATAAAGCCAGATTGGTTGCTAAAGGCTATTCTCAACAAGAAGGGATAGATTTTGATGAAACATTTGCTCCAGTTGCCAGACTTGAGGCCATCAGAATCTTTCTAGCCTATGCAGCCCATGCCAATTTCAAAGTCTATCAAATGGATGTCAAGAGTGCATTTCTAAATGGGGAATTGGAGGAAGAAGTTTATGTAAGCCAACCTCCAGGATTTAAAGATCCAAACTTTCCAGACTATGTGTATTATCTATTGAAAGCACTCTATGGACTAAAGCAAGCACCTAGAGCCTGGTATGAGACTTTGTCAAAATTCTTTCTAGATAATCACTTCACAAGAGGTACTGTTGACAAAACTCTCTTCTTTAGAAATGTTAATGGCTCTAAAATACTTGTTCAAATCTATGTAGATGATATTATATTTGGATCTACAGATGATAAGCTTTGTAAAAAGTTTGCTAAGTTAATGCAAAGTAAATATGAAATGAGCATGATGGGAGAGCTAACTTATTTTCTTGGTTTACAAGTTAAACAAGTTAGTGATAGAATTTTCATTAGTCAAACTAAATACATTTATGATCTTTTATAGAAGTTTGACTTAATGGATTGCTCATCTGCAAAAACTCCCATGGCCACTGCCACCAAGCTTGAATTAATCAAGGCTGAAAAGTCTGTGGATATTTCAAGTTATAGAGGCATGGTTGGCTCACTTTTATATTTAACTGTTAGTAGACCTGATATAATGTTTTCTACATGTCTCTGTGCTAGATTTCAAGCTGACCCTAAAGAATCTCACTTAGTGGCTATTAAAAGAATCTTCAGATATCTCAAAGGGACTCCAAATCTAGGAATTTGGTACCCTAGAGAGTCTGGTTTTGATCTAATTGGCTACTCAGATGCAGATTATGCAGGCTGTAAAATAGACAGGAAAAGCACAACTGGCACCTGTCAATTTCTAGGGAACAAGCTTGTGTCATGGTTCAGCAAGAAGCAAAACTCTGTTTCTACATCAACAGCTGAAGCTGAGTACATTGCTGCTGGTAGTTGCTGTGCACAGATACTATGGATGAGGAATCAACTATTTGACTATGGTTTGACTGTTGACAAAATTCCAATATTCTGTGACAACACAAGTGCCATTGCCATTACTGAAAATCCAGTGCAGCACTCAAGAACCAAGCACATTGATATCAAGTATCATTTCATTAGGGAACATATGATGAAAGGTACAGTGGAACTTCATTTTGTTCCAAGTGAAAAGCATATTGCAGACATATTTACCAAGCCACTTGATGAATCAACATTCACAAGATTAGTAAGTGAGCTAGGTATGCTTAATTATTCATAAATTTATGTCCTCTATATAATCTGTATTGAAGCCTGAAATGAATTTGCTGCAAGAACAAAGTTGGCTTCAAGAAAAACCTATCCTATCAACGGATATTCCCTATCCGTTGAAAGCCAAAATTGTTCTATCAACGGATGTTCATTATCCGTTGAAAGACAAATACATTTCTGGTAATTTTATCCCTCAACGGATAAAATAGTGTTGGTCATCAACGGATAACTATTTACCTTATCCGTTGAAGTGTAACATCAGTTACTTTCAGTAAATCACAGCCGTTGATTTCTTTACTTAACCGTTGATACAGATATACACTGTTCTATGTATTTGTTTTAAAGGCAGTTTAGAATTTCTACAGTTTTATTTATTCTTAAACGGCTGTAATTTACTTAAAAGTATCATTTTATTTACGTTTTAATTCAAGAAAGTATAAAAGCCCATTGAACTCTTATTTTTCACTTTACGCTTTCTTACAATTTTCATTCTCCTTCTCTTCCAAAATTCTCAAGTTTTTCTCTGCAACCTCTACTCACAACAATGGCACCAGTAGTCAAAATTATGTCTCAAACAGGATTTGTTTATGAAAAGAATAATTTCGTAGCCTTGATTGAAAAGAATGAAGCCCATTCTGATTATCACAAGATGATGGACTTCATCAAACACTGCAAACTGAGCTATGCAATGCTGGAAGCCCCAACCATCTACTGTGAGGTGATTGAGGAGATTTGGACAACTGCAGAGTTCAACTCCACAGATATGACTATTGCCTTCTCTCTCAAAGGTAAGGATTATTACATTAACTGTGATGATATACAGTCTTGCTTTAAGTTGCCTGAGAATAATGCCATAACACCACACACTGATAAAGATGTATCTGCTATGTTAGATTCCATAGGCTATGCTTTTGATTCTTCTAGTTTAGGTAGCATTAGAAGGAAAGGCCTTAGGAAAGGATGGAGTTTTCTTGAAGATGCCTTTATTAAGGTTTTCTCTGGGAAGATTAGAAATTTTGATGCTATAACTTCATCTCTTGTTAATATGCTTTATATGCTAGTTTCTGATAGGTACTTTAATTTTAGCAAATGTGTCATGCTAGAATTAGGTTCCAGATTAGGTAACAAAGCTAATAGACCACATAACATCTACTATGCTAGATTCTTTATGTTATTGGCTAACCATGTTGCTGAAGGATTGGTTATATCAAATGAGAATAATAAACTCAAATGCTGGGCACAAGAGAAAAGGGTCCTTGCAGACCTTTTGAGAATGAACCTCAACAGCCAGGTGCCATCGGTATATTTGCCAATCATGAATGCACCACAGGTAAGTGAGGTAAACACTTCTATAATTCCTACCATCTCCAACCCCATTGTTTCTTTGTCTTCTAGTGTGGCAATGAGATCTGTGTCTTTGCCCAAACAGGTTCCTACCAAAGCCACCAAAACTAAAGTTTCAAAACTCAAGTCAAAGAAAACTACCTCTGTTGTTTCTCAAAAGACAACAGTTGTAACAACTACCATAAACCCTGAAGGGAGTGAACAGGGTGTGAGTGGTGAGGGGAGGGGTGAACATCAAAAAACCCCCAGGATAAGGTGGGAGAGGTGAGTGGTACCCAAGCCAGCCAAGCCACAGTCTCTCAAAAGATTGTGGTGGTTCAAAAGGAGTCTAACACATCCCTAGTTGCATCCTCCCAAAAGGGTGCAACTATTGAAAATAGTATTGAAAATAGTCCCCAACCAGGGATACAGACCAAAAGAGGGAGGGACACTGAAGCCACACATTCACCAGTTAAAGCCTTTTCAAGGAAGAAGAAGGCCAAGACCCTAGTTTCCACACAAGGGGCACACACAGCACAAATACATCCACCTGTATCTGAGCCTTCTCAAATTCAGCTTGATGTGATTCCAGCAAATGTGGAGTCACAGCCCCATTCTCTCATAATATAAACACACCAATCATCAAACTCTCCATCACCCTCTCTGGATGTGGATATGATATTCACATCAATTCCTGATTCTCCCTCATTAAAACTCAGGGAGGAGCCCCACTCAAAACCTGATGATCATCATCTTTTAGATGATTTGTTGGATCATCAGCCAATTCTTTCAGATGTAGTTGAAGAATCTGTGTTACCTCACTTAAAATCAATTCACACAGACTCAACAATTATGTTACTTTCTATATCTACATCTTTTCCTTCTTCAACGGATATCTCTCATCCGTTGACAAGTGGTTGTTCTTCAACGGATAAGCTTAACAGCAGTTATCCGTTGATACTGTCAGTTTCCACTTCAACGGATACTCCCTATCCGTTGATGGTCTCTACACCCATAACAGAAACAATTCCAACTATAGAGGACATGGCTACTGTACAATCACTTTTAGGTTTGAGGGAAGGGAGTGATTTTTTGAGTGAGGGGCTGGGTTGCTCCCAGGCAAAAGGAGAGGTTGAGAGTCACCTTATGCATGCTATTTCTTCCAGCATGGCAAAAGTAAGTGAGGGGAGTGCCACCTTAGAAGGTGAGGGTGAGGGTGTGAGGGTGTGTGTGAGCCAGGGGGAGCCCCTGATGCAAGAAAATAGAGAAAAAGAGAGAAATGCAGGTACAGAAGCTATAAGGGTGGATCCAGCCATTGCTAGTGAGTCAATGAAAGTGGATGATGTAGAAAAGGAAAGACAATTTCAGCAACATTACAAAGCTGTAATTGATAACATTTCCTTGGATGCTGACACTTTTACTCATCCTGTTTCAGCCTATCAATTATTGGCTGCTTAGGGCAATGTGGAGGCAGAACAGACATTAAACATTGTACACACTTCAGAATCTCTTCTCAGAGACAAAGCTGCTGTTAACAAGCTGCCTTCTCAAGCTGGTGAGCCATCTGAAGAATTTGGAATAAATTCTAATGATGATGACTCTGATTTTTTGGATGAGAGCATGAACTTAGGGGGAGTAGCAGGCCCAAGTTCTGTTCCAAATCTTCCTGAATGGGCATGGGCAAAAGCATCAACACCAGGAGAGTTTGGTGTCACTTTGGTCAGACAAGTCATGACAATTCAGAAGGCCCTTCAGGAGACTACAGATGCTGGTACCAAGGCAATTCTTCAAGCTCATCTGGAATCTCTGCATCTCTTGCAGTTGCAGCATTTCAAACAGAATCTAAGTGTGGATGAGCTCAAGCAGGATATTGCTGATCTAAAATCCTACAATGCTGAGAAGTTGGATTCAGTCATACCTTATGGTACTATGCAAGATTTGTTGGGGAGACTGAGGAAAGAATCTGATGCTGACAAGAGACTGGCCAGATTGGAAACCAGAGTTCAGATCATTGAAGACTCTATGGTCACCATTCTTCAGAATCAACAAACTCAAACAAATCTACTCATGCAGCTGGCAAATGCACAAGGCTTGACCCCTACCCTTGATGATAACAAAAAAGGGGAGAATAAAGGGGAAGGGGAAGGAGAGCCATCAACAACAGTTCAAATTTCTCAAGTGCTAGTTCCTGCCATCACCACTTCTCCAATTATTCAAATCAAAGGAAAGCTTGATGGAATTGATCTAATCCAGATAGCAGCAGCTGAATTGCAAGTCAAAGAGCAAAGGAAGAAGATTGATGAAAAGATGCAACAAATATTTGGTTCTACAACTTCTCAATCACAATCTGTGAAGCATAGCACAAAAGTGGAATCAATTATTATGGAGCTCAAGCCAGTAGGGAGGAATAAGGTTGGAGAGACTTCTTCCAAGGATCTGAAACCTATGGTTCTCAAGCCCAACAACAGATCCAATAAGGACTCTACAAAGAATCCTCTGAAAGAAGTGGATTTTCCTCTTCCAAAGGCTGATGAGGACAAGCTTTTGGGTAGAAGTATCACAAAGCTCAAAGAGACCATGGATGTGGCTGTAAGGAGGAACATGGCTATTATCTTCAGAGAGGGAAAGAGCATATGTGTGTTGCAAGGACATCCCAAATTCTCAATAGCCAAGAGGGAAGAAACCAGAAGGTTGAAGGAAGAAGCCAAACAGCTAAAGGCTGACAAAAGAGCACAAGCAAAGCTTGAAAAACAGCTAAAGTCAAGTCAGGCTGAAGAACAGAAAGAAATTAAAGGTAAAAGTGAAGATGAAGCTATGGGGGACATGGTTGATACTGATATGGAGGAAAGAAGTAAGGGAAGAGAAGAATGGCAGAAAGGGAACAGAAAGACGGTCAATGCAAAGAGAAAGATGGTAGATGAGACTGAAGAAACCCAATCAATATCCAAACCACTACCCTCTATTCCTGAACCCATTGTGCCTGACCCCTTCATGAACATTCATGGTGAAACAATCATTCCCAAGGAGGAACCAATTGATTGGGACACCATCAAATTGCCCACCTTCCTAACCTCTTCTCCACCATCAAAGAAGCAGAAAAGAAGAATCAAATCAACACCCTCTAAAGCCTCAATCAAATTCACACAGAAGCCTAAGCCTAAGCCTCAAGCCTCTAAGGATGATTATGTTCACATCTGTGACATAAAAGAATTTTCAGACATTGAACTCTATCTGGATGAGCTGGAGGAAGTAAGGGGAATAGCTGCCTACAGACAGCTACCAGAAAGACTAGTGTTCAAATACAAAGGAGATGGGGAAAGAACCTGGCCTCTTTACAGAATTCTGAATGAAGGCTACTCTACCTTGATTAGAGTCTACTCAGCCATACAAAGGGATTCTGGCTTTACCAGGACTGCCAAGACTGAGATTCTCAACAAGATTGCCAACATAAGGAAAACTTGGAGGGAGCCCAATGCTTTGCCTAGAACATTACTCATTCAAGAAAGAGGAATTACAATTCACAAATCACCTCATTGGTTGATGGAGTTCAGAGACAATAAAGGAATCAGAAGATTTTTCAGAATTGAAGATCAGCTCAAGATTGCCAGTAATGAAACTCTCAAGGATATGCAATCTAAGTTAGACATCAATGAAGAAGATGAAGCTGAATTCTACAGACAACTTCAACTTCAAATAGAGGAGAATGACAGGAGGCTAGGAAAGAAAACAAGGAATGAAAGGAAAAGAAACTAATCTGCTCAGGCTAAAGGAGCACCCTTGGAAATAATGTAATTCTTCAATTCCATCTCAGCATACACATTTTTGTAACACTTTTGAATTTCTGCTTTATTACAGTTTATATATTTGTTAAGTGTTTTGTTATCATCAAGCTAAACCCAAATTTATGCCTATAGTTCTAGTAGACATAAATACGGGGAGATTGTTAGGAATATGTGTATTAGTTTGATGATAAGTTAAACAAAACACTTAAGTCGAAATCTAGTGCTTGTAGCCTCAACGGATAAGACCATCTTGGCTATCCGTTGAAGGAGTAGCTTTACTTAGCAATAAGTTTAGTATTGCAGCACATTTCATTCTCTGGATTCAAGTTGTAATTCTTAGATGTTGTAGGAAATTATCAGTCATGTTGACTACTAGTGGATATGCAAATAGGAGGGCTAATTGTAAATATTTCATGCCTTGTAATTTTGTGTAAGTGAAGAAGTATCAACGGATATTGAAGACCTTCAACGGATAAGAAACAAAGCTTCAACAGATGTCTCTAATGCTTCAATGGATAATATCCATCAACGGATAAGTGCTTCAACGGATAAAGATAATGTATCAACAGATAAAGCTTCAACGGATAAAGCCTCAACGGATAAGGCATCAACGGATGAAAGCTTCAACGGATGCTTAGTTCATTAGCAGTTGATAGTGACAATTCACAAGCTGACAGAGGCACATGGGTTGACAGAGACAAACTGGAATGTGGAAGCCTCTAGGAGGAATCAAGAAAATGCAGCATTTCCATTCTGATGCAAACAAGGAAGTATTCAAAGATTCACAGATTATCCTAGATTGCATTGGATAGAGAAATGAAGAAGAAACATGTGAAGAATCTTTTTAATTATATTTTACAGTTTTGTCTTCACTTGTAAACTTGGTGATATATAAACTAAGTAGCAGCTAGTAATTAGACAAGAATTTTCCTGAGCTGTTTAGAAATATCCAGAGAGAAAATCATCTAGTTTGTACTAGGAAGCAGCTGTGATTTAATTCTTTGAATCACAGATTTTCTGAAATAACACATCTCTGGTAGAACAACAAATCCACCAGAAAAGTTTTTAAGTTCTTTGTGTTCTTTACATTTGTGTTTGAATATATATCTGTCTATTTCAGCTTCAAGCAATTCATACACATTTGTTCACTTAAACACTTAGTCTTAGAAACTACTCAAAACTTGAAAAAGTTTTGAGATTTACATTCAACCCCCCTTCTGTAAATCTCATTGTTAGTCCACTGGGAATAACAAAGATATCGCATCAATTGCTAAGGATGCTAAGGTACGACACTTGCTGCATAGTGCCATGAATAATGTAATGTCAAACAGGGTAATTAACTGCAAGACTGCAAAGGAGATATGGGATGCCTTGGAGACAAGGTGTCAGGGAACTGATTCGATTAAGAAGAACATGAAGACAATACAAGAGTATGAACACTTTGACTCAAAGCCTAATGAGTCATTGACTGATCTATATGACAGATTTTTCAAACTCTTGAATGATTTGTCACTGGTTGATAAGGAGTATGATCTTGAAGATTCAAACCTTAAATTCCTGTTAGCTCTTCCTGAAAGTTGGGATTTGAAGGCAACAATTATAAGAGACAACTATAATCTTGAAGAAACAACTCTTGATGTAATTTATGGGATGATCAAGACCCATGAACTTGAGATGGAACAAAGAAGCAAGAGGAAAGGAGGAAAGTCAAGGACAATTGCTCTTAAGGCTGAAGAAGAATCCCCCAAGGAAGCTACCTCAAGAAAAGGTAAGGGAAAAGTGCTCATCACAAAGTCTGATACTGAGTCATCAAATTCTGATAGGGATGATGACTTAGAAACTGAAAGATTGCCTGAGATGGATGCTGATGAAAAGATGATGAAGCTGTGTGCTCTTATGGTGAAAGGAATTACAAGGATTGCATACAGAAAGTTCAGGAAGGGAAATAAGTTTTCCAGGAAAGGTGCAAGTTCTGAAAATAAGAATTTTAGAAAATCTGAAGGCAAAGGAGGGAAGTCTGACAGAGGAGATTACACAAATGTCAAATGCTACAACTATGGTGAGAAAGGCCACATATCTCCTGATTGTAAGAAAGTGAAGAGTGACAAAGGCAAGGCTCTTGTCACAAAGAAGAAAAGCTGGGCATACACTTCAGATTCTGAAAGTGAGGAGAACTCTGCCTTGATGACAAATGCTGATATGGAAAATGCTGATAGCAGTTCTAAAGCTGCTGAGTTAAAGGTACCTCAAACTACTTATGCCTTTCATACTGATGATATTAATGAGATGAGAAGATATCTTAAAACCATGTTCATTAGTTATAGAGATCAAAATTTAACATGTAAAAGATTAACTTCTGAAAATCTTGCTTGTCAAAAGAGGAATGATTATTTAGAAAAAGAGTTAGTCATGTTCCATCAAACTCAGAAAGATAGAGATGATGCTTTCTATGTTAGGGATGAAGTACTTAAAATGAATGAATCTCTAAAAACTGAGTTAGAAAAGGAAAGAGAGATTATCAGGACTTGGACTAACTTTGGCAGAACAACTCAAAATTTGTTAAGTAGTGGAAACTGGAAAGAGGGCTTAGGTTATGAAGATGATAAGAATGATAAAGGAACTGTAGAAATTAAGCCTATAGTTGTTAAACAAAAGCCAAATTTAAAACCTGTTAAGTTTGTAGCTGTAAAGTCTGATACTGAGAAATCAGAAGTTAAAGAGGAATTAACTTCAGACAAACTAAAACAGGAAAACACAACTGAAGTTAACATAGGCTTAATGACAAAGAAGCAGCTTAAGCATAAGATGAAAGATGTTAAGAATGTAAACAAGGTAAAGTCAGCTAGGAAAAATAGGAATGGAAAGGAAGGTGTGAATAAAAGCAATGATTATAAGCCTGTTCCTAATGCTCCTAGAAAAACATGTCATCACTTGTGGAAGTTCTAACCATCTGGCTTCTTTTTGCAGGAAGAATAAGAACATAAACTCCTTACCTTCAAAGTCAGGAGTTAAGAGTCAGTCTGTTAGATATAGGCCACAAAATCCTTATTTTCATTGTGGTAGTTTATGGCATTCCATTTATACTTGTAAGGAATATCATAGTTTGTACAATGATTATTATCAAATAAAACCTTCTTTAAAGAAAGTTAGCATTGTTCCTTCTAGTGTAAGTTCTGATACAAAGTCTGATAGTATAAATACTGATAAGAAAAATGTTATCATAAACTCTGATGCTAAATCCGCTGCAAATGTTAACAAACTTAACAAGGCCAAAGGATCCAAGCAAGTCTGGGTCCTTAAAACTAATCTTTAGTGGTCTTTGTGATTGCAGGGCAACAGGAAAAATATCCTAGTTCTGGACAGTGGATGCTCAGGACATATGACTGGAAATAAAGCCCTGCTATCAGACTTTGTGGAGAAGGCTGGCCCAAGTGTTTCTTATGGAGATGGCAACATTAGAAAAACACTGGGATATGGCAATATCAATCTTCGGAATGTCATCATTAAAGAAGTAGCTCTGGTCTCAGGACTTAAACACAATCTGCTGAGTGTTAGTCAAATCTGTGACAGAGGTTATCATGTGGAGTTCCTTAAAATGGAGTTGTTGAAAGAAAGAATAGAACTCTTATTGAAGCTGCACGAACAATGCTTGATGAAGAAAAGCTACCAACCTATTTTTGGGCTGAAGCTGTGCAGACTTCTTATTTTACTCAGAATGCAACACTCATCAACAAGCATGGAAAGACACCATATGAGATGGTGAAGAAAAAGAAGCCAAATCTGAAGTATTTTCATGTATTTGGATGCAAGTGTTTTGTTCTTAAGACTCACCCTGAACAGCTATCCAAATTTGATTTAAAAGATGATGAAGGAATTTTTATTGGATATCCACTTTCCACAAAAGCCTTCAGAGTCTACAATTTAAGAACAAGGGTTGTCATGGAATCTATCAATGTCTCCTTTGATGATAAGAAGATTACTGGACTTGAAGATTTCAATGATCATGATCAACTGAGATTTGAAAATGAAGACTTAAATTCTGATACTGAAATCCTGATAGTTTAAATCCTGATACTGCAAACTCTGATGGATTAAACTCTGATGTTATTGAAACTGTGGTGACTACGCCAAAGGAAGATGCACCTATGCAAGGGGAGCATACTGAAGATATAACCACATCTCAAGAAGTATCAGAACATATAACTGGCTCTTCAAGTTCTGATTCATCAAGTCCTGATAAGCCAAACTCTGATAGTTCTGAAAACTTAAATTCTGAAGGATCCAACTCAAAGAGGATAGTTTCAGGGGGAGCATCAGAAAATGTTGATGAAGATAACATGGATCGTGGGGGAACATCCAGTTCTAGAGAAAATCTTCCATCTGTAAGGAAGTGGACTAAATTACATACACCTGACTTAATTATTGGAAATCCTGATGCAGGTGTCAGAACTAGAACAGCTACTTCAAGTGAATGTCTCTATAATTCTTTTCTTTCTCAGACTGAACCAAAGAAAGTGGAAGAAGCTCTTCAAGATGCTGATTGGGTGCAAGCAATGCAGGAAGAGTTAAATGAATTTGAAAGAAACAAAGTCTGGACCCTAGTGTCAAGACCAAAGAACATATCTGTTGTTGGTACAAAGTGGGTGTTCAGAAACAAAACCGATAGTGATGGCATAATTACAAGAAATAAAGCAAGGCTGGTTGCAAAAAGATATTCTCAACAGGAGGGAATTGATTATGATGAAACATTTGCACCAGTTGCTAGATTGGAAGCCATAAGGATATTTTTGGCTTATGCTGCTCACAAAAAGTTTACTGTCTTTCAAATGGATGTGAAAAGTGCTTTTCTCAATGGAGAATTGGAAGAGGAAGTATATGTTGAACAACCTCCAGGCTTTGTAGATCCCAAATATCCAAATCATATTTACAGGCTTAATAAAGCACTTTATGGCCTTAAGCAAGCTCCAAGAGCATGGTATAAGACTTTATCTCAGTTTCTTCTGGAAAGTGGATTTAACAGAGGAACTATTGACAAAACACTGTTCTACCTCAACCATGGAAATGACTTACTTTTGGTTCAGATATATGTTGATGATATCATCTTTGGTTCTACAAATGACAGACTTTGCAAGAAGTTTGCCAAACTGATGCAGTCAAGATATCAAATGAGTATGATGGGGGAACTTAGCTATTTTCTGGGCCTTCAAGTCAAGCAAAATGAAGAAGGCACTTTTATTTGTCAAACCAAGTACACCAAAAATTTGCTTAAGAAATTTGGAATGCAAGATTGTTCAAGTGCATCCACTCCCATGGCCACTGCAACAAAATTGGATAAGGATACTGGTAAATCAGTAGATATTACTGATTATAGAGGTATGATTGGCTCTCTACTCTATATAACTGCTAGTAGACCTGATATCATGTATGCTACCTGTCTTTGTGCAAGATTTCAAGCAGATCCAAGAGAACCTCACTTAACAGTTGTGAAAAGAATTTTCAAGTATCTTAAGGGAACAGCTGATCTGGGATTGTGGTATCCTAGAGAATTAGACTTTAAACTAATAGGTTAGTCAGATGTAGATTTTGCAGGTTGCAAAATTGACAGGGAAAGCACAAGTGGAAGCTGCCAATTTCTTGAAGGCAGATTGGTTTCTTGGTTTAGCAAGAAACAAAAGTCAATTTCCACATCAACTGCAGAAGCAGAGTACATTGCTGCAGGAAGCTGTTGTGCACAGATTCTTTGGATTACTGGATTATGGGTTAAAATATTTTAAAATCCCTATTTACTGTGATAATCAAAGTGCTATTGCTATGACAGGTAATCCAGTTCAACACTCAATGATAAAGCATATCAGCATTAGGTACCACTTCATCAGGGAAACATGTGGATGAAGGTACAGTGGAATTACACTTTGTTCCAACAAATCAACAACTAGCAGATATCTTCACAAAACCACTGTGTGAAGCTACTTTTACAAGATTGGTAAATGAACTTGGAATGGTTTCAGGTTCTTTGTCTAAATCTGCTTAGTTTTTATTCTGATGCATTAGATTTTATGATCAGTATTTACAGATATTACTATCTTTGTGTATTCTGTGCTTAATTGAAAATTGCTTAAGTACTGATTATTGACTGATGTGAATTTCTAAAATCTGATAATGATATGAACGTTTCTGTGATTATTCAATCCAATGAGGATAAATATGCTAGATGCTGACCTAGTAGTCTTTAATATACTAACAAATCCCATATTTGAAGTAATTGTTTATGTGGAAATCTTTCAACAAAAGCAAATTCTGATATTGAGCTTAGTTAAGTTTACTTTGTTTATCTTATTACTAAGTCAAAAACTAGAATAATGCTTCTCATCTGATAAGTTATGATGTTAGAAAATCTTGTGAATGTACTAAGTGCTGATAAACCTCACTTATCAAAAGAAAAGGAAAAGAAAAAGAAATAAAAATCAGGTACTCCTTTGAGATCTAGAGTAAAATTATGGAAGGGACGACCCAAGTTCATTGCTGGTATTAAGTAATATGCATCAGAAAAGCAAAAATAAATATTTTTCTTGGTGACTTTTCACACTCTATGATTACTGGAGAAATACTCTGATAATAGCATAAATTCTGATAAGCAGTCGTGACTCACTTACACTGAGAAGCCACTGTAAAATGGAATTTCAAAAGATGCATAAAATAAGCATAAAACAGTTGAGGTGGACTCATGCATGAACTCATTCTAAAGTAGACTTCAGAATCATAACAGATTTAGAGCAAAGTTCTTAGTTATGCCTTATTTCTAAGATCACCTGAAGTGAATCGGACTTTAATCTTTATCTGATATTTAGCATACTACACACACATACACTCCATATGAATGATGAAAATTACTGTGGTGATAAATGTTGTTTTAGATGAACTTTTAAGTGTCGGATGCATAAATTCTGAGGACAAGTCATGATGGAGGTTCTGATGATTAAGTTCTGAAGAAACGAAATCAGAATTTGTGTGAAGAATTACATAAATATGCATTCATTTTTCGAGTCAAGAAATCATGTTCTGATGACTGTTAAGTTCTGATATAAGTCTAAGTTCTGATATTACACTCTGATTCTGTACTTGACTTATTTGTGGTTAAAATCTGAAACAGTCTTATTGAAATTCAGAATATGTTTGGGTGAGATATTAACAGTCAATACAATTTGGGTTACTTGTACACGTCTGTGCACAGTAATGTTTACTTGTTTCCTGTGCGCATTAAATCCCGTTTTAAACTTCTAATGGCTGTTTTTATTCTCATTAGTCTAGGGAGACGAGGTAGAATTATTTCTACCTATAACCATTCAATTTTCCTTGCGTCTCTTGGCATTCTATTGGCTATATAACCCAACACCTCATTTCAGCCAACACATCTCTCATTTTCTCTCAAACTCATTTCCTTTTCTCTCATCACAACCATGGTTCATTACGACTTAGCTCTGAACTATGATACTTTCACTCTCACCATGAGGTGTACAGAATGGCAGCAGGAATGGCATGTCACTGCCATTCCTGATGAAATTTGGGACTCGGTTCCCCAAGAGGTCCTCACAGATCTCTTGTTCTTTTACATGGACTACCATCACCATCTTGAGCGACTGGAAGAGGAACGGCTGGAAACTCTCTGACAGCAGGAGCGTATTATTCGTCTTGCTGTTCTTTTTGTTGAGAGTAGGAAGAAGAAATAATTTTTCCTACCTGTTTCTCTTCACCATCAGCTTTGTCTGGCTTCTTAGCTTAGGACAAAAGCTGTTGATGTTAGGATTTGTAGCCTAGGACAATCTTGTACTTTTTAGCATGTAATTTAAATTTCATGAAATGTATTTGCTCAATATATTAATGAAATTTTATATTTATGCAAGATTTTATCTCTAAGCCGTTTGATATTCTGATGATTTTTTTTAAAATCCCGATACTAACCATATTCTGATGATCTTTTTAGCTCTGATACAAATCAAGTTCTGATTCTGACGTGGCAGTATTTGTTTACTTAATTTCTTTATGGTCATTCTCTCATTGGTCATATTTTAACAGAATATTGGTCTCGCAGTGAAAATAATTTATTAAGTGGGAACAGTTTTAAATTTTAAAATAAAACTGAACTACCTTGATTAATGGGATTAGTTGGTAAGTGGAACGGTTTTTCCTTGAAAAACTGCATGTGATAAGTAATGATTACTGAATTTCCGTGCCCATTAATTATCCTTTACTGCTGCATGTCTGACAGGTGTACCAACGGTTACTTTTTCTACCGTGTATAAGTAAAAGAGAGAAAAGATTGTAAACTCTTTTATTTACTTTCATATTTTATCTCTCTCTCTCTCTCTTTACTCTTATTCTCTCTCATCTACTAACGCTTTTTCATACAGACATTTCATCTAACACCTTACAGGCAACCTAATTTCTCAACTATTTCTCATGGCACCTAAGGATTTGATTATAGATGGAGCCAAGTTTGTACCCAACAACTATGTTGCAATCTTGAACAATGCTGAAGCTCCATCTGATTTGCACTTTATGTAAGATCTTCTAGCACACAGTGAGATTGGGTATGCGTTGACCCAACCTCAAGTCATTTCAAGCCAACAAGTTCTGACGTTCTGGCGGACAGGGCATTTTGATAATGGTGGTACTACCGGTACTCCAAGCATTATTTTTGAAGTGAATGACGTTGAGCATGTGGTAACTCCTGGAGCAGTTCGTAAAGCTCTCCACTTACCAGAAGGCTGCACTTTTTCAACAGCGGAGGATCCTATTCTACAGCAGCTCATGGCCAATTTGGGTTATGAGAAGAGTTTGGCCAAGCTTGGACAGTTGAAAAGGGCACATATCAGGAAGGAATGGAGCTTTTTCTTCGACTGCATCACTAAGGCATTCGCCAATAAGTGTTCCAACTTTGATGTCATTCCAATTATGAGTCAGCACATCGGGTATGCTATTATTCACCAAACTCACTTTGATTTTGCAAGTGATGTGCTAGGTTTTATAGGGGATAGGATGACATAAGATAGGAATGTAGTGTACTTTTCTCGATTCTGTCAGCTTATATATACCTTCTGTTGTGCTGATGAACCCAACCTACCACCAATTTAATTCCACCATTTAAGCTTGCAAAGCGGGCTTTTAATGACTTGTTAGACCCTTACAGATACCTCAGTCTGGAAAACAGATCCTGGTAAATGCTGATCCTCACACCTACAGATCTGTTTACCCTGATGTTCAACCCACCAGCACATCCCAGACACCACAACAACCATCAGAACATAACACACATACACCTCAACCAACTCAACCCTCCATCAGAAAATATTTCAAACCTTCACAGATATCTCAACCTTCATCATCAGCACATACTTTGAGGCATTCATCTTCAAAGCCCAAGAGGACAAAGACTATACCTCAGACACAACAGAAGAGAAGGAGGATTATTTTGAGAGATGAGTCAGACAGTGAGGAACAAGTTCCTATGTTAGAACATGTTATCACAGAAGCTGAAAAGGTCTCTTTTCAGAAGGATATTGGAATTGGGGGTTCTAAGCTTCTCAAAAGGCTTAGAAGGATATATTCTGATGAAACTCCCAAGGTATCTTCACCTTCAAAGAGATACAAGAAACAGAGAGCACACAGGGACAGGGCTAAGTCAGTTTTAGAGGATGAGGAAGCAGCAGCTCAGGAAGGAGATCAAGAATCTCTGATCTCAAAAGAGCCAGAATTTGCTGAAGCTACTGCATCTACACCTCCATTGTCACCAACTCAGGAAACTGCTCAAGATAAAGTATCTATACCACCTGTGTCTCCTGTAAATGAACCAGTATCTACTGCAGACCCAGGCACAAGTGCTGATATTGATATTCACAACCTAATTGTGCCTGAGGTTCTCTACTTAGAAGCTCCACCAGCTCCAATCAATCCATCAACAACACCAATTCCTGATGCTGATGTTACTCTAGAATTGCCTACAACACCTTCTCTACATCTAGACATTGAAGATCAGACTATAGGTGAGCATCAGAATATGGCTGTTGATCAGAACTTGGAAGCAGATCAGCACTTAGAGGATGATGTTGAAGCCTCCATAGCCTCTCATACTGTTCTTTTATCAGAGGATGTTGACTCTGTAAGTTCTGATACTGTAAATTCTGATGATACTGGTGATGTTGCTACAAATGCAGATGCTGATGCAGTTGGTCCTTCTGGACATGCACCTCTACAAGCTCCTTCAAAAGCTGAACTAGTTAAAAAGTTTGTTAGAGGAGATGCACCAGTACCTTGGAGTGAAACTCCTAGAGGACAGGAGTGGACTAAGGAGTGGAACACAGTCACCTTTGTTCCATCTGAAAAAATTCTTGCTGAGCACTTGGCAAAAGCTGATGAGATGCTAATTAATGATAATTTCAAAACACAGCTGAGAGTTACTGCTTTGAGTACTAGACATCTTCAAGGTCAACACTCAATAACTCATGCCGAGGTGCATAAAATTCAAGAAGCTTTAATCAAGCAAGAAACAACTATGAAACTTGAAAAGAAAAACTTTTTCAAACCTTCCTTTGACAGAATTGCCAACATTGAAAAGATTCAAGAGAAGAAACAGGATCAGATTGCTGATATTATTAAGAATCAAGCGACTCAGCAGTCTCAACTCAATGAAATCCAATCCTCAGTGGAATTGCTTGTCTCTCTTCTTTTACCTGCTGATGTCAAAAAGGGGGAGAAAGTAATTAAGTCCAAATGCAAACCTGATAAGACACTGAAGAAAAAGGATGATGGTAATGACCCGGGAAACTTTGGAATGGGTGGAGGTCATGGTCAAGGTGGAGGTCTCTCACCAAGTAGAGCCGGAACTATAAGTCATAGAACAAGTCCTGATACTGGGAGAAGAATAACTTCTGATACTGGTAAAAGGATAAGTTCTGATGAACTTTTGGATCTTGATGAAGAAATTTCAAGACAGTTATTTCTGAAAGAAAATTCAGGAATGGACTTTGAGAGTCTAATGGAAGAAGAAGCTAGGCTTAAGTTGGAAAAGGTCAACTCCAAATCTGAAGCTTCTGTTGTTAAAAAGAAACTTCCTACGGCTAAAGGCATTGTGATAAAAGAAAGGATAAATCCTGTGGCAACCAAGGCCAAATCACAATTACAGATAGATCCAAGGTCCAAGGGTAAAGAAAAAGTTGGTGAACCTGTAAAGGTTTATGTGCCTCCTGTGGATAAAGAAATTTCTGTTGAAGATGCTGATCTTACTCTGACTTCAAGGAAGATTTCTAAAACAACCTCTGACATGACTCAAGTTGTTCAGAGTCAAGATATAGTTAGTTCTGATATAACAATGAAGCAAGCAACCTCTGACATAGCTCAAGTTGGCTTGATATCAAAAGATAAGTCAAAGGAAACCTCTAACATTGCTCATGTTAAATCCTTAAAGTTACTCCTACCAGGATTCACTAAAGCCAAACAGACTCAAACTTAAAAGACTGCAGCAAGTGGTTTTGAAGGAAGAGTGTTTACTGGAAAGGAAGCAAGAGATAAATCTGGATTAGGTAGTGCTGATGAAAGAAGAGTGCAGAACACAACCAATGATCCAACTTTCTTAAGTGAACCAGGTGTTGGAGCAACTCCTGAAAGAATGAATCAACTAGAATCTGTACAGATGGTCTACCATACCTTCTTGAAAGAACACATCTTGTTATATTTCATGACAGATGGTAGGGTTTACCATATAAGGGAAAATGCTATACCACTGAAGTATTTTGAAGAACTAGAACATGTTTTATTCTTACTTCAAGTGAATGACAGAATAACAGAAAGTGCTGCAAATTATTTGAAGACTCAAATTCAGAGACAGAAAAGGCTTTATTCTGTAAAGTCTGACAGCACATACTGTCCCAAGTACAAAGATCACAAGGGTGATATTGTTGATATGAAGCCTAATACTGCACAGATCAGAACATATCTTGGTATTAAGGGACTTGAATTCAATCTAGAGTCTGACAAAGCCTATGTCATAAGACTAGATCAGGAGTTGAGAGAAGCAAAAATTAATGATCTCAGATATGCTATCTTCCAAACTGGTGAAGATACTGCAGAACTCAAAGCTGCTAAAAGGAGGATGATTGATGAATTCAGATATGCTGAGAGATGTTTGTTAAAGAACTATCTCAGAACAACTCCTCACATCAAAGAGATCAGAAAGTGAAGCCAAGTCAAGATCTACAACTGCTCAAATTCTGATATGTATACAGACTGAAGTTGTTATCAGAAGTTAAAGTTGGTAAAGCTTTAAGGACTGTAAGTTGTAGTTATCTAGTCAAATTCTCATGCATTTGTACTTAATGTTTTTGACATAATCAAATATCTGTTAAACTTGTATATTATGCTAATTTACAAGTTGGGGGAGATTGTTATATATATATTTGATAATGTCATGTCTAATATGATTTATGTTTAGTTTTCAGATCTTACTTAAACAGGGCAAATCAGTACTTACCCGAAATCATCACTTATACTGAAATCAGAACTTAAGTTATCAGTACTTAAGATTCAGGAGATATTTATCAGGAGATAATATCGAGACTTAAAGGAAACTTTCAGATAAGGAAGGCGGCTGATTGAAAGGAAAGAAGATCAAGACAAACGTAAGAAGAGATATGCATGAAGAAGGAATTCTGTGAAGAATGGAATACTTCGAAGAAAAGATAACTGATTGATGTATTTTAGGAAGCAGAATTATATTCCATATCAATTAGCGATTATCTTATAACTGTGTGATATATAAACACAGACATAGGGTTTACACTATAAGTGTTATCATTATCGAGTATATTATTAATTGTAACCCTAGTAGCTCTCGTGATATTTGTTCATCACTGAGAGAGGACAGTTCCATATTGTAACAGAGTTTATTATATTGAATAAAGTCTGTTTTTTGTTACTTGAGTTCTTTAGTTCGATTTGATTGTGCTATACACTGTATTCAACCCCCTTCTACAGTGTGTGTGACCTAACACATATCACAGATGAAGAATGAAAGTTATGCAGTGGGTTCATAGAAGATGACACATCACAAATTCAGTTATATTTACTCAGTCATTTTATGTGTTGTACTTGCAGACATTATGCTACTTTTCCTCGCATTTTTGTAATTCTCTGATGTCACTTTTCACAACAATAAATTAAACTATAAGTCTACAAAAATAGGAAAGATATCCCAAACAAAACATAACATAAATAATTAACCGTCACGCAATAATACAAATAGTTTAACAACTTATATCATTCAAGCACTTAAATTGTATCCTTACTGCTTTGTTTAAAAATTCACTAAATAAACTAAACACATAGAAAGTACGAGGAATATTTGTACCAAGATACAATATAAGACAGAGAAAGTCATACTCCTTCAATCAATCACGATAACAGCCCGCATTATTTCCACACGAAAGCGCGTATAGGATGAATCAATCCAAATGAAGCAACAACGGTCACCGATTGTCAGCTGCAGGTCATTACGGAACTTCACCCAACCACCCAGAATTGCAGTTCTATTGCCCTGCTTACGCTTCCGGATCTCTAGATCCCAGGAACAATCACCTTTAAAAACTTTAATCATCTCCTTCTTCCTCCAAAAGATCATAAGATTAATATAATCCACCGAAATGTCCTGCATCATAAAATCAATTGAAATGTTTTATAAACTACTACCAAAAATGATGATTGACATTGCTTGACATAAGTAAGAGAATTTACCACTCCATAACAATAATCCAACATGTGAAAATTCTGCACTTTAATGACAAATTTTGAGGGATAACAAAGAGAAAATGATAACTGCCCTGCTTCATAACTTCACACATTTAGCAAAAATCCGGGTCACAAACAAAAATATTAATCTAACATTAAACATATGTAATAACTTACTTGCTGCAAGAACAGAAGGAGGATTAAGAACTATCTCAACATTTCTACCATCATAAAAACTCAACCTAAAAGTCCTTCCAACATCATAGGTGAAAAGCAGCATGTCGAAGGACTGAAAACTCAAGAATCCTAAAGCAGCATGTAACACCCCCAAATCCGGGGTCGGGGATCCGGGTTGTCACGAGTTCCATTTCCCTTAATAACACCCAATCTTAATAATTAATCAACTACTCTGTACTGTGACCCCACAATAAACACACACACCACACGTTATAGTCTCAGAGATGAACATCCAAAAATAATCACAAGTCATTTTATTCCACAATTATCTGCCAATACACCTTAAAAGGTTTTCTGAATAAATTTACATTTTCTTTGCCATTATTACAATTCATAAATATACATAATCTGATACATCAAAAGTTGAAAGCCTAGCCTATTGGTAGTTCCTACCTCAGCTATGGCGGCATAAGTGCTTCTAGAAAACTGCGGAACGTTTCCTATCAGCTCGCGAATTAGGAGCTTGGTCCTGTTCATCTTGTCTATCTGATGTTGTGTGATGAAAGAAGAAAGCAAGGGTGAGCAGCAAGCCCACCGAAATAATATGTATAATAATTTATAATATATGAGCATTCTCATAGTACTCATGAAAGTCTTGGTCAAAAGAAATGAACCAAGTTTGATATCTTAATGCGATGAACTCGCAAAATATTCAGTATATATACATATATACTTTTCAAAATATTGGAAGTCCTCTTCCATGCATAATATACACAAAGTCCCAGTGTATAACTGTATAAAAAAATATCGTTGCAAGGTGATCTCATATATCTAACCTTGTCTCAACGTTTTTCTGAAAATCTTTGTCATTCATAAGACAATTATTAATTAGATATAAGTTTAAAAGATGAGGTTACCAAATACCCCAATATACTTATATCTTTCCCAATACCACTTGAACTACCACCGTTCAAGTTACAATCAGTTTCAAAAGTTCATCACATAGATGAGACTACAAGACAAGATTTGAATAGATTCAATCTTTGAAATATTATTGAATGAAATAAAGTTACGAGATACTTTATTTAGTCCCGATATATATATATCCACATATATATATCTCTTAAACATTTCCTGGAACCTCTGTTATGTAAAGTATGAACAGAGTTTGAAACATCCAATGAATTTTGGAAAGGAAAAGAATTTTGGCATAAACCCGATATCTCGCTGATCAGGCAAAGATACCAATAAGTAACCTTTTCTACTGTAGATGGATGAATTCCTCACCGGTCATCACCCTGGCCGCATTAGGACCTCGCGCTAGACCGTACCCCGGCCCCTCACGCGTTGATGGACTGCCACCCAGCCACTTATACAATAATAGACCGTACCCCGGCCTGTCGCTTATGCCGACTCAATGAGATGGGCTTACTTCCCGAACGTTGGGCAAGTAATCAATTCATTTACCAAAACTGCAACCTCGTTGCGAATATAAAATACACCACAGAGCCGGATTCCCCAGGTTTTGAGCGAGTATTTAAATCCCCTTAAAAAGGAAGATCTTAAATATAAAAATGAGTTTTGGGATCCGCTCTGACTTTAAAAATCATTTTGAAGACTCGAAAACACTTTAAAGAGTGTTTGGAGTAAAGCTGATTTAATGAAGTAAATCAGTCCCCAGAATATTAGAAAATATCTGAATATTATTAATTAAATAATATTCCCATAAAGAATAATCTTTATAAAAAAAATAATTGAAGTAGAAGTATTAAAATTTATACTTGAAACGAGTATTAAATAACCAAAGATATACTTATATGAAAGTATTATCTTTATTTGAATAATCGAAAATAAGTTTGATTATTTACACCTTATTCTTTAATAAAATAAAGAATATATCTCAGCAAATAATCGGAGTCATAGATCCTCAAATGAATATTCAAATAATATTCAATAAATAAAATAAGCTGAGTCATAATACCTCGAATGAATATTATAAATAATATTCATTAAATAAAATAAAGGAGTCATACATCCTCAAATGAATATTCAAATAATATTCATTAAATAATATAAACTGAGTCATAAGCCCTCGAATGAATATTCAAATAATATTCAATAAATAATAAAAGGAGTCATACGCCTTCGAATAATATTCGAAATAATATTTAATAATAAAATAAAGTTTCAAGTTATCGAATAAACCTTATTCGATTAATAGTTTAGAAAACTATAACCATACATATATATAAATATATATATATATATATAAATATCCATATCCATATATATAAAATCTACTCGGGATCCTCGACTCCCGGTTTTTGAAAATATTTTCACCTTTGGGTCCCTATACTAAGGGTATATGCAAGATACCGCTATCCTCTAGCATAGGTATTATCAACTGAACCAACAGATATATATTTCAAGAATATGAAACAGGCATGCATATATACCATATCACATGCTACAATATATCGCAAGAATTTGCTAAATAACCAACATGCATCTATCGCAAGATAATGCATATACAAGTGTATACATCACAACAACAGTATAACGGATAGAATACTTGTCCTGAGCGACTTGGGGGTGAGAAAGGCTCGGGACGAGTCTGATAACCTATAAACAACAAGTAAGTTGGAATTAAACCAAAATCACTTGTAAATCTATACTATAACTAACTTAGACTCTAACGCTTGTTTTGCGCTCACTGATTTGCTTAAGTCACTCGGGTACCCTCGGCTCCACCATTTTTAATAATTTAACCATTACGAGTTTTAAGGCGATTCTTTCGCGAGTGTCTTATCAACTGCCTAACACACTCTACATAAATGTTTCATGCTCCAATTAGTCATTTAAGGGCCTTAACCAAGGTTTCAAAGTAAGGCGAGGGGTAAAGGTTCATTCGCGAAACACCGTTACTTAAAACGGTCGTTTCTCCTAAACCGTACATCGGATTCAAGCAAACCACATATCAAAACGAAGCTTGAAACATAACCTATCTAAGAATGGAAGTGGTTAGTTTATAGAAGTGGGTTTTTGGGTCCAACAGTTAATCACAAAACAGTTTATAGAAAATCGGGCATTACGACGGCTATAACCTAACGATTTCCAAAGTTTAAACTACACCAAATCATCACCAATTCAACAACAATCCAACATCCATCAACATCAAACTAAACCCATTCATCTAAGCACTATTATCATCCAAACAAACCAAACTTAAAACTAAGGGTTCAAGAGTTTATACCTTCCTTGGAGAGTGGGTAGTCACTAACAAGCCTCTAGGAACCTTGATCTATGCTTAATCAACCTTAAGCTTTCATGAAAATCAAGAAAATCAAAGTAAGTTACTATTCACTACTATTCATCATCATCTTTGATGAGTGGATTAGCTATGCAAACCATGGAATCTTGATCTTAAACTCATGGTATAACTAAGTTATGAAATATAGGATCCAATGAAACAAACCTTGTAATTTTCCATGGCCTAGAACTTGAGTTTTGAAAATCTATTTCTTCATTTCTTGAAAAGGCCGAATGGAAGAAGAACGAAATGGGGGAGAGCTTTTGCTTGCTTGTCTTGCCTTGATATTTGTGCAAAGAATGCATGGTTGTGGTTAATTATTGGCTAAATATCTTGTTTTCACTTGCTTATGTCATTGCTTGCATCACTACTTTGCCACATGTCTCATTCTTGTGGTGTGATGATGTCACCTTGCTTCTAACCACATGTTTTAGCTTATATTAGAAGCTTCCTTCTCATGTTACTTGCATTTGCTTGCCCCTTGGACATTTATTTATTTTACGGTTCGCTTAACTCTCTTTCTCGTTGATCGTTTGAGGGATCATACCCGGGATCTTATTACTTGGGTTCCCTTAACCTTTCTCAATACATTATATTCCTTTTTATAATCCTCTCTTATAATCCTTGAATTTAAATCTCTTTAATCATGTTACCTTATACTCAATTCTTTCGGTATCTGGTGGATTTTCGAGAAAAATCAAAGTGTTCGGAATTGGATTCTGACGATCTTTACATACACTTATTTACTTTATGGAATACTAATACGATCTTAGAATTTCCATAACAGTACTCCTATATAGCGTGGTCTGATAATTTTTCTTAATCAGCATCATCAGCAAAAGTTACTATTCATCCGTGTTTCAAAAAATTCCAAAAATTGGGGTTATTACAGTCTCCCCTCCTTAAAAGGATTCCGTCCCGGAATCAGATAAAAATGAATAGGGATACTTTCTTAGCATTGCACTTTCTAACTCTCAAGTAAATTTTCCCACGTTGTGGTTCTACCACCAAACTCTGCCGAGTTTGATAATCCTTCTCCTAAGCACTTGTTCCTTTTCACTCTATAACCCTTCCTGGTTGCTCCATATAGGTTACGTCTGGTTGCATGTCTATGCACTCATATGCCCCTATTTGTCTGGCATCCGAATTACACTTCCTTAATATTGATATGTGGAACACGCTATGAACTTACTACATGTTCGGGGGTAGGGCTAGCTCATATGCTAACTTCCCAAAACGTCTTAATATATCCAAGGGTCCAACAATTTATGGACTTAGCTTTCCTTTCTTTCCGAACCTCATCAATCCTTTCCAAGGGATACCTATAACATTTCTAGGTCCCCTATTTCATACTCTTTGTCCTTTCGAGTCAAATCAGCATACCTCTTATGTCCATCTTGGGTTACTACCAGCCGTCCTCTGATTAGATCTATTATATCCATAGCCCTTTGGGCTACTGCGGGTCCGAGCATCTTGCGCTCTACAACTTCATCCTAACATAAGGGAGATCGACATTGTCTTCCCTCAAGGATCTCATAAGGCGACATCTCGATAATGACATATGATCTATTATCGTAAGAAAACTTAATCCGTGTTAAGTGATCATTCCAAATTCTTTCAAGTCTATTGCACAGACTCTTATTATAGCTTTTAGCATTAGAGCTTTTGCTTCTTAATACCTATTCTTTTCCAGCTCGTAATCGCTACTACCTTCCGTTCCTAATATTATACTAGTTATACTTTTGCTTGTTAGCGTTCTATAACCTTTTAATAACCACGTCAATCTTAGTATCACGAATGTGCTTCCATTCTGAATACTACCATAACTTTACTACTCCTTTTTCAGATGTTTCTATTTCCCAAAGTTTGATCAATCATATAGAAGTAAAGGAATTTGTTGAGAGATCACTATGATCATGAACACTTGTTCTATTGCATAGTTAGTACAGAAGGTGGCCAGCCTTTAGTACTTGACAAGCAATTAAACAATAGATGGTATCCTACTAGGCTTCTATCACACAGATAGATAGTCATTCGGCAATACCTCCCCTTCTGGAAGGGTTGTTCTTCTCAGATTACATGAAATGAAAAGAAGAGAAAAGAACGAACTGAAGAGAATTGTATATATAAAAAAATATATATATACTGCCACAAAATATCTGGCTTGGAACCTACCTCTGAATTATAGAGGTTTGTCATAGGAGAACAAAACATAAACGTATTTATATCAGCATCAAGTATTATAGCATCGTATTTCCCATGCCTAAATATTTCTATTCCGTCCATCATTCCATGGACCCACACTCTTCCTCGAGCTTATACATAATCACCTTTGAAACTCCCTCGACATCGAAAATCGAATCTGGGATCTCATTCTATACATCATCGTTACTATAATTCTATGCTTGCACCGCAACCTTCCTCGTATAATAATACGACTCTCTATTGATAAGAAAGAATAATTATTCACCAGGTAGATACTCTACTTAATTAGTCTATCAATGATAACTTATACACTACCACGACCCGATTAGTGGTACTCAATCTCAATACCCATTCCAATACAACTCTCACGGTTGTAATCAGCTCACTACTCGCAGAATCATTGCTGCCTTACTATGGTCCACCACTGACCCACTGTCATCATTCACTTTCCATGAAATCTTAATAGCTAACCATACGGAGTCCATACATGTCGTATCAAATCCTTCTAAGGAGGTAACATAATCACCATTTCTGATTCATGAAGAACACTCCTGATCCTGACATACATACATGACATGAAGCAGATAAAAGTGCAGAAGAGTTTCAATCAAAGCAACGATAGCAGGTTAATACTATTCTTAATCATACGCCCTAAATAGAAGAATTAACTCAAGGGTTCATCTAGTCCTTTTTGAAACATGGTCCTGGATTATCTCAAGATAGGACCTTCTAAGATAGATAGCCCGTTCATGGCGATTACACGAATTAAACCTTTACCAACTACTATTACGGTTGGGTATTGCACAGTCATCAGAAGGAATGTCAATCTTCCAAACCATAATTCAACCTTCACATTTTTAACCATCATCACTGTATTCTTTTGGCACACGCGCCTATAATTATCCTCTTACCCTTAAAGTGTCGGCCACCTCTTTGGCCTTTCCTGATAGTAAAATTTCCTTACAGTCAATGTCATTTTAACCACCTCCAAATAAATTTTCTACCTTATTTCCGATCACTGCTTGAGTGAAGATGTTTTCCTTAAAATCAGATGGGAAAAAAAATATCACCATTTTTCCATAAGTTATTGCCTCAGTCTTTAGAGGCTAATCACTGTCAAGACTGACTCTCAATCATACTTAGAACATTTTTTTTATCTTAAGTCCTAATTGCCCTGAACAATTTCGACCATTACTGGTTCGATCCATACTTTCTCGTGGTTTAACACGTGCCCCACTTGGCATCATTATAATTACGTCATATTTCCTTTATCCACATTTCTATTCTTGAGAATTTTGAATATTACCTTTTTCCTTATAAAACCTCTAAGGTTATCCTTCAATCGTTCCTCCTGTATTCCCTATATACAGGGCATATCACAATACCATTTACTAATAGTAGAACCATTGTCTATATACTTCTGCAAAATTTCTCCACTGATTCTTAAAGGTTGTTATTACCTTAATCCTTTCCAATTCATACTGTCAAATTTCATACTATCCCTATTAAGGGTGAAATGCCAACCTTTATGCATTCCCCTAGGATTCATTTTAAGTTACCGATGTTCTATCCTTAATTCCATCTTTAAAAAGGTACATGCATCCTTCCATGGATAAATCAAGTCATATACCCCTGATAAGGGTGTCTTATTCAATCATTCCCACCTCGATAGTATATGCCTAATTTCGCAATAACATCTGTATTCAAAATGAGGTCAATCAATATGGCCTCCAAAAGATAACAATGGTCATCCGCTTTTCTTGCCTAATTTGGTAACGATAACAAGGATGACCTGGAAGATATTGGTCATGTTCAACGTGAACTTCTTCTTAATAATTCCTTATTTACTTTTGTTGTTTATCTCAACAGTCACCTCAATGTTGGGATATCTTTCATATCTGGCGTCTCCCTTTCTGGGTATCATGCCACCGATCTTACACTTCACCTTCTTGAAGGTCACTTCCTTCATCCAATTTTCTTAATTTCTTACTTTCTTGTCTCCTCAGTCTATCCGCGTCTCATTATTTATCCTTCGAATTATCTCAAGGTTTCCTCGAATCTTCCCAACTTACAGGGGATAAAATATATGTATCTCTTATGCCCTCAACCATCAATTTTAACTCATGGTGAATCACCCTCATCCTGACGATTACATACTCTTCTATTTCTATTTCTACGAGTCTTTAGGGTTTCCTCATACCCAACTCCCTTATCATTCCTCAAACTCTATTGCCGTTATATTCCTTTCTCTTATCATTATTTCATGAACCAACACAACATAAGCATTGATTTCAAACATCCCGTCATTCTGGATTCGTGTCTTCAGAACGAATCTTGACAACTTTTACATCTTAGATTCATAATTCATCATACTCGTCTGCCTTTGTTCTGGCTCTAAAGCTTTTACACTATCTCCTTATCTTTGGGAATTACTTTCCCGAAAACAATTGACTGAACTTAAATCAGTTTATTCTAACCTCTGGCTCCGTGCCTTTCTTGGTCTTTCACCAGCGGGTGGCCTCTCTCTTAGGAGGGTAAGTGACAAAATAGTCTTTTGTGATTCGTCAATCATTTAGAATCTCAAATGATTCCTGTATTTCCTTTAGCCAGGCTCTTGCCTCGACTGGGTCAGCTTGTTCCTTGGAACTCTGAGAGCTTAGCGACTTAAAGGTCCTGAAAGAATTTCTCACCGCATTGTTTCCTCAGGGTGGTGGTTGGGGATAATAGTCTAAGTTTTGTCTAGACTGGTCCATAAATTGTCGTATAGGAGTACCATCTCGGGTCTCCTTTCCTTACTCGACTTTCTGTTTCCTTAGTATGAAATGTTTCAACCTTCTCCCATAATCGGGGTTATCTTATACATTAAAAACCTTGTTTTCCACTCTATTATGTTATGGGTTCTTTCTTTCTTGATGGCAACCTCCCTGACTATCACATTCAGGGTTTGCCCTAAATCTTATTCCTCAAACTATGGCTCTCATCTAAGTTCTCATCCTTAAGCTCTTGAACTTTTGGAACCCAATTTTTGTAGGAACACCTCACTATCCCCTTATCATCTTTCTCGATGTGGATCTCTTCTCCAGTCATTGACTCTCTGCCTTCATTCATCACTTTTTCTGGCACAATATGTTCTTTTCCAAAAATTTGGTCTGTATTGCAATCTCAAACAGCTTTTCGGTACCGGCTCCGGTTACCTTCACTTCTATTTCCATTTTCTCAAAATCTCTTATAAACTATCCCAAAGACATTATCATCTTGGGTCTATCCTTTTTACTAAGGGCATCAGCCACCACATTGGCTTTCCCCGAATGATAAAGAATCTCCCAATCATAATTCTTGATTAGCTCTAACCGCCTCCTCTGACGTATGTTGAGCTCTTTCTACGTAAGAATGTACTAGAGCTCCTATGGTTTGTGAATCTCACACTTCTCTCCATACAAGTAGTGCCTCAAATCTTTAGGGCAAAACTATTGCCACGAGCCCAAGCTCATGGGTGGGGATATCGAATTTTAAATTCCCTTAATTGTCTTGACGCAGACGCGATTATCTTGCTGTGCTATATAAGAAGCACCCTAATTCCTTGTGCGAAGCGTCACTATACTTCACAAAATCTCTTTTTCCATCCGGCAATGCCAGCATAAGGGCCATCACCAACCTCTGCTTCAGTTCTTGAAAGCTGTTCTCGCATTTCTCTGTCCATTCGAACTTCTCAGTCTTACGAGTAAGCCGCGTTAAAGGGGCTACTATCTTTACAACTTGAACGAACCTCCGGTAGTGACCGGCCAATCCTACCTCTGGTAGTCGACCAAACCATGGTCATCAATTCATCAGTGGTCCTTTATCCAATCCTGTCAGGATCCTCCATGGGATCCTCCTCAACAACTATCCCTTCTAGGACAACATCCTCAACCGCTAAATCCTCAATATCAACATCATCCGGTCCTGCATTAGGACACTCTATCGGATCCACAATCCGATCTCCAATTAGTAATAAAATATCATCGCGATGTTGCTCCTCAACCTCAGGGTTCGGAGTCCCGCTACCATATACGATAACGAACTACACTCCTATCACGATATTTATAAGGGTTCCCATAAGGGTTTTAACTGTCAGTACTACGTTAGGTAGCCCGACTATGAACTTGGCAAGAGTTCTTATTATCTTAGTGAACTTATTATCTTAACGTCCCATCATCTCTGAGGTTTATAACGCTTAGCTCTGATACCATTTCTGTAACACCCCCAAATCCGGGGTCGGGGATCCGGGTTGTCACGAGTTCCATTTCCCTTAATAACACCCAATCTTAATAATTAATCAACTACTCTGTACTGTGACCCCACAATAAACACACACACCACACGTTATAGTCTCAGAGATGAACATCCAAAAATAATCACAAGTCATTTTATTCCACAATTATCTGCCAATACACCTTAAAAGGTTTTCTGAATAAATTTACATTTTCTTTGCCATTATTACAATTCATAAATATACATAATCTGATACATCAAAAGTTGAAAGCCTAGCCTATTGGTAGTTCCTACCTCAGCTATGGCGGCATAAGTGCTTCTAGAAAACTGCGGAACGTTTCCTATCAGCTCGCGAATTAGGAGCTTGGTCCTGTTCATCTTGTCTATCTGATGTTGTGTGATGAAAGAAGAAAGCAAGGGTGAGCAGCAAGCCCACCGAAATAATATGTATAATAATTTATAATATATGAGCATTCTCATAGTACTCATGAAAGTCTTGGTCAAAAGAAATGAACCAAGTTTGATATCTTAATGCGATGAAGTCGCAAAATATTCAGTATATATACATATATACTTTTCAAAATATTGGAAGTCCTCTTCCATGCATAATATACACAAAGTCCCAGTGTATAACTGTATAAAAAAATATCGTTGCAAGGTGATCTCATATATCTAACCTTGTCTCAACGTTTTTCTGAAAATCTTTGTCATTCATAAGACAATTATTAATTAGATATAAGTTTAAAAGATGAGGTTACCAAATACCCCAATATACTTATATCTTTCCCAATACCACTTGAACTACCACCGTTCAAGTTACAATCAGTTTCAAAAGTTCATCACATAGATGAGACTACAAGACAAGATTTGAATAGATTCAATCTTTGAAATATTATTGAATGAAATAAAGTTACGAGATACTTTATTTAGTCCCGATATATATATATCCACATATATATATCTCTTAAACATTTCCTGGAACCTCTGTTATGTAAAGTATGAACAGAGTTTGAAATATCCAATGAATTTTGGAAAGGAAAAGAATTTTGGCATAAACCCGATATCTCGCTGATCAGGCAAAGATACCAATAAGTAACCTTTTCTACTGTAGATGGATGAATTCCTCACCGGTCATCACCCTGGCCGCATTAGGACCTCGCGCTAGACCATACCCCGGCCCCTCACGCGTTGATGGACTGCCACCCAGCCACTTACACAATAATAGACCGTACCCCGGCCTGTCGCTTATGCCGACTCAATGAGATGGGCTTACTTCCCGAACGTTGGGCAAGTAATCAATTCATTTACCAAAACTGCAACCTCGTTGCGAATATAAAATACACCACAGAGCCGGATTCCCCAGGTTTTGAGCGAGTATTTAAATCCCCTTAAAAAGGAAGATCTTAAATATAAAAATGAGTTTTGGGATCCGCTCTGACTTTAAAAATCATTTTGAAGACTCGAAAACACTTTAAAGAGTGTTTGGAGTAAAGCTGATTTAATGAAGTAAATCAGTCCCCAGAATATTAGAAAATATCTGAATATTATTAATTAAATAATATTCCCATAAAGAATAATCTTTATAAAAAAAATAATTGAAGTAGAAGTATTAAAATTTATACTTGAAACGAGTATTAAATAACCAAAGATATACTTATATGAAAGTATTATCTTTATTTGAATAATCGAAAATAAGTTTGATTATTTACACCTTATTCTTTAATAAAATAAAGAATATATCTCAGCAAATAATCGGGGTCATAGATCCTCAAATGAATATTCAAATAATATTCAATAAATAAAATAAGCTGAGTCATAATACCTCGAATGAATATTATAAATAATATTCATTAAATAAAATAAAGGAGTCATACATCCTCAAATGAATATTCAAATAATATTCATTAAATAATATAAACTGAGTCATAAGCCCTCGAATGAATATTCAAATAATATTCAATAAATAATAAAAGGAGTCATACGCCTTCGAATAATATTCGAAATAATATTTAATAATAAAATAAAGTTTCAAGTTATCGAATAAACCTTATTCGATTAATAGTTTAGAAAACTATAACCATACATATATATAAATATATATATATATATAAATATCCATATCCATATATATAAAATCTACTCGGGATCCTCGACTCCCGGTTTTTGAAAATATTTTCACCTTTGGGTCCCTATACTAAGGGTATATGCAAGATACCGCTATCCTCTAGCATAGGTATTATCAACTGAACCAACAGATATATATTTCAAGAATATGAAACAGGCATGCATATATACCATATCACATGCTACAATATATCGCAAGAATTTGCTAAATAACCAACATGCATCTATCGCAAGATAATGCATATACAAGTGTATACATCACAACAACAGTTATAACGGATAGAATACTTGCCTGAGCGACTTGGGGGTGAGAAAGGCTCGGGACGAGTCTGATAACCTATAAACAACAAGTAAGTTGGAATTAAACCAAAATCACTTGTAAATCTATACTATAACTAACTTAGACTCTAACGCTTGTTTTGCGCTCACTGATTTGCTTAAGTCACTCGGGTACCCTCGGCTCCACCATTTTTAATAATTTAACCATTACGAGTTTTAAGGCGATTCTTTCGCGAGTGTCTTATCAACTGCCTAACACACTCTACATAAATGTTTCATGCTCCAATTAGTCATTTAAGGGCCTTAACCAAGGTTTCAAAGTAAGGCGAGGGGTAAAGGTTCATTCGCGAAACACCGTTACTTAAAACGGTCGTTTCTCCTAAACCGTACATCGGATTCAAGCAAACCACATATCAAAACGAAGCTTGAAACATAACCTATCTAAGAATGGAAGTGGTTAGTTTATAGAAGTGGGTTTTTGGGTCCAACAGTTAATCACAAAACAGTTTATAGAAAATCGGGCATTACGACGGCTATAACCTAACGATTTCCAAAGTTTAAACTACACCAAATCATCACCAATTCAACAACAATCCAACATCCATCAACATCAAACTAAACCCATTCATCTAAGCACTATTATCATCCAAACAAACCAAACTTAAAACTAAGGGTTCAAGAGTTTATACCTTCCTTGGAGAGTGGGTAGTCACTAACAAGCCTCTAGGAACCTTGATCTATGCTTAATCAACCTTAAGCTTTCATGAAAATCAAGAAAATCAAAGTAAGTTACTATTCACTACTATTCATCATCATCTTTGATGAGTGGATTAGCTATGCAAACCATGGAATCTTGATCTTAAACTCATGGTATAACTAAGTTATGAAATATAGGATCCAAGGAAACAAACCTTGTAATTTTCCATGGCCTAGAACTTGAGTTTTGAAAATCTATTTCTTCATTTCTTGAAAAGGCCGAATGGAAGAAGAAAGAAATGGGGGAGAGCTTTTGCTTGCTTGTCTTGCCTTGATATTTGTGCAAAGAATGCATGGTTGTGGTTAATTATTGGCTAAATATCTTGTTTTCACTTGCTTATGTCATTGCTTGCATCACTACTTTGCCACATGTCTCATTCTTGTGGTGTGATGATGTCACCTTGCTTCTAACCACATGTTTTAGCTTATATTAGAAGCTTCCTTCTCATGTTACTTGCATTTGCTTGCCCCTTGGACGTTTATTTGTTTTACGGTTCGCTTAACTCTCTTTCTCGTTGATCGTTTGAGGGATCATACCCGGGATCTTATTACTTGGGTTCCCTTAACCTTTCTCAATACATTATATTCCTTTTTATAATCCTCTCTTATAATCCTTGAATTTAAATCTCTTTAATCATGTTACCTTATACTCAATTCTTTCGGTATCTGGTGGATTTTCGAGAAAAATCAAAGTGTTCGGAATTGGATTCTGACGATCTTTACATACACTTATTTACTTTATGGAATACTAATACGATCTTAGAATTTCCATAACAGTACTCCTATATAGCGTGGTCTGATAATTTTTCTTAATCAGCATCATCAGCAAAAGTTACTATTCATCCGTGTTTCAAAAAATTCCAAAAATTGGGGTTATTACAACCAGTGTCTCGAACAACAGTACCGAAAGCGTGTGTCAAATCTTCAGCAAAATATCGGTGGATGACATGCATGGCCTCCATTCGCCTAGTCAATCTTCTATACTGTGCATCACCAATACCGGTCCTATCAACTACCTATTGCACATGAGAAGAAACCCTCTATAAGCATGGGAATATCCGTCGAGCCACTCTCTATATCATCAAAAATATATCCCAACCCCTTATCATGGGGTGCACCTAAGAATGAATAACTCAAGTGATCTGGCATTCGGTTGAGCTCAAGTCTGGGAGCTTCTTGAATAAATGGTTCAAAACGCTCCTGAGAAATTTTCAGCTCTACTAATCCAAGAGAATTGAATGGTATATCCAACTTCCTCATCCACGGAGGTGCATTCAAATCCTGTAATTGCTCTGCTCCTTCTTTATCTTCAATAACCGATTCCCCCTATTAAGGATCTCTCTAAGGTAACTGACTTTGGCAATTGCTCAGGTTCTGAATTTACTGCAGAGTCGACCCACTCTAATTTAAAGCACTCCTCTTTAGTGTGGGTAACTTTATTTCCTTGAACATATTAAAGTAACCTTTGATCGTAAACCTTCATCGAAAGCTCTCCTTTTTGCACATCGATCAGAGTTCGGCCTGTAGCCAAGAATGGTCTTCCCAAGATAATGGGAATCTTTTTATCTTCCTCGAAATCAAGAATTACAAAGTCAGCAGGGAAGATGAGTTAATCCACCTTGACCAACACATCCTCCATTATACCTCGTGGATAAGCGATGGAACGGTCAGCTAGTTACAATGACATGTATGTTGGTTTCGGATTAGGCGGACCAAGCTTCTTGAAGATAAATAAGGGCATCAGATTGACCCTGCTCCTAAATCACATAAACACTTGTCGAATGACAAGTTTCCGATGGTGCAAGGAATAGTGAAGCTTCCAGGATCTTTAAGCTTCGGAGGCAACTTCTGTTGCAGCACAACACTGCATTCCTCCGTTAGAGCAACGGTCTCTAAGTCATCGAGCTTCACTTTCCGCGAAGAATACCTTTCATAAACCTCGCAATGGACTAGGAATCTGTTCAAGAGCTTCAGCGAAAGGTATGTTGATATGAAGTTTCTTGAACACCTCCAAAACTTCTCAAACTGCTTATCCAGCTTTTTCTTCTGCAACCTCTTAGGAAAAGGAGGTGGAGGATAGATCTGTTTCTCCCCTGTATTACCCTCAGAAGGAGTGTATTCCACAGTAGTCTTCCTTGGTTCCACCTCTGCTTCATTCTGCACTTCTTCTTCAGCCATAACTGCATTTTCTGAAACTTGAGATTTTTTAGGCTCTTCGTCTTGCTGAATTTGGGGGCTTGCGACCTTTCTAGACCCTTAAGGTGATGGCGTTCACCTGTTCTTCAACTTCGCTCTTGCCTGGATTTGTTTATGTATCACTAGGAAGTGTTCCTAGTGGTCGATTCAATAAGGCATTAGCAATTTGCCCTATTGGTTTCTCCAGAATCTTGATAGAAACAGTCTGGCTTTGGCATATAAGAGCCTGGGTTTTGCACATAAGCCGCAACTCCTCCAATTCATATTTTTCATTCGAAGATAGACATGCACCAAGAGTTTATTTTTTGGTGTAATTTGTTGTTGAAACCAGGAGGGTTGAATACTTATTTCTAAACTGCTGGAATGGCTGTTGCATCGCATTCTAATTGTTGCTCCAGCTGAAGTTAGGATGATTCCAGTTGTCAGGATGATAAGTGTCTGGAACTAGTTGTTGCGATCTCTGAAAGTTGCTCACAAACTGAGCTGAGTCACTAGATATAGCACATTGCTCCATCACATGCGGACCTGGTACACAGCTCACGAACACTAATTATCTGCTTAACACCATAGTTACCCAGATAATCGATCTTCATAGACAACGCAATTAGTGGAGTAGTGATAGCCGTAGCTGTATCCACTTCAAGAACTCCTGCTACCTTGCCCTGTGGATACCTCTGGGTTGGATACGGATATTCATTAGCAGCCATCAGTTGAATTAGATCATAAGCCTTCCTCATAGCTCTTTGCCCATAATGCTCCACCTGATGCTGCATCGAGCATGGGTCTGGATGTGCTTCCCAACCCATTGTAAAAACAATTGATGATCATCCAATCAGGAATTCCATGATGAGGACCCTTCCTAAGCATCTCCTTGTAGCGCTCCCAAGCTTCATATAGCAATTTTTCCCGTTTGCTGCGCAAATTGAGTAATAGCATTCCTGAGTGCAGCTGTCTTCGCCATAGGAAGAATTTAGTAAGAAACTTCTGAGCAAGATCTTCCCAAGTAGTAATCGAACCAGCTGGTAGAGGAGTATAACCAGCTCTTAGCCTTGTCCGACCCTCAGAGAGAATGTGAACAGTCTCAGCTTCACAGCATCTTCAGAAACACCGTTGAACTGAAGGTGTCGCAGATCTCAATGAAATCCTAATGTGCATTTTGGATCTTCAGTTGGAGAAACCCCCAAACTGGATTGAATTCTACACCCAATTGAATTATGCCAGGCTGATCTTAAAGGTATTAGCTGTGATAGCTGGCCGGACAATGCTAGATTGAATATCATTGATCTTGGGTTGAGAAAAATCCATCAAGGCTTTCGTTCGTGCTGCTTGGATCTCCCATTGTAATGAGTACCTGGAACACAAATAAATAAACCGTGAAAGTAAAAAGAATCTGAGTCAGTGAACTTTAACGACCACTAATGACAAGAACATAAACTAAAAATTAACACCGAGTCCCCGGGCATGCGGCACCAATAACTTGTTCAGGGCGAAAAAAACGCGCTAATATTCACGCAAGTATACACGTTCGCAAGTAGTATATGATATAAATCAGATTTGTTCCCACATAGACTGGTTAGGTTAAGTCCCAATTTATGCACCTATGCAACAATGTACGGTTATCGCTCAATGCTAAGATAATACAATTGGGTTTGAGTAAACTAAGAGATTATACTAATAACATTAACTAAGAGAATTGAGGTTGAATTACTATATATGACAAACATGGGATTTTAACTTCATTAAATACTTCATTCAAAAGTTTATGTCTTTAACCCCTAGCATGTGATGGTGATGACACTAATCAGATACTACGAAACTGATAAACGACAACTTTCGTTGTACGAATACCCTACTACCAAGCATCCACAAAAGAGATAGAAGTGAATAGACACCAATTATGCTTAGTCCTTATATGTCTATAAGAATTGAAACATAACGGTTTAATGCGCAAGTTATCTATCGTTGATTACATAAGGCAAGTAAGATGGTTTTAAAATTACCTATGAATCATGCATAACAAATACATGACCTATGCTAGCATGGCAAGTTTTAAATCTCAAGATTCACTGTCGCTTCAAAAGAGATTAACAAACTATCTTATATGTTAGCTACGCACATAAGACAATAAGCACAACCCAATACTAAGATATCAATTCATCACCACACACCAAGATGTCGAAGCAAATTAATTATTGAAATCCATAAGTAAATCCGCTTAGAATCCCATGATACGATTAGCCATAATTGAACTCATCGTTATCATGGGTTCCAATGAAGAATGGTAAAAACAAGGTCTTAATAAACTGAATAATAATTAAAGTACGAATAACGAAATCTAGGTTCACAAGAACGAAACGAGCATCCAAAGTTACAACTAATTCAAAGAATCACAAGTAGAAAACAAGATCTTCTTTTTTGGAGTTGTTTTGTGCTTCTAGGTCTTCTTCTTGATCTCCCAATCTTCCCGGATTATGAAAACCTTTTTTTAAGTATATATAGCCCCTAGTGGACCTGTACCCTTAAAATTATCAAATTCAATCAAAACAAAGGCTTTTTCAGTGAAATCAGCAAAATTAGCCGTGCATCAGCATGCAGTCGCGTGCGGTCTCGACGCGGCCGCGTGTCGGCATGCGGGTCGCGTGCACTTCTGACGTGGCCGGGTGGGCGGCTTCTAGAAAATTCTGATGAATCTTATTTTGGCCATAACTAGAGTTCTACTCGTCAGAATTAGGCGATTCAACTGCCCACGCGAAGCTAACGAGATTTTCTACAACTTGAAAATGGCCTTGGATTCCAAATCTGATCACTTTTCATCATATTTCCTTTAAAAGTTCCTTTCTTCATTTAACTGATACCTGAAATGTAATAACACAAAAACACATCAAAATACCACAACTTGAGTCCAAAACACCAATTTAAGCTTTTAATAAAGTGTTCCAAGTGGATATAAAATCCACTTATCAGTCCTCAGGAGTCTTATTGTTCAAGTAACCTGACCGGGCTTCCTCGCGGGCTGGCTTCAATCACCCTCCTAATCGCATAAGCACGGTACTCTATAGTCATCCCCCTAACCACCGTGAAGCCATTCTTCTCCACCTTAGCGTTAGCATAGAAATCCCGTACAACACTAATCTGGGCACAGCAAGCGGGAGACTCACAAAAAAAAAACCCAACTGTGGCACCTCCAAACCCGGGTCAGAAGTTTGGGGTCCCCAACACTACACCATATATGAACCTGTATAAGAAATATTATTTATAATGACCCTGCTTCACAAAACCACGGATCGCAACAGGTTAAAGTATGAAAACAAGCCACACCCTTAATTTATTACATCATACCGAATCCCGACTGAATTAACTTACAATTGATAATAAAGTTTTTGTTACAATCGTACTATCTTTCCACTGCATGAAGCTCCTGCTAACTCGATTTACTTCAAACTGGAACCTTAGCCCGCACTTTGGACTGAGGCACTTCTCTATCATCCATATCCTTTTTAACTGTAAAATATATAAAAGAATCGCAAGAGTGAGCTAACTAGCTCAGCAAGTCATAATAGTGATAATTGAGGTCAAACAATGATCAAATGAAATGATTCAAAGGAATCAAGTTTTTTTAACTAATCATTAGAATTGGATATTTTCTTTTGAGTTTTAAAAAAAACAAAGGTTAGGCTGCTGATCAGTCACGCACTAACCCCGAGCAAGCGCACAACACTGCTCTAATTACTGGATCCAAGGCACACATTGGCCTAACTTGACCATTGGTATGGTCTGACCACGAATCTGGTCCACATATATAAAACTATCCAATCCTAAAGCAGTTCAATATGAAAACAATATATTCAATAAAACCAGATCATAATCAATGATGGTTAAACACTTGAATAAAAACGCAAGAAAACTCATGGATATCTCAAGAGTATATCAGGATATGTATAAGAAACGGTTTTCAGTTTGTACAAGGGTCAGGTATTAGACCAGTAATGATTTTTCAAGATATGGTTCTTTGAGGATAAAGAATGATTGGAGTATAAAAGTTTCTGTGTTTTCAAACCATTCTCTTTCAGTGTTTGGTGTTTGGTAGTTATACCTTGGAAGAGTAGTATTATATTTGTATGGTTTGGTGTTGAGGATCAACAAAGGACGAATTATAAAGAATAAGCTTATGGCTTAGGATCAAGAAAATTAGGGTTCAAGGAAATGGTTTAAAGCTCTTGCAATACAAAACATGAGTTATTTTGAATAATAGCGACATGTTATAAAACAGTTCAAAAACATTGGTAATATATATCTTGAAGAAAAGTTCAGAAATACTTGCCTTACAAGGCTTTACAACTATTACTGATCATCTCTGAGCCGATTCTGCTGCTCAAGCTCTAACGTCCAACCACTATATCCCATTGGATTCGACTTCGACACTCAGGTCTTTCTGTTGAAACTCTAGTGAGCTCGTCGACTGACCACTAAGTTATCTTTAGTCCATCGTCCACTTTCAGGTTCCCGACTACAACCTACAGGGTCGAAATACCCTACGTTAGACGTCTAGGTATGCTTGACATATCCTCGATACTAATTCTTACCCAAAGATATTCAAACCCGACTCGTAATTATTTATATTAGAATAACACAGTCAACAATGAGGGTTCACATTCTCGAAATCGATCCAGTGTTCGTTTTTAGAAAATACGTATACTCGTCATTTTTCAAAATTAGGGTTACTGTGTTTTGGGCAAAATATACAATACAACATACAATCAGGTTTCTGTATAAAACATACATATATGTATTTACTTATACTTGCTCGATGTCCCGATAATCCTCGGATACGCTCCCGTTTCCGTAGTTCGATTTCCCGGAAATCGGACAGCGTTCCCTTTGTTTATGGACTACCGTCGAAACATCAATCGACGTCAAATCCCAACACAACAATCTCAACAATTATCCAATCACATTCCAATTCCACAAATCCCAATCACTGATTTAAACCAACTAATTATTATTATTCGCGTTTTAACATTTATTTCTTTTAAAATATTAGGACTCAGAATAAACATCACAGTCCACCATCAGCTCACCGATGTTCATCGCTAACGGCGGCGGAATCAGTCGGTGCCCGAGTAATTCAGGTGTCCATACCGATTCCACCGATTATTCAGTAAATTTTCAAACAAAATAAATTATTTTATTTCACGAAATCCATCAATAATTCTTGCAGAAACCAATAATTTCAATAATTAATAGATTCCCAACACAGGCGGTGTGTTACACGCACAACACACAGAGTAACCGGGTAACGCAGAGAGAGCCGGCAACAAGCCGGAAAATGAGAACACGGAACACATCCCTACACACATGAATCAGTACAGAACATAACATAACCATAGTACCAAGAACTGAACCAATAACCAACTGCATAAACAAAAGCGCCCTTTTGCAGCGACACCCAAGCGCACCACCCTCACCGGAAACGGAGAGGGGCGGCGATGGGGAAACAATAAAAATAACAGCAGCACAGACATCAAGCACAATACATACACGTGTATATATATGTTTATACTTAACAATCATTCCGGAAGCAAATCACGGCGTAACTTGTTCACGGAAATCAGAGCTGTGGCGAAGCTTCGAGAACAGGGGAGAGACAAGAGGAAAGAGAAGGATGTTGTGGTTTTATTTTGTTTTTGTTTTGTATTTTTTTTTTGTCAGATAATAACACGCAGCAACACAAACGTGAGCAACTGCCACATTTTTGTCTGATTTTCTAGGTTCAAACACGTGTACTACCTCTCTGAATGGCCTTATTTGTATCGCTTTAATTGGTTTAACGATATAAGGTGCAGATAAAAATAATCCTGAAAATTACCAAATTAATTTTAAATTATCACAAATAATTCAAAGTTAATAAAATAATTTTTTCTCATAATTTGTAAAATATTTTGAAACGCAACTCGAACCCGCATTTAATGAATAACGACCCGAGCTGCTCTTAAAACAAATTCTAAAATTCGCGAAAATAGTCTTAAAATATTAGAAATATCCTGAAGTAAATAAAAATGAAATTTCGAAATTTTAAATAATTTCTAAAACGCACTTTATACCCGCTTTTAACAAATAACCGAAACACCGTGCGGGTGAAATTAATCCCGAAAATTTCCAAAATAATTTTAAAATTCTCAAAATATTCCAAACTTAAATAAATATGAGTTTCATAATTTTTGAAGAATTTTAGAATTAAATATAGATTTTACCGATAAAAGCATTCATAAAATCAATTAAAGATAAATAATTAATAAAATATTGATTTCTCAATTTTATAAAATCCTAAAAATAATTATTGTAATTATAAAATTATAAAAACAATTTTAAAGACATTTCAAATATTTATACAAATAAATTTGCACTAAATCCACTTTTGAAAGTGAAAACAATTCAATATGATCCCATAATTAATCACGCGGACAACCCGGTACCCTATAAATCACATATGGGTAATAATCAAACAACACATAGCGGTCAACATCAACACACATATTTTATTTTTAATAATTTTCCATAATTATATAATTAAATAATTCAAAAGTACACGAGTCGTTATATCCTTCTCCCTTTAAAAGGATTCTGTCCTCAGAATCTGATCTAACTAAACAAGTGAGGATATTTGCCAAGCATATCTGACTCTAGTTTCCAAGTAGACTCTTCTTGTAACGACCGAGGAATTACGCTTGTATATATTATAATAATAATTATGAGTATTATTATGTGATTAAATGTGTTAAGTCGTTGAACCCTAATGCTATGTGTTATGGTTGGTTGTTTTGATCCAAACGTGTTTTGGATTTATTGAGCGTTCTATCGTCAGTTATTATATATTATATCAAAACCTGTACAGCTCAAAACTATGTTTTAAAAGCCCGTATTTCAACAAAATCATTGGCCCTATTTTGCCAAAAATGCCCTATACCGTATAGCTATTCTGAACCCTAGACGTTTTACAAATTGACCTTTTTCGCGAAAAACGACTTTCCGGACCACTTCAGGTACCAAAAACCCCACAAAAATCATATTCTTATTTTTATATGATTATGAAATTATCATATATCATTTTTCTTTGTATTTTTGTATTTTTCATAATTTTTGGGAATTTTTAGTATTTATTTTGTATTTATTGGATAAAAAATTCATTATTAATACCCAAAAATTATAAAAATTGGGGCCAAATATTTTATTAGGAGTGTAATTAGACCCTTAATTTTACTTAGGGGTATTATTTTCATAAATATAAATACCTGAATTACTATTAATTAAATCAGTTAATTATAATTAAAAATCAGAAAATAAAAGAAAATCAGAAAGGGAATTAGGGTTAGGGTTTGTGAAGAACAGAGCAGGAGGATCAAAGGCAATTTGATCGTGATTCCGGCATCCAAATCGAACGTGTGAGTACTCGTTTTGAAGCTTGTGATCTGTACTTTCTGTTCATGTACTTATTTTCATTGATTATTGAGTTGATTTTTGATTGGTATTTTCGGGTTTTAATTTTGAATTCGGGTTTGAATTTCTAGTTGTTGTTTGATGTTATGGTTGTTAGAGACGTTTAGATCGTCGATTTTGGAGTCGAACGACACCGGTTTCGTTGATTTTGGTTGAGGTTTTAGCATCGTCAAAAAGCGGCGACGCCGCTGTGTTCTCGTTTTCCGGTGACGACGTCGACGACTGGAGAAGAAGGAAGGAAGGAGAAGGTGTCTGTGTTGCGGTGCACCAGAAACGGGGAAGAAAACAAAGTTTGAACACACATTTGGTCATGTTTGTCTCGCCGGATTTTCGCCGGGAAACGTCGCCGGCCTAGGATTCTGGGTTG